>NC_064640.1:228096236-228437070 GCF_023864345.2 Schistocerca serialis cubense
AACGAGGCAAAAAAACGTAGTCTCATCACCAAAACCTCTTTTTAGACAGAAGGAGCTCATTTTCACATGATTGCTGATAACAAAAACATAAAAACATTACACACGATGTGTCACATACAAAATCTTAAAAGTCAACTCAGCTAACAACTATGCCCAATCTGATTTGGGATGCATACAGTTCTATGTAACACAAAATTTTTGTCCAAAATGTTCTAGAATTTCCTTTGTCAAAATAATTATTATAACGACATCTGTTTTAGAAACAGTGGCGATTTATGCAAAATTTATGCCTTGTTATGGTCACAAAAATGCGATTTGCAAAAGAAATTTTTCTATATTCCTGCAATAAAATTTAGAAATATATAAATCAATCACGTCCCAAGATTTGTTTACATATTGCAGTATTAAATTATTATGCCAAGCAGAAATTTTCTGGTGAAGTTAACTGCGGTTTTTGAATACACTGAATACTATAGTCTGATGAACAATCAATTACGTTTTCCTACAGCTCATATGACAATTGTAATTTTGGTGAGTAACTGTCATATACGGGAAAAACTGTATATATGAAATGAAATCCAATAAAAACCTTTAAGGTTAACAATGATTTTTCAATATAGACTTCTCTAAAGTGAAATCTGTAGGATGACCAGTTTTCATAATTTTATGTCTTCGTGGTTTAACTCGCACTAAAATGGTAAATTTGAAAAAGAATACTATTTTGTAAATACTTCAAAGTATCGTATATCTATATAAGAGTCGTAAATATCATACATTACGATCTAAATCGGAATAAATGTTAAACAAGTGGATGTGGAATCGTATCTTTCGGTTGTGCCCAGGCTGGTGTCGTAACGACCTGTTGATCCAGGAAGCCCTTCATTTTTATTTTTTATACTCTCAAGAAGACAATCTCGTGTTCTGCACGAAATTAGTGAACACCTGAGGAAATGGGTCTTCCTGAATGTTTTCTAGTTGATTTTCTCGGTTCTGTGCACAGCTCAGGGCAAGTTTGAAATTTGTTTTAATACACAATGGTACCAAAATTAGTTCAATATCAGCTGCTCCCTCATGGGAAATGATAGAAGAACATAAAACCGTAGTTTTGGTCTTTGAGAAGATTAAGTCTCATAAACATCAATGGGTGGTTTGTCTAGACTTATGAACGGTAAACTATCTCCTTGGGTTGCATAGTGCTTCTTGTGACTCTGGAATAGCAGAGACAAAGCAGATGACAGTGTTGGAAAAGAACGGCCAAAGAGGGAAAACATGTACGGAGGGAGGAAGAATGTCATTAACGACCCCTTAGTTGAACGAGAGGAAATCATTTGTCGTCTACTGTATATCAAGTTGGGCCTTTTGAAGCAGTTTGTAAAGGCTGTTGATAAGAATTGGTCACGCTTTCCCATATACAGGGAAAAATGTCTGAGCTGAGAACGGAAAAATTCAAGCAGGAATATTTGACTACCCGCAAATAAGGCAACTCTGCATATTAAAACTGTCGAGGAACGCTACCAAGGAAGATCGGATATGCACGTGATGGCAGTTTACTGCTCGAATTTAAAAATGGACCAATCCATAATGCATTCTAGAATGTCATGGAAAAGAAGCTTCCTAAATGTTCAGGGACTAGATGTTATCATCAATGACCTTTTTATTTAGTATAGAATAATAGTTATATAATACAATAGTAAAATTATTGTTTCATTTTTTATCCATGGACTTATATTAAAACAGTATGACATATATTTCACTAAAATCTTGTATTTTAGAATTTTGAACTCCTTGGCAAATATTAATGAGTTGTTTGAATTCAGAGCATGAAATGCTTAGCAAATCAGCTCAAAACACTCCGGTGTTACGCAAATAAATAGCACTTTACACGAATCTTAATGCTCATTGTTACACTAATAATAATCTACGTTTTTGCTCATGAGTATTATCTTTCGCTATGTGCTCTGTGGTAATGAAGGTTAGAATGTAACGTACCTTGAATCAGAATTATTACAAAGGGGCACTGTCTTACTTGAAAGGGCAGTTTAGAAAATTGGTCATAACCTTGTTCAAGGAGCCGTAATACCATTTGCATGAAATGAGTTAGAGAAACATGAGGAATTGTTAATCTTCCTGAACGAGAGTCCAGTGTTTCCATGGCTGCACCACATCGTACATAAAATACAATGTGGACTGCTGATGTGCTGCAATTATTTTTATTATCTGTTGTTGGATTTACTGAAAGAACAAGTTTTGAAGTATTCGAACATGTTGGGTTGGCTACACCAAAAATACCTACCTCACGTGAACTGGCCAATGCGAAGGCTGTCGTGATAAAATAAAACGTTATAAACTACACAAAGGGCATCCATCGCATTCACCAAATTTCATTAATAAAACCCAGCGGGGTGATGAAGTGGGATGACCCAGAAGTCACAGTTAGGAGATCAGTGGTTTGTATCTCTATCAGTCCATCCACATTTAGCTTTCCTGCAGTTTTCCAAGCATAAGCTAGGATAGGAGACTGCTGAGAAAGAAACCTAAATGTGAATGGCCTGACAGAGATTCGAACCACTGCCCTCCTGACTGTGAATCCTGTGTCTTCCCACTTCGCCACCTCGCTGGGTTTGTGCTTTTGTCTAAGGAAAGGAGTGCACTCCTACATAGAAATATGGAAGCGATTGCGCATGCCCGTGTGTGCGCGTGTGCGTGTGTATGTGTGTGTGTGTGTGTGTGTGTGTGACTGTGAGCTCGTGGTCATGTGCTCGGCGGAAGGCGGGCTGGGGCGACGGTAGCAGACACGCGAAGGCTTACCTCCAGGGTCGTTACGACGCTTTCTCGTGTGTCGGATAGCCAGATGACGGATTTACTACCGTTCCTGTTCTCTTGAACAATCTTATAGCACACAGCCATCTCTGCAGAAGCAGAGAAAGAAGGAGGAACTTCGTAACTTGGTCATTTCTAGCACTACTCTATATCTACATCTACAGGGCGTGGACGCAAATATGGAACATCGTAAAGTACAACAGGAACCATGTCTCCTTGGAACACAGCATCTACATCTACATGATTACTCTGCTGTTCCCAAGAAAGTATCTGGCTGAAGGTTCAATGAACCACCTTCAAGCTGTCTCTCTACCGTTCCATTCACGAACGGTGCGCGGGAAGACGAGCACTTAAATTTTTTCTGTGCGATCCCTGATTTCTCTTATTTTATCGTGATGATCATTCCTCCCTATGTAGGTGGGTTCCAAGAGAATGTTTTCGCAATAGGAGTAGAAAACTCGTGATGGAAATATCATGAGAAGATCCCTTCGCGACGAAAAACGCTTTTGTCTTAATGATTGCCACACCAATTCACGTATCATGTCTGCGGCATTGTCTCCCCAACTTCGCGGTAATACAAAACGAGGTGCCCTCCTTTGCACTTTTTCGGTGTCATCCGCCAGTTCCATCTGATGCGGATCCCACACCCCACAAATACACCCGAGAATAGGGCGGACTAGCGTGGTGTAAGCAGTCTCTTTAATAGACCTGTCGCACCCTCTAAGTGTTCTGCGATTGAATCTCAGTCTTTGGTTGGCTGTGCCCACAACATTATCTATGTGTTCGTTGCAATTTAGGGTATTTGTAATTGCAATTCTTAATTATTTAGTTGAATTTACAGTCTTCAGATTTATGTGACTTACCTTGAATCGAAATTTAGCTGTTTTCTTTCAGTACTCATGTGAATAACTTCAATGCCAATTGCCACTTTTTACACCATACAGATACCTTATCTAAATTATTTTGCAGTTCGTTTTGGCCATATGATTACTTTACAAGACGGTAAATAACAGCATCATCTGCAAGCAATCTAAGACGGCTACTGAGATTGTCTCCTTCCTGCTGTACTTGTTTCTGGCTTTAGCCTGCTATTTGATATTCACTGCTGGCTATTGGGGCTTGGAGCTCTGGTTCCTTCCCAACACAGCTACAACAATTATCAAGTATAATACTGACCGTTTTTACAACTAACTGACTGTGTTTTACCTACCCCCTTTTAGACAGACGCCCTTTCTGTGGTTCCCTGAGGCCCACTAACCTAAACAACCTCCCAGTCCCTTCCACACATTCCCCACTACCTGTGTAGCACCTTCCTGACCTATTAAGCTGAACCCGGAAACCCAGCGCCTGATGGCGCAAGTCAAGGAATCTGCAGCCTACACCGTCACAGAACCGCCTGAGCCTCTGATTCACACTCTCCACTCGGCTCTGCACCAAACGACCACAGTCCGTTCTATCGACGATGCTGCAGGTCACTATTGGAGAACAAATATTGTACCATGAAATGGATCTGATCAGACAAAATTGACACACAATCCTTGGAAGTAATATGACCTTGTAGAGTTACCATGGGGTCCAAGGCATACCAGGGTATGGCTGACCAAATCTTCACCAAACCCTCGCAATGTTTCGCTCTTTGCAGCAAGCAGTCTGTAACATGGGCTTGGGACATGCACATGACAGACATTAACACGGGCAGCAGTTGGAAACAGTGTAAAACAAGACTCACTCAACCAATTGACTTTCTTCCATTGCTCCATATTTAAGGTTTTAGGCCTTCAGTACCACAATTTCCTGTTACATCCATTGCAGTCGCTAATGCTTGGTTTTGAAATTCCACGTCAGCCTGCAATTCTCTGCTTATGAAGACCGCTTCCTGTTGTTTTGGTGCTTACAGGTTCTCGAGTGCGACATTGAATTCTGCAGTGACTACTATATCTGTTGTCCTCTTATTTTTCGTCACAGTCCTCTTCAATGATCATCTGCGGTGGTTACTGAACACACACTTTCGTTCGCATTGTGACTCAGAGGACGCGTTTCCGCTCTCATTGTATTCGGTACAAATCTTTGATGCGGTGCCTCATGAATCACGAACCACTTCAGCTACTTGGTAACAGAAGCAAATACCATAAACACACCAAGAACTTGGCAATATATGAATTCACTTACCTCTGACATAACACACTTACAGCTACACAAAACACCTTTCTGACCACGACTGACACTTGCAACGAATTGAGGGCATCGAACAGGTGCCATTAGTGATGAAATACAACAGCTAATCCAGCAGGTTTGGCTAGCATCTGCATTTATGTTCAAGAATGCTTTGTATTTCTTGAAGTGCTTCCATGTTTTTGTCCAACACCTGTATATCTACAGCCATTGTCGAAACCCTGTATATCTACAAACCCTGTATATCTGCAAACCACTATGAAATGTATGGCAGAGGGTACTTCCAGCTGAACTAAATACCGTTTCTTCTCCTTCCATTCACATACGGATTTCGTGAAAAATGACCGTTTATACACCTTTATACGCGCTGCAGTTAACCTAATCCTGTTCTCGATCCCTGTAGGGTCGTTGTAGTATATTCCAAAATTCGTCTACTAAAACTGGTTCCTGACACTTTGTATGTAGGTGTCTGCCAGTCCAATTTCTCCAGAATTTCCGTGACACTATCCTGCAGATCAGACAAACTTGTGATCATAGCTGTGTCTCTTCTCTGTATACATTCACTACTCTTGTTCGTCCTATTTGGAACGGATCACACACACTAGTGTAATATTCTAGGAAGTGTCGTATGAGTGTTTCGTAAGCAGTCTCCTTTGAAGACTGAGTACTAGTATTCCACTTATGAAACGAATTCTGCGATCTGCTTTGCCTACGGATGGGCAAATGATATGGAATTATTCAGTTTACAGGGTACGTATATATGACGACTACTTACATTAATGAACACATTATTTTTTGTCCTACTCACTCAACTACATTTAAAAATATTTTCTTTCTCAGGCTACCTGCTTTTAAACAGAATTTCGCCCTTGAAGTAGAACTGGGTTGTCCAGGGAAAATGATTCTAATTTATATTTAAATCTTGCTACGCTACCTGTCAGACTTAGTACATTATTGTGTAAATAATCAAAAATTTTTTGCAGCGTATTGAACTCATTTGTGAGTCACTGAAAGCTTTCATAACAGGTAATAAAGTTCACTTTTTCCTCTACCGTTGCAGGTGAGTAAATCCCTATACTTCTCAAATTGTGGTGGATTATTTATGGCGAATTTGTGACATCACAGTTACAATGCACAGCTCCTTTATGGAATTAACTGCTTCCAGTTGCTGACCTGCTATTTTGTAGCTAAATGATAAGGGATCTATCTTTCTATGTATTCGCAGCACATTACACTTGTCTAAATTGAGATTCAATTGTCATTCCCTGCACCATGCGTCAATTCGCTGCAGATCCTCCTGCATTTCAGTACAATTTTCCATTGTTACAACCTCTCGATACACCACAGCATCATCTGCAAAAATCCTCATTAAACTTCCGATGTCATCCACAAGGTCATTAACGTATATTGTGAATAGCAACGGTCCTATGACACTCCCCTGCAGCACACCTGAAATCACTCTTACTTCGGAAGACTTCTCTCCATTGAGAATGACATGCTGCGTTCTGTTATCTAGGAACTCTTCAATCCAATCACACAATTGGTCTGATAGTCCATATCCTCTTACTGTGTTCATTAAACACTGTGGGGAACTGTATCGAACGCCTTGCGGAAGTCTACCTGTGAACCAGTCTCTATGGCTCTCTGAGTCTCGAGGACGAATAGCGCGAGCTGGGTTTCACGCGACCGTCTTTTTCGAAACCCATGCTGATTCCTACAGAGTTGATTTCTAGTCTCCAGAAAAGTCATTATAATCGAACATAATACGTGTACCAAAATTCTGCAACTGATCGACGTTAGAGATATAGGTCTATAGTTCTTCACATCTCTTCGACGTCCCTTCTTGAAAACGGGGATGACCTGTGCCCTTTTCCAATCCTTTGGAACGCTACGCTCTTCTAGAGACCTACGGTACACCGCTGCAAGAATGGGGGCAAGTTCAAATGGCTCTGAGCACTATGCGACTTATCTTCTGAGGTCATCAGTCGCTCAGAACTTAGAACTAATTAAACCTAACTAACCTAAGGACATCACACACATCAATGCCCGAGGCAGGATTCGAACCTGCGACCGTAGCGGTCGCTCGGCTCCAGACTGTAGCGCCTAGAACCGCACGGCCACTCCGGCTGGCGGGGCAAGTTCCTTCACGTACACTGTGCAAAATCGGACTGATATCCCATCAGGTCCAGCGGCCATTTCACGTTTGAGCGATTTTAAATATTTCTCTATCCTTCTGTCGTCTATTTCGATATCTACCATTTTGTCATCTGTGCGACAATCTAGAGATGGAACTACGTGCAGTCTTCCTCTGTGGAACAGCTTTGGAAAAAGACATTTAGTATTTCGACCTTTAGTCTGTCATCCTCTGTTTCAGTACCATTTTGGTCACAGAGTGTCTGGACATTTTGTTTTGATCCACCTACCGCTTTGACATCAGACCAAAATTTCTTAGGATTTTCTTCCAAGTCAGTACATAGAACTTTACTTTCGAGTTCATTGAACGCCTCTCGCATAGCCCTCCTCACACTACATTTCGCTTCGCGTAATTTTTGTTTGTCTGCAAGGCTTTGGCTATGTTTATGTTTGCTGTGAAGTTCCCTTTGCTTCCGCAGCAGTTTTCTAACTCGGTTGTTGTACCACGGTGGCTCTTTACCATCTCTTACGATCTTGCTTGGCACATACTCATCTAACGCATATTGTAACATGGTTTTGAACTTTGTCCACTGATCCTCAACACTATCTGTACTTGAGACAAAACTTTTGTGTTGAGCCGTCAGGTACTCTGTAATCTGCTTTTTGTCACTTTTGCTAAACAGAAAAATCGTCCTACCTTTTTTTAATATTTCTATTTACGGCTGAAATCATCGATGCGTTAACCGCTTTATGATCGCTGATTCCCTGTTCTGTGTTAACTGTTTCAAATAGTTCGGGTCTGTTTGTCACCAGAAGATCTAATATGTTATTGCCACGAGTCGGTTCTCTGTTTAACTGCTCAAGGTAGTTTTCAGATAAAGCACTTAAAAAAATTTCACTGGATTCTTTGTCCCTGCCACCTGTTATGAACGTTTGAGTCTCCCAGTCTATATCCGGCAAATTAAAATCTCCACCCAGAACTATAACATGGTGGGGAAATCTACTCGAAATATTTTCCAAATTATCCTTCAGGTGCTAAGCCACAACAAATGCTGAGCTAGGGGGCCTATAGAGATATCCAATTAACATGTCTGAGCCTGCTTTAACCGTGACCTTCACCCAAATTATATCATATTTTGGATCTCCGTCAATTTCCTTCGATACTATTGCACTTCTTATAGCTATAAACACGCCTCCCCCTTCACTGTCTAGCCTGTCTCTGCGGTATACATTTCAATCTGAGTTTAGGATTTCGTTACTCTTTACGTCTGGTTTCAGCCAACTTTCTGTTCCTAGTACTATATGGGCTTTGTGACTGTTTATTAATGAGAGCAGTTCTGTGACCTTTCTATAGCTGCTCCTGCAATTTACTATTAGCAGATTAATATTGTTATTCCCTGTTGCATTTTGCCTACTCCTACCTTGCCGCGTCTCAGGAGGCGTCTTGTCGGGCCTAGGGAGGGAATTGTCTAACCTAAAAAAAACCCATGTGCACTCCACACGTACTCCGCTACCCTTGTAGCCGCTTCCGGCGTGTAGTGCACGCCTGACCTATTGAGGGGGACCCTACATTTCTCCACCCGATAGCGGAGGTCGAGAAATTTGCACCCCAGATCTCCGCAGAAGCGTCTGAGCCTCTGGTTTAAGCCTTCCACTCGGCTCCAAACCAGAGGACCGCGATCGGTTCTGGGAACTATACTACAAGTAGTTAGCTCTGATCCCACCCCGCGAGCGAGGCTTTCCGCCTTCACCAATTCCGCCAACCACCTGTACGAACTGAGGATGACCTCTGAACCCAGACGGCGGGAGTCATTGGTGCCGACATGAGCAACAATTTGCAGTCGGGTGCACCCAGTGCTCTCTATCGCCGCCGGCAGGGCCTCCTCCACATCTCGGAATAGACACTCCGGCAAGCAGACAGAGTGAAATACCTTTCCGCTATTTTCCTAAGCGGCTCCATCACCCGCCTAACGTTGGAGCTCCCGATAACTAATAAACCCCTCCCTCCGTGTGCCTCCTCGGACCTTGCTGAAGGAGCGGCCACATGTCCACTCACAGGTAGAGCGGGCGATGCCACACGGCCAGCCTCCACATTGACCCTCCGCCTCGTGCGCCGTGACTGCCGCTGAACCCGCCACTCCCCTTGGGGAGAGGGTGACCCAACCGCGCCCGGTACCCGCGAAGATGTCTCGACAGCAGGGACAGTGGGTGAAGCATGTAACACCTGGGGTGTACCATGCGACGCACCAGACTCCCCACTGCCGCTAACCTCCGAGGCAGCAGCCTGAGGACGGCTGACCGCGGCCATCAACACGTTCAGCTGTTCGCGAACAGTGGTCAGCTCATCCAGCGTCCGTACACACATCCTATCCATCCTAAGAAATCAATTTACTGTAGAGAGTTAATCAACTTTTAACTAGACTGCTAATTCACTAAAGGCGGCTGAATGTTGCCTAAACTGTGGTTGCTAGCCACTTCTTGTAGAAAACAATAAAAATAGCACTACCTGTCTCTGGACTGCTTTAAAAAACAGTTAATATTTTCTGCAGTGTCATTAATATCCAACATGAACAACAAGGGCCCCAACACACCTTCCTATGGAACATGGTGTCCCAGGAAGAATGGTCAATATTAAGGGAAATCACAGGAACGATCGTGTGAAGCAAAAAACTTCATACAGGCATATGCCGTAATCCGAATGACTTTCGAGCCAGAACACATTTAATGTACATCGTTATTTATTTTCTGTATTCTTCAATAAATTGCCAGCTTCACTCATTTACAACAGTTAGTAAATATAACATTATTAGTTTAACAAAGTATCAGCTCAAAAATATGTTTTATGACACATTAATCTCCAAGTATTATCGTACACGTCACATCACAGCTGATGTACGGTGTACAATCAGTGTTCGAGTATCCCAGCGCCAACTTCAATGCATTTGTTCACTTTTGGAGAACATGTTGTGTTAACTGTCACTGCCTCAGCATGTTACCTAATGAGGGTAGCAGTGTCCATGATGCGACCATGTGGTTCATCTCTCGTACATATCTTTCGCTTGTACATCTGAGACTTCATCCAACTTTAAAGTCAAAAATCTAATGATGTAATAACTGGCGATCTTATGGGACAGTTAACTGGAGTACTACGACCAAACCAGCGACTAGGGAAGAGCGGCGGAGAAATTTTCTGATACGTCTGGTAAAATGAAGAGGGTCTACATAATGCTGGATGTACATTGCAGTTCGTTAGGCCAAGAGAACGCGCTCAAGCATTCAACACGCAAATCATTCGGTCTTGTTATTCGCTTTTCTAAACTGATTAAACCTATCACCATTTTACCGATCGTGTCACACCAGACAGTGATCGTAAAAAGAACTTGTAAATTGGGTTCCACTGTAACGTGCACTGGTGTCTAGTCACACTGCCCATAACAGAGAGACCTGCTTCGGTGCAGTGGCAACGACCCAATTGCCACTTCATTATGAATTACCTCGAAGAAAACTGTCTATTGACACACAGTCAACATGGGTTTAGAAAACAGCGTTCCTGTGAAACACAACTGGCCCTTTATTCACATGAAGTGCTTAGTGCTATTGATAAGGGATTTCAGATCAATTCCATATTTCTGGTTTTCCGGAAAGTTTTAGATACTGTACCATACAAGCGGCTTGTAGTGAAATTGCATGTTTAAGGAATATCGTCTCAGTTATGTGACTGAATTTGTGATTTCCTGTCAGAGAGGTCACAGTTTGTAGTAATTGACGGAAAGTCATCGAGTAAAACAAATGTGATTTCGCGCGTTCCCCAACGTAGTGTTATAGGCCCTTTGATGTTCCTTATCTATATAAACGATTTGGAAGACAACCTGAGCAGCCGTCTTAACTTCTTTGCAGATGACACTGTCGTTAATCGAATAATAAAGGCATCAGAAGATCAAAACAAATTGCAAAATGATTTGGAAAAAATATCTGAATGGTGCGAAAATTGGCAGTTGACCCTAAATAACGAAAAGTGTGAGGTCATCCACATAAGTGCTAAAAGGAATTCGTTAAACTTCGGTTACACTATAAATCTGTCTAATCTAAAAGCCGTAAATTCAACTAAAAGCCTAGGTATTACAATTACGAACAACTTAAACTGGAAGGAACACGTAGAAAAAATTGTGAGGAAGGCTACCAAAAGACTGGGCCTTATTGGCAGGACACTTCGAAAACGTAACATAACTACTAAGGAGACTGCCTATACTACGCTTGTCCGTCGTCTCTTACAATACTGCTGCGCGGTGTGGGATCCTTACCAGATAGGACTGACGGAGTAAATCGAAAAAGTTCAAAGAAGGGCAACACATTTTGTACTATCGCAAAATATTGGAGAGAGTGTCACAGAAATGATACAGAATTTTGGCTGGACATAATTAAAAGAAAGGCGTTTTTCGTAGAGACGGAATCTTCTCACGAAATTACAATCACCAACCATATCCTCCGAATGCGAAAATATTTTGTTGACATCGTCCCACAGGCAGAAACGATCATCACGATAAAATAAGGGAAATCAGAGTTCGTACGGAAAGATATAGGTGTTTGTATTTTCTGCGCACTATAAGAGATTGAAATATTAGAGAATTTTGATGGTGGTTCGATTAGCCATCTGCCAGGCACTTAAATGTGATTTGCAGAGTATCCTTGTGTATGTAGATGTAGATTCTTTGCTGTGTGGGGCAAATTACCATTGCACTACGCAACACTTGCTTGACAACTAACTTACGCATCTATTATTCTGCCTTATTTGTCGACGTAGCTTGGCTGATGGCCAGCGCTGTCACTATAATACTCCGTGGAGGCCTCCATCCTACTTTCAGCGCTTACAATAAAGATTTATTACTTTTAGCAGAATTCTGGGTAGCGTCACTACGCAGTGTAGTAGGAGTAATACCTCCTATATTTCGGATATATCGGTTTCTCATTCAGAATGTTGTGTGCTTGTGACATGATCGTGTTACGCCTCACGTACGAACAGAAACGTCTACTAGCCCATGTCAGAATTCGACAGTGGCAGCATCAAGAACATTCGAAACTGTGGTTTATCGTTACCCAATATCACTACTTGCGTTGGTTGGCATCCCACGATTGTCACGCAGATATGGAATTAATGTGTTCAGTAGATTTTTATTCAGCGACATGAGGGATCGCAACAATCAAATATGTCTGGAGCCCGTGGGACATGCATATTCATTCAGCTGTGCAGGATCACAAAGTAAAGTTACATGCCAAGAACCAGGAAATGGGTTTGCTTACTACACGACAAGTATCCACGCGGAGTGAGAGGTTACGTCTCGAGCACTACGGACTATCAGTGCAGAAACCATTGCTGCTGCAACCCTTGACACATCAGCAGTGGTAGGTAAGGTGACAACCCTGAACACAGGAGTGGCGCCATGACACTCTTTCTGCGTATACCATCATGGTTTTTCAGCATTCCCATCGCTGTCATACATGCTCCAATACCTGGTATCATGCTATTCAGGGCCAATGCGTAGAGGAAATGTCTACTTCTGGTTCTCATAGCCGGTAACTTGGACAGCAGCCGTTACATTTCCGACTCCTTAAGGCCAGTGATATTGCCTTATATTTGAGGTCTCCAACAGCTGTCAGGTGTCAGGTGTCAGGTGTTGCAAGTATGAAGCAAGTAATGGTTTCCCATGAATTAGCATTTCAGCACATAACGTGTCATCTAGCACTGCAGCTGTTTCCTAGCTAGTGGAAGTGGAGCGTTCTGGTTTTGCACAGATATTAATTATACAACGAAACTAATTTTCGTTGAGAGACGAGCAGTAGAAAGAAAGAAGGAAAGTTCAATAGCCAATCATTCTGTTTTCCACTGCGTGGTCACCAAAGATATTAACTAAACAACGAAACTAGTATTTGTACAACGAAGACGATGGAGACAAAACGGAACGTTGGGGCTCAAATCCTCAATGACGACAGTATGATTATGTACCGAATACTTCCTCAGTGGGAGAAGGATGGGGAAGAAATTCGTCTGCATCTCATTCAAAGAATCGACCCGGAAATTGCTTGCATCGTTTCAAGTGAACCATAGACAATCTTAACCTGAATGGACAGATGATTTACTCGAACTCTATTTCTATTGGAAGGAGATCTACTATCTTAGCAGAAATAAATTATTGTTCATTAAATGCATCAGACGAAGGGAGTCAAATCTACACTCCTGGAAATTGAAATAAGAACACCGTGAATTCATTGTCCCAGGAAGGGGAAACTTTATTGACACATTCCTGGGGTCAGATACATCACATGATCACACTGACAGAACCACAGGCACATAGACACAGGCAACAGAGCATGCACAATGTCGGCACTAGTACAGTGTATATCCACCTTTCGCAGCAATGCAGGCTGCTATTCTCCCATGGAGACGATCGTAGAGATGCTGAATGTAGTCCTGTGGAACGGCTTGCCATGCCATTTCCACCTGGCGCCTCAGTTGGACCAGCGTTCGTGCTGGACGTGCAGACCGCGTGAGACGACGCTTCATCCAGTCCCAAACATGCTCAATGGGGGACAGATCCGGAGATCTTGCTGGCCAGGGTAGTTGACTTACACCTTCTAGAGCACGTTGGGTGGCACGGGATACATGCGGACGTGCATTGTCCTGTTGGAACAGCAAGTTCCCTTGCCGGTCTAGGAATGGTAGAACGATGGGTTCGATGACGGTTTGGATGTACCGTGCACTATTCAGTGTGCCCTCGACGATCACCAGTGGTGTACGGCCAGTGTAGGAGATAGCTCCCCACACCATGATGCCAGGTGTTGGCCCTGTGTGCCTCGGTCGTATGCAGTCCTGATTGTGGCGCTCACCTGCACGGCGCCAAACACGCATACGACCATCATTGGCACCAAGGCAGAAGCGACTCTCATCGCTGAAGACGACACGTCTCCATTCGTCCCTCCATTCACGCCTGTCGCGACACCACTGGAGGCGGGCTGCACGATGTTGGGGCGTGAGCGGAAGACGGCCTAACGGTGTGCGGGACCGTAGCCCAGCTTCATGGAGACGGTTGCGAATGGTCCTCGCCGATACCCCAGGAGCAACTGTGTCCATAATTTGCTGGGAAGTGGCGGTGCGGTCCCCTACGGCACTGCGTAGGATCCTACGGTCTTGGCGTGCATCCGTGCGTCGCTGCGGTCCGGTCCCAGGACGACGGGCACGTGCACCTTCCGCCGACCACTGGCGACAACATCGATGTACTGTGGAGACCTCACGCCCCACGTGTTGAGCAATTTGGCGGTACGTCCACCCGGCCTCCCGCATGCCCACTATACGCCCTCGCTCAAAGTCCGTGAACTGCACATACGGTTCACGTCCACGCTGTCGCGGCATGCTACCAGTGTTAAAGACTGCGATGGAGCTCCGTATGCCACGGCAAACTGGCTGACACTGACGGCAGCGGTGCACAAATGCTGCGCAGCTAGCGCCATTCGACGGCCAACACCGCGGTTCCTGGTGTGTCCGCTGTGCCGTACGTGTGATCATTGCTTGTACAGCCCTCTCGCAGTGTCCGGAGCAAGTATGGTGGGTCTGACACACCGGTGTCAATGTGTTCTTTTTTCCATTTCCAGGAGTGTATATTGGCACTTTGCACACCTATTATCAACATTAATAACTGATGCGCCATTTTATGATACTCAGGGAAACTAGCAATGAAGTAATTACACAGGCCAAGAACAAACTGGTTTTTTTTTATATCTAAGATTTTAGAATTGATTTTAGCCACACTTGGGGCATTGAATCAAAAAGTGAAATCAGGCATCCTCTATCCGCTCTTATTTTTTTGATCATAGTTGTTTAAAATGCACTTCTACGTGAAATATGCATTTGTAACTCTGGTTTGTGCACTTCTAAATCACATGTACGAGGATTGGTTCCTGTAGGTTTGCCCTATTGCCGGTCTGCTTTCTAATTAGTTCCAGGAATATCCACCAGATGGAGTTGGAGGTTATTTTGTGAGCTCTGACCGTACAGGTCTGAGCGAGATTGATGTTGCATGATAAGTTAGTTAGGAAACATCTATGCTGTAGTTTTTTGCACTAGTGTTGTTGAACAGAAATAATATAAGATGAACTTGAAGAAGTTACGTGAATTACCTTGATGTTTTTTGCTACATATGCAGAGAATAAACGCTGAAACGAAACCAATAACCTATTATTGACTTTGTAAAAACTTTTGCAATAAATCTGTAAAACTTGTACAGAACATTTACGATTGTGGACTACCGGGAAACGAAAACGTTTGAAACAAAAGCCACTCCAATACATGTTGTTTGTGTGGACTGTTGTTCTCCCACTGATACTAATAATGATGAGAGTGATTATGCGGGTATGGCATTAATTTCTCAGGGTTTAAATTGGGATTAACTAATAACTCTCCAGAGATCTCAAGGGAAACTAGCAATGACGTAATTACACAGGCCAAGAACAAACTGTTTTTTTATATCTAAGATTTTAGAATTGATTTTAGCCACAGTTGGGGCATTGAATCAAAAAGCGAAATTAGTCTTCCTCTATCCACTCTTATTTTTTTGATCATTGTTGTTTAACATGCACTTCTACATGAAATGTGCACTTGTAACTCTGGTTTGTGCACTTCTAAATAACACGTACGAGGATTGGTTCCTGTAGGTTTACCCTATTGCCGGTTTGCTCTCTAATTAGTTCCAGGAATATCCACCAGATGGAGTTGGAGGTTATTGTGTGAGCTCTGGCGATACTGGGCTGACTGAGGATGATGTCACATGACAGTTCACTTAGGAAACAAGTATGCTGTAAGTTGCACTTGTGTTGTTGAACAGAAATAATATAAGTTGAAGTAGAAGAAGTTGCGTAAATCACCTTGATGGTTTTTGCTACATATGCAGAGATGAAACGCCGAAAGGAAACCAAAAACTTATAATTGACTTTGTAAAGACTTTTGCAGTAAATCCGTAAAACTTGTACAGAACATTTACAATTGTGGACTATAGGGAAACAAAAACGTCTGAAACAAAGGCCCCTAGGATGCCTGTTGGTTGGGAGGACTGGTGTTGTCCCTCTGATACTAATGACAATGACAGTGATTATGAACTTACGGCATTAATTCCGTTGGGTTTAAATTGGGATGACTTAATAACCCACCAGAGATTTCAAACCGTCAAAAGAAGCTTCTGAATTACTGGCTTCCAACAAAAATGTACTGGATCAAGGAACCAAAGTTACCTTTTAGCATACAATAGAAAAAGTATGCTACCCTTCTTGCTCTTGAAATGGTTCATTAGATGCAAAATATCCATGATGATATTGAAATAATTGAAATAAATCTCTACTGTAACTACGTAATAGCTTAAGTACAACAGAACATCAAGAGAAAATATCTCTTCCAAGATGTGATTAAACAATTTGTGGAATAAAGGTAAATACTCATCTTGTTTCAATGAGAAGTGGCAGCATTCGCATAATTTGGGTATGAATAGGTTCTCACATTTTTTACTAGCCTGTGATGATACTATTTCTTAATATTACTTCTTGATTTATTTCACAATTAGTTTCTCACCCATAGTAAACCATAATACACAGTTTTTTCTTAGTGTCAACTTTTTACCAATCAACATGACAAAAAAATGTAGTCTCATCACCAAAACCTCTTTTTACACAGAAGGAGCCCATTTTCACATGATTGCTGATAACAACAACATTATGTACGATGTGTCATACACAAAATCTTAAAAGTCAACACAGCTAACAACTATGTCCAATCTGATTTGGGATGCATACAGTTCTATATAACACAAATTGTTGTCCAAAATGTTCTAGAATTTCTTTGTGAAAATAATTATTACAACGACATTTGTTTTTAGAAACAGTGGTGATTTATGCAAAAATTATACCTTTTTACGGTTACAAAAATGCGATTTGCAAATGAAATTTTATATATTCCTGAAATAAAATTTAGAAATTTAAAAATACACCACGTCCAATGATTTGTTTACATATTGCAGTATTAAATTATTATGTCTAGCGGAAATATTTCTGGTGAAGGTAACTGCGGTTTTTGAATACACTGAAGACTATGGTCTGATGAACAATCAATTACGATTTTCTACAGCTCATACAACATTTGGAATTTTGGTGAATACATGTGATATACGAAAGAAACTGTATATATGAAATGAAATCTAATAAAAAGCTTTAAAGTTAACAATTATTTTTAAATATAGACTTCTGTAAATAGAAATCTGTAGGATGACCAGTTTTCATAATTTTATGTCTTCTTGGTTTAACTCGCACTAAAGAGGTAAATTTGGAAAAGAATACTATTACATAAATACTTCAAAGTATCGCCTACCTATATAAGAGTCGTAAATCTCATACTATACGATCTAAATCGGTATAAATGTTAAACAAATGGATGTGGAATCGTATCTTTCGGTTTTGCTCAGGCTGGTGTCGTAACGACCTGTTGATCCAGGAAGCCCTTCATTTTTATTTTTTATACTCTCAAGAACACAATCTCGTGTTCTGCACGAAATTAGCGAACACCTGAGGAAATGGGTCTTCCTGAATGTGTTCTAGATGATTTTCTTGTTTTTGTGCACAGCTCAGGGTAAGTTTGAAATTTGTACTAATACACAATGGTAACAAATTCAGTTCAATGTCAGCTGCTCCCTCAAGGGAAGTTAAAGAAGAACATAAAATCATACTTTTGATCTTTGAGAAGATTAAGTCTCATAAACATCAATGGATGGTTTGTCTAGACTTATGAATGGTAAACTTTCTCCTTGGTTTGCAAAGTGCTTCTGGTGTCTCTGGAATAGCAGAGACAAAACACATTACTGTGTTAGAGAAAATAATGGTCTAAGAGAGAAAACATGCATGGAGGGAGAAAGAATATCATTAACGACCCCTCAGTTGGACGAGAGAAAATCATCTTTCCTCCACTGCATATCAAGTTGGGCCTTTTGATGCGATTTGTAAAGGCTTTTGATAAGAACGGGTCACGTTTTGCACACATAGGGAAAAATATTTGAGGAGTTGAGTACGGATAAATTAAAGCGGGAATATTTGACGTTCCACAAATAAGGCAACTCTGCATATGAAAACTGCGGAGGTCTGCTACCAAGGAAGATCGGATATGCACGTGGTGCAGTTTACTGCTGGAATTTAAAAATGGACCGCTCCCTAATACACTCAAGAATGTCATAGAAAAGAAGCTTCCTAAATGTTGAGGGACTAGACGTTTTCATCAGTGACTTTTTTATTTAGTATAGAATAATATTTATA
Source organism: Schistocerca serialis cubense (assembly GCF_023864345.2). Classification (NCBI taxonomy): domain Eukaryota; kingdom Metazoa; phylum Arthropoda; class Insecta; order Orthoptera; family Acrididae; genus Schistocerca; species Schistocerca serialis. The sequence continues at coordinate 228,114,699 of NC_064640.1, forward strand.
TAATGCAATAGTAATACTATTGTTTCATATTTATCCATGGACTCATATTAAAACAGTATAACAAATAAATCACTAAAATCTTGTATTTTAGAATTTTCAGCTCCTTGGTAAATATTAATGAAATGTTTGAATTCAAGGGATCAAATTCTCAGAAAATCAGCTCAAAACACTCCGGTGTTATGCAAATAAATAGCACTTTATACGAATATTAATGCTATCTTTTTCACTCAAGGTTAGTTAATGCAATTATTGTAAGCAACATAAAAGTTGGAGCATTTTAAACATTTCATAGGATTTTTAGCCAGCTCATTGTTACACTGATAATAATGTATGTCTTCCCTCGTGAGTATTAACTTTTGCTCTGTGGTCTGTGGTAATGAAGGTTAGAATGTAACGAACATTGAATCAGAATTATTACAAAGGGTCACTGTCTTACTTGAAAGGGCAGGGTAGAAAGAATATGGTACCGCCCTAGGTGGCCGAGCGGTTCCAGGCGCTACAGTCTGGAACCGCGTGACCGCTACAGTTGCAGGTTCGGATCCTGCCTCGGTCATGGACGTGTGTGTTGTCCTTAGGTTAGTAAGGTTTAAGTAGTTCTGAATTCTAGGGGACTGATGACCTCAGAAGTTAAGTCCCATAGTGCTCAGACCCATTTGAACCAGAGACATTGGTCATAACCTTGCTCGAGGAGCCATAACATCCTTTGCATGAAATGAGTTAGAGATACATCAGGAAATGTTAATCTTCCTGAACGAGAGTCCAGCGTTTCCGTGCCTGTGTCACGACACACATAAAATACAATTTGGACTCCAGATGTGCTGCAGATATTGTTTATTATCTGTTGTTTGATTCTGCTGAAAGAACAAGTTTTGGGAAGCACTCGAACATGTTGGGTTGGCTACACCAAAATTGGCTACCTTACGTGAATCGGTCAATGCGAAGGCCCTCGTGATAAAATAAAACGTTATAAACTACACAGAGGGCATCCACCGCATTCACCAAATTTCATCACCAAAACCCAGCGAGGTGACGAAATGGGATGACCCACAAGTCACAGTTAAGAGACCAGTTGTTTGTATCTCAGTCAGTCCATCCACGTATAGGTTTCCTGCAGTCTTCCAAGCATAAGCATAGACTGGATAATGATGAGAAAGAAACCTAAATGTAAATGCAATTACTGAGATTCGAACCACTGCCCTCCTGACTGTGAGTCCTGGGTCTTCCCACTTCGCCACTTCGCTGGGTTTGTTCTTTTGTCTAAAGATAGGAGTATTCTCGGGAAAAAACAGCTTCCAGTCATCACAGAACGGCGAAATACAGGTTCTGTGCCGTTTTCAGAGGAATCTTATACCATTGTCCCTGAAAAATATTGGGAACGTCAGGTAGTGATGATGGAAGTGAGTAGTGATCACGTACACTTCATTCCCAATTTGACGATGAAGGCTCAAAAATGCTGAGATCTGTCACTGTGGTGGCCAGGGGAGATGCGACAACTCAATCTCTTGGTCACAAACCAGTCCTGGACTATGTGAGCTGTGCGAACAGGAACCATGTCTTCTTGGAACACAGCGTCTACATCTACATGATTACTCTGCTGTTCACAAGAAAGTGCCTGGCAGAGGGTTCAATGAACCACCTTCAAGCTGTCTCTTTACCGTTCTACTCTCGAACGGAGCGCGGGAAAACGAGCACCTAAATTTTTCTGTGCGATCCCTGATTTCTCTTAATTTATCGTGATGATCATTTTTCCCTACGTAGGTGGGTGCCAAGAGCATGTTTTCACAATCGGAGGAGAAAACTGGTGATTGAAACTTCTTGAGAAGATCCCATCGCAACGAAAAGTGCCTTTGTTTTAACAATTGCCACTCCAATTCACGTATCATGTCTGCGGCACTATCTCTCCAACTTCACGGTAATACAAAACGAGCTGCCCTCCTTTATACTTTTTCGATGTCATCCGCCAGTCCCATCTGATGCGGATACCACACCGCACAGAAACATTCCAGAATAGGGCGTACAAGCGTGGTGTTAGCAGTCTGTTTAGAAGACCTGTCGCACCTTCTAAGTGTTCTGCCATTGAACCTCAGGCTTTGGTTGGCTGTATCCACAACATTATCTATGTGATCGTTCCAATTTTGGATATTTATAATTGCAATCCTTTACTATTTAGTTGAATTTACACCCTTCAAAATTGTGTGACTTAAAGCGAATCGAAATTTAACGGATTTCTTTTAGTACTCATGTGAATAACTTCTCACTATACTTTACTCAGGGTCAATTGCCACTTTTCACGCCATACAGATACCTTATCTAAATCATTTTGTCGTTCGTTTTGGTCATCTGATGACTTTACAAGACGGTAAATCAGAGCATCATCTGCAAACAATCTAAGACGGCTACTGAGATTGTCTCCTACGTCGTTACCATAGATCAGGAACAATAGAAGGTTTGTAACACTTCCTTGGGGAACGCCGGATATTATTTCTGTTTTACTAGATGACTTTCCGTCTATTACTACGTACTGTGACCTTTCTGACAGGGAATCATGAATCCAGCCGCATAACTGAGGCGACATTCCATAGGCACACAGTTGGTTAGAAGATGCTTGTGAGGAACAGTGTCAAAATCCTCCTGGAAATCTAAAAATATGGAATCAGTTTGATATCTCCTGTCGATAACACTCATTACTTCATTATTATAAAGAGCTAGTTGAGTTTCAAAAGAATGATATTTTCTGAATTCTTGCTGACTACGTGTCAATAAATCGTTTTCCTTGATGTACTTCATAAAGTCAGAATACGGTATATGTTCCAAAATCCTATTGTAAATCGATGGTAGTGATATGGGCCTGTAATTCAATGGATTACTCCTACATCCCGTTTTGGGTATTGGTGTCACTTGAGTAATTTTCCAGTCTTTAGGTACGGATCTTTCTGGGAACGACGGGTTGTTTCTAATTGCTAAATATTGAGCTATTGTATCAGCATACTCTGAGAGAAACCTGACTGGTATACAATCCGGACCGGAAGCCTTGCTTTTATTAAGTGATTCTAGCTACTTTGTGACACCAAGGATATCTATTTCTATATTTCTCATCTTGGCAGTTGCTCTTGATAGGAATTCAGGAATATTAACTTCGTCTTCTTTGTTGAAGAAGTTTCTGAAAATTATGTTTAATATCTGTTCTTTAGTGGCACTGTCATTAGTGACTTCACCGTTGTTATCGCGCTGTGAAGGTAGGGGAACTCGGGGCAGAACGGGATAGCGGGGCACAATGGGAAATTGCTCTTTTCTAGACTGCACAGTGTTGCAACCTGCTGTATGGCCATGTAACTATTTCTCCGAATGTAAGGGAAGTGAGGCAGCCATCCTGATTTAGTTTGAGGTGCGAGATCTAAGTGAATTGTTGTCCGTCACGTTACCGCTTGCGTTGTTCTAACGTTTGGTGAGTTTCAACGCCAGGTAAGTTGTTAATTGCATACCCTAAAATGACACATTCCCTTAAATTGCATGGTATTTGTTATACTTTAGTTATTTAATGCATTTAAATCCGTTAGTTATAACACTCCATAAAAGTTGTTAACCTTAAAAGTGCTCTTGCGGCAGAACGGGACAGGGCAGAATGGGATAGTGTCCCATTCTGCTACGTCATATTTTGATGCAAGTAGAAAGCAAACCCAGCCTGGATGTTCATGGATGCCAGACTCTCCCAACCAGCTACGTTCGCCGAACAACTCAGCTTTCCAGATATCGCCCGAAGCTGTCATTCCAATCCCACTAATCTGTCAATATACTCAGCGGAGTACAAGACGAAAAGGAAAAACTGTCGTATTAACAGATTCTCCTTATAAGAAGGAACTGCAGAATGCTGTCCAATGTAAACTAGGCCTACAGAAAGGAGGAGGGTGCACAAATATAAACAATGTCAAGACAAAGACGTCAGGTGCAGTGCAACTTACAGCAAAAATTTCAGACTGTTCACCCAAAATACTGAAACAGAGGACATCAAAGACGTTAAGAAAAATAATTGAAAGAAGTGATGGAGAAGAGGGATCAGAGAGAGAGGATGCTGAGTGTCTCTACTGTGGGGACTTCTACACCGTTTCTAATGAGTGCTGGGTAGCATGCCAGAGTGGTCACACAATTCATGTGCTGGCATAGACAGTGAAGATGAAGAGGAAATACTGATTTGTGACTATTGTCGAAAGGGCTAGTAGTTGGTGGTTTGGTGGTTATTAAGCATTGTACATTGTTCAGAATGACATTAAAATATTTTGTTATTTTGAAGAATGACTTTTTAATTATTTAAATTACACGTTCCTTAGTCTGAATTGCCTGTTCTACAACATTTTGTCATAGTTTAATACGATATTCGTAATTCAAATTCAACGTGTATGCAATAAATTAACAAAAAGTACCCTTACCCATTCTGTCCGTGGGTGGGGCGGAACGCGCAATATGCAAGACTTTCTTCGAAAAATTGTAAAAAATGCAAAATGTATTGTTTTAAGTGATTTTAAAATAAGGTACATTAGGTTACATTACAAGGTGTTTTTTTATCACTTTAACAAGTTTTTCCTTGTGTTCCCTTATTTTATAGAAATTCTTAAACGTTAAGTATCCCGTTTCGCCCCGAGTTCCCCTATTAATTGCGTCTTGCCACTAGTGTGCTTTATGTATCGCCAGAATCTCGTTTGGATTTCTGCCAGATTTAGTGACAGAGTTTCGTTGTGGAAATTATTGAAAGCATCTCGCATTGAACTACGCGCTATATTTCGAACTTCTGCAAAACTTTTCCAGCCTATGTTATTTTGCGTTCTTTTAAATTTGGCACGCATTTTTCGCTGTGTCTTCAACAGTGATCTGATCCGTTTTGTGTACCATGGGGGATCAGTACCATCATTTATTAATTTATGTGGTATGTATCTCTCAATTGCTGTCGATATTATCTTTTGGAAATCATTCCACAATTTTCTACACATACATGATCAGATCGGAAGGGGTGTAGACTGTCTTTTAAAAAGGCGTTAAGAGCATATTTATCAGTTTTTTAAATAGATATACTCTGCGTTTCTTTTTGATGATTGTAGGAGTCATGGTATTCAGACTAACAACTATTGCCTTGTGGTCGGTAATCCTTGTATTCGTCACGATACTCACTATTTGTCCAGGATTATTTGTTGCTAAGAGGTCAAGTACGCTTTCGCACCCGTTTACGCTTCGAGTTGGCTTATGCACTAACTGTTCAAAATAATTTTCTGAGAAAGCATTCAGTTCAATTTCGGATGATGTTCTATGCCAGCTGCCTGCTGTAAACGTATAATTTTTCGAGCAAATCGAGTGTAGATCAAAGTCACCACAGACTATAATTTTATGAGTGGGGTACCTATTTGAAATGAGAATCAAGTTTTCTTTGAACTGTTCAGCAACTACATCATCTGAGTCGGAGGGTCGGTAAAATGACCCAGTTAATAGTTTAGTCCGATTGTCAAGTATAACCTCTACCCATACTATTTCGCAGGAACTATCTATTTCAATTTCACTACAGTCAACTACTTCTGACAGCAGTAGCAATACTCCACCACCAATTGTATTTAATCTACCCTATCTGAAAACTGTTGGACCTTTAGAAAAAATTTATGCTGAACTTGTTTCCGGCTTTAGCCAGCTTTCTGTACCTGTAACTATTTGATCTTCAGTGCTTTCTATTACGACTCGTAGCTCTGGTTCTTTTTCAACACTGCTACGCCAATTTAAAACTATAATATCGATCGTTTCTACAACTAACTTACTGTGTTTTACCTACCCCCTTTTAGACGGACGCCCTTTCTGTGGTTCCCTGAGGCCCATTAACCTAAAAAACCACCCAGTCCCTTCCACACAGTCCCCGCTACGCGTGTAGCAGCTTCCTGTGTGTAGTGGACTCCTGACCAATTAAGCAAAACCCAGAAACCCACCACCCGATGGCTCAAGTCAAGGAATCTGCAGCCTACAAAGTCACAGAACCGCCTGAGCCTCTGATTCACACTCTCCACTCGGCTCTGCACCAAACGACCACAGTCCATTCTATCGACGATGCTGCAGATCACTATTGGAGAACAAATATTGTACCATGAAATTGATCTGATCAGACAAAATTGACACACAATCCTAGGCAGTAATATGACCTTGCAGAGTAACCATGGGGTCCAAGGAATACCACGGTATGGCTGAATAAATCATCACCGAACCCTCGCCATGTTTCGCTCTTGGCAGCATGCTGTCTGTATCGAAGGCTTGGGACATGCATATACCAGACATTAACTCGCGGAGCAATTGGAAACAGTGTAAAACAAGACTCAGCCAACCAAATGACTTTTTCCATTGTTCCACATTTAAGTTTTTATGGCTTCAGCACCACGTTTTCCTGTTACACCCATTCCAGTCGCTAAAACTTGGTTTCAAAATCACACATCAGCCTGCAGTTCTCTGCTTATGAAGATCCCTTCCTGTTGTTTTGGTGCTGACAGTGTACTCGAGTGCGAAATTGAGTTCTGCAGTGATTATTATAGCTTTTATCCTCTTATTTTTCATCACTGTCCGCTTCAATGATAATCTCCGGTGGTTACTCAATACACACTTTCGTTCGCATTGTGACTCAGAGTACGCGTTTCCGCTCTCATTGTATTCGGTATAAATCTTTGATACGGCGCCTCATGAAACACGAACCACTTCAGCTACTTGGTAACAGAAGCAAATACCATAAAAGTACTGCGAATCTGGCCATTTATGAATTCACTTACCTCTGACATAACACACTTACAGCTACACAGAACACGCATTGAGGGCATTGCACAGGTGCCGTTCGTGATCAAATACAACAGCGCACCCAGCAGGTTTGGCTAGGATCTGCATTTATGTTCAAGAATGCTTTGTATTTCTCGCAGTGCTTCCATGTTATTGTCCAACACTTATATATCTGCATCCAACGTCGAACACCCTGTATATCAACATCCATACACTGCAAACCACTATGAAATGTATGGTAGAGGGCCCTTCCAAATGAAATAATTACTGTTTCTTCTCCTTGCATTCACGTACGGTTTTCATGAAAAATTACGTTTGTACGCCTTTATACGCGCTGCAGTTAAGCTAATCCTATCCTCTCGATCCCTGTAGGGGCGTTGTAGTATATTCCAAAATTCTTCTACTAAAACTGGTTACTTACACTTTGTATGTAGATGTCTGCCAGTCCAATTTCTCCAGAATTTCCGTGACACTGCCCTGCAGATCAGACAAACCTGTGATCATTGCTGTGTCATTTCTCTGTATACGTTCAGTACTCTTGTTCATCCTATTTGGAAAGGATTAGATACACTAGTGCAATATTCTAGGAAGTGTCATATGAGTGTTTCGTAAGCAGTCTCCTTTGAAGACTGAGTACATCCAAGTATTCTACCACTGAAACGAATTCTGCGATCTGCTTTGCTACTGCTGAGCAAATGATATGGAATTATTCAGTTTACAGGGTACGTATATATGACGACTGTTTACGTTAATGAACACATTAGTTTTTTTCCTACTCACTCAACTACATTTAAAAATATTTTTTTTTGTCAGGCTTCCGGCTTTTAAAGAGAAGTTCGCCCATGAAGTAGAACTGGGTCCTCCAGGGAAAAAGATTAAATTTTGCTGCGCTACCTGTCAGACGTAGTACGTTATGGTAGAAATGATCAAAAAAATCTTTGCTGCGTATTGATCTCCTTTGTGAATCATTGAAAGCTTTAATAATGGGTAATAAAGTTCACTTTTTCCTCTATTGTGCAAATGATCAAAAAATTCTTTGCAGCGTGTTGAACTTCTTTGTGAGTCACCGAAAGCTTTAATAATGGGTACTAAAGTTCACTTTTTCCTCTAGTGTTGCAGGTGAGTAAGTCACTATAATTCTCAAATTGTGGTAGATTATTTATGAGGAATTTGTGACATCACAGTTAAACTGCACAGCACCTTGAAGAAGTAACTGCATGTCGACCGCGTGTGAACATTACTTTTTTTTACTTATTATTCTTACTGCACGCTTTGGGCAATCAGTACCCTATTTCTAATTGCTAATGTCCCAAGAAAATTACTAGATGAGTCATTTTTCAGAGTAAATACGCAAAATATGTTAGTATGTTGTTTCCAAGACTAGCAATTATACGAAGAACAAAAGTAGCTGAACTTCACTGTTTGAGAAACTCAGCAACACGCTTCTTCCAGTTTAAGTTTTCATCAGTATGTAGACACAAAAATCTGAAGCATTCTACCCTGTTTACTGACTCCTGTTCTTGTGCCACGTCTATTGCTGATATTACTGTGTTTATTGTACAGAACTGAATATAGAGTATTTTCCCAAAAATTAAGGGGGAGTCCAATATCCGAGAACCAGTTAATAACCCTTTGAAAAACATCATTAACTATGTCTTATGATGCTTTCCCTGTAATGGAATTTTTTTAAATACAAGCATCATCTGCAAAAACGTACCAGTTTTGCGCTCAACTTTGATTCCGCAAGGAACTGTTGTGCACAGGGACCGTAGACTACAAGGAAGGAGACAAACAAAGCATTCAGTCGCATTTCCATTACTTTTCTTACTCTTGCATATGCGAAGAGCCGGCCGCGGTGACCGAGCGGTTCTAGGCGTTTTAATCCGGTACCGCGCGACTGCTACAGTCGCAGGTTCGAATCCTGCCTCGGGCTTGGATATGTGTGATGTCCTTAGATTAGTTAGGTTTAAGTAGTTCTACGTTCTAGGGGACTGATGACCTCAGATGTTAAGTCCCATTTGCTCAGAGCCATTTGAACCATATGTGAAGACGGCTACTTAGAGCCGAAATCTAGATATGCATTAGTAGTAAAACTAATGGGATCCCGAATGATTGCCGTGTGTCTCTTCTTCGATAAATTCTGCGAGCATCCCATTTCATTCCTTCAAAACCTGTTACATCCAAGTATTTGTATGTGTTGACAGATTCCAATTAAGACTCGTTGATATTGTAGTTGTAAAATACTGCATTGTTTTTTTTTTGCGAAGTATGTAATTTTGCATTCTTAGGATTTGAAGCAAGTGTCCAGGTGTTGCATCACTCTGAAATTCTATCAAGATTAGGCTGAGTATGTGTGGACCGTATTTCAGGCACATCTTAATTGTAAATAAGTACACCATCTACAAAAACTCTGAGGTTAATGTTAATATTTTCTGCACTGTCATTATTTTTCAACATGAACAGCAAGGGCCCCAACACACCTTCCTGGGGAACATGGTGCCCCAGGAGAAATTGTCAATATTCAGGCATGTCACAGGAACGATCGTTTGAAGCAAAAAACTTCATACAGGCATATGCCCTATTCCGAATGATTTTCGAAACAGAACACATTTAATGAACATCGTTATTTTCTGTTTTCTTCAATAAATTGACAGCTTCACTCATTTACAACAGTTAGTAAAATTATTAGTTTAACAAAATATCTGCTCGAAAATATAGCACATTCACTTCCGAGTATTATGGTACACGTCACATCACAGCAGATGAACGGTACACAATCAGTGTTCGAGTATCCCAGCGCCAACTTCATTGCGTTTGGTCACTCCTGGAGAACATGTTGTGTTACCTGTCAGTGCCTCAGCATGTTCCCTAATGAGGGTAGCAGTGTCCATGATGCGACCATGCGGTTCATCTCTCGTGCATATCTTTCGCTTGTACATCTGAAACTTCATCCAACTTCAAAGTCAAAAATTTAGTGATGTAATACCTGGCGATCTTAGTAGCCTATTAATTGGACTACTTCGACCAAACCAGCGACTAGGGAAGAACGGCTGAGAAGTTTTCTCGTACGTCTGGTAAAATGAACAGCGTCTCCATAATGCTGGAAGTACATTGCAGTTCCTGAGGCCACGAGAACGCTCTCAAGCTTTCAACAAGCAAATAATTCTGTCTTGTTATTCGCTCTTCTAAACTGATTGAACCTATGAGCATTTTACTGACCGTGTCACACCAGTGATCGTAAAAAGAACTTGTAAATTGGGTTCCACTGTAGCGTGCAGATTTTGCTGGGGCCACCGATAATTATTGAGTGTGTTGTTGATTACGTTCCATATAAACGTGTCTATATGAGCAAAAAGTAATAATGGAAGCAAATGACGATTGTCATATAACCAGTGACAAAATGTAATTACGGTGCTATTGTCGCTATTATGAAGATTGTGAAAAGGTAGTATGTAGAATGGGTAAAAGTAACCATCGATGGCGAGGACACAGGTTGTTGCGACAGCGGCGCTTCCCAGGGGAGTGACACGCCAGAAGACGACTTGGCTGCTCTTTGCTCTGCGGTTGCAGAGGCGGTTTTACGTTGGTCTGAACCCATACCCCTCAGACAGGCGATCGACGGGGGCTGACGTTGTGACGCCGAGTCCCTCCCTGGGTCTCATCATTTGCGGCAGCAGACAGGAGCAGCAAGCCAGCAGGGCTATGACGCCAAGTCTCACAAACGACCGAGTGTGGCGTCAGACACAGCCTGGTCTCGAACCATAGGCTGCTGCTGGCGCTGCCCAGTCGTCTGATTGGCCAGTCTTTGAGTGATTATTGCATGTTGACGTAGAACATGGGCGGTGGCCACATTAATGTTACGGGACCGTGCAAAATTCGGAACCTGTATGCTTCCAAATCACCTACAGATTTATTCACGTATTCTTCCCACTACACTGTATAAGCACTATCAAAAATGTCATTATTTTCTATCCTTCCTGGGGAGCAGTTTCAATGGTCAGCAATGTATTTTCGATCGTTCTTACAATGTGCTACAAGGGTGTCATCAACTATTACCACTGGCGGATTCTGATATCTCTTCCAAAAGAATGTTTGCATATATCTCCACGGTTGCCCGGTGTTGCAAGTATGAAGCAAGTAATGGTTTCCCATGATTTAGCATTACAGCACATAACGTGTCATCTAGCACTGCAGCTGTTTCCTAGCTAGTGGAAGTGGAGCGTACTGGTTTTGCACATATATTAGTTATACAACGAATCTAATTTTCGTTGACCAAAGAGCAGTAGAAAGTAAGAAGGAAAGTTCAATAGCCTATCTTCTGTTTTGAACAGCGTGCTCACCAAAGATATTAACTAACAACGAAACTAGTCTTCCTACAACGAAGACGATGGAGACATAACGGAACGTTGGGGCTCAAATCCTCAACGACGACGATATGATTACGTACAGAATACGTCCTCAGTGGGAAAAGGACGTAAAGAAATTCGTCTGCGTCTCATTCAAAGAATAGACCTGCAAATTGCTTGTATCGATTCAAGTGAACCATAGACAACCTTAATCTGAATGGACAGAGCATTTACCAGAACTCTGTTTCTACTGGAAGCAAATCTACTATCTTATTAGAAATAAATTATTGTTCATTTAATGCATCAGAATGAAGAAGTCAAATCTATATTGCCGCTTTGCACGCCTGTTTTTTATATTTTAGCCACAGTTGGGGCGTTGAATCAAAAAGTGAATTCAGTCTTCCTCTATCCGCTCTTCTTTTTTTTATCATTGTTGTTTATCATGCACTTCTACGTGAAATGTGCATTGGTAACTCTGGTTTGTGCACTTCTAAATCACATGTACGAGGATTGGTTCCTGTAGGTTTGCCCTATTGCCGGTCCGCTTTCTAATTAGTTTCAGGAATATCCACCAGATGGAGTTGGAGGTTACTGTGTGAGCTCTGGCCGTACAGGGCTGAGCGACAATGACGTCGCTTGATCTATGCTATAGTTTTTTGCACTAGTGCAGTTGAACAGAAATAATATAAGTTAAAATAGAAGAAGTTTCGTAAATCTCTTTGATGGTTTTTGTTACATATGCCGAGAATAAACACTGAAACGAAACCGAATACCTATTATTGACTTCGTAAGACTTTTGCAATAAATTTGTAAAACGTGTACAGAACATTTACAATTGTGGACTACCGGGAAACGAAAACGTCTGAAACTTAAGTCACTCCGATACCTGTTGTTTGTGAGAACTGGTGTTGTCCCTCTGATACTAATGATGATGACAGTGATTAAGCCGGTACAGCATTAATTACTCAGGGTTTAAACTGGGATGAGTTAATAACGCACCAGAGATCTCAAGGGAAACTAGCAATAAGGTAATAACACAGGCCAAGAACAAACTGTTTTTTTTTTTATATCTAGGATTTTAGAATTGATTTTAGCCACAGTTGGGCCGTTGAATCAAAAAGTGAAATCAGTCTTCCTCTATCTGCTCTTATTTTTTTGATCATTGTTGTTTAATATGCACTTCTACATGAAATGTGCATTTGTAACTCTGGTTTGTGCACTTGTAATTCACATGTATGAGAATTGGTTCCTGTAGGTTTGCACTATTGCGGGTCTGCTTTCTAATTAGTTCCAGGAATATCCACCAGATGGAGTTGGAGGTTACTGTGTGAGCTAGGCTGTACAGGGCTGAGCGAGAATGACGTCGCTTGATAATTCAGTTAGGAAACGTCTATGTTGTAGTTTTTTACACTTGTGTTGTTGAACAGAAATAATATAAAATAAAGTAGAAGATGTTGCGTAAATCACCTTGATGGTTTTTGCTACATATGCAAAGAATAAACGCTGAAAGGAAACCGAAAACCTATTATTGACTTTGTAAAGCAATAAATCTGTAAAACTTGTACAGAACATTTACGATTGTGGACTACCGGGAAATGAAAACTTCTGAAAAAAAAGCCACTCCAAAACCTGTTGTTTGTGAGGACTAGTATTGTCCCTCTGATACTAATGACAATGACAGTGATTATGCGGGTACGGCATTAATTCCTCTGGGTTTAAACTGGGATGAGTTAATAACCCACCAGAGATCTCAAGCTGGAGCTCATTTTTAGATGATTGCTGATAACAAAAACATTACACACGATGCGTCACATACAAAATCTTGAAAGTCAATTCAGCTAACAACTATGCCCAATCTGATTTGGGATGCATACAGTTCAATGTAACACAAAATTTTTGTCCAAAATGTTCTAGAATTTCCTTTGTCAAAATAATTATTAGTACGACATCTGTTTTTACAAACAGTGGCGATTTATGCAAAAATTATACCTTTTTGTGGTTATATATTCCTGAAGCAAAATTTAGAAATATAAAAATCCACCATGTCCCAAGATTTGTTTACATATTGCAGGTTTAAATTATTAAGTCAAGTGGAAATTTTCTGGTGAAGTTAATTACAGTTTTTGAATACCCTCAAGACTATTGTCTGATAAACAATCAATTACTTTTTTCTATAGTTCATATGACATTTGGAATTTTGGTGAGAAACTGTCATATACGGGAAAAACTGTATATATGAAATGAAATCCAATAAAAACCTTTAAGGTTAACAATATGTTTAAATATAGACTGCTGTAAAGTGAAATCTGTAGGATAACCAGTTTTCATAATTTTATGACTTCATGGTTTAACTCGCACTAAAGAGGTACCTATATAAGAGTCGTAAATCTCATACTATACGATCTAAATCGGCATAAATGTTAAACAAATGGATGTGGAATCATATCTTCCGGTTGTGCCCAGGCTGGTGTTGTAACGACCAGTTGATCCAGGAAGCTCTTCATTTTTATTTTTTATATTCTCAAGAAGACAATCTCGTGTTCTGCACTATATTAGTGAACACCTGAGGAAATGGGTCTTCCTGAATGTGTTCCAGATGATTTTCTTGTGTTTGCGCACAGCTCAAGGCAAGTTTGAAATTTGTACTAATACACAATAGTAACAAATTTAGTTCAATGCCAGCTGATCCCTCAAGGGAAATGAAATAAGAACATAAAACCACAGTTTTGATCTTTGAGAAGATTAAGTTTCATAAACATCAATAAATGGTAAACTTTCTCTTCTTGTGACTCTGGAATAGCAGAGAAAAAACACATCACAGTGTTGGAAAAGAACGGCCAAATAGAGAAAACATGTTCGGAGGGAGGAATAATGTCATTAACGACCCCTTTGTTGAATCATATCAAGTTGGGCCTTTTGAAGCAGTTTGTAAAGGCTTTTGATAAGAACGATCCACGGTTTGAATATATAGGGAAAAACGTCTGAGCTGAGAACGGAAAAATTCAGGCACGAATATTTGACGATCCACAAACAATGCAACTCTGCATATGAAAACTGCCGAGGAACGCTACCAAGGAAGATCGGATATGCACGTGATGGCAGTTTACTGCTGGAATTTAAAAATGGACCGCTTCATAATACATTCAAGAATGTCATGGAAAAGAAGTTTCCTAAATGTTCAGGGACTAGATGTTATCATCAATGACTTTTTTATTTAGGATATAATAATATTTATATAATACAATAGTAAAAGTATTGTTTCATTTTTTATCCATGGACTTATAAGAAAACAGTATAACATATATTTCACTAAAATCTTGTATTTTAGAATTTTGAGCTCCTTGGGAAATATTAACTAATTGTTTGAATTGAGGGCATCAAATTCTTAGAAAATCAACTCAAAACACTCCAGTGTTATGCAAATAAATAGCATTTTACACGAATCTTAATGCTATCGTTTTCAGTCAAGACTAGTTAATGCAATTGTAGTAAGAAACTTCAAACTTGTAGCATTTTAAACATTTCATAGGATTGTTTGCCAGGTAACTGTTACACTGATAATAATCGTTGTTTTTACTCGTGAGTATTAACTTTTGCTCTGTGGTAATGAAGGTTAGAATGTAACGTACCTTGAATCGGAATTATTACAAAGGGGCACTATCTTACTTGAAAGGACAGTTTAGAAAATTGGTCATAACCTTGTTCAAGGAGCTGTAATATCATTTGCATGAAATGAGTTAGAGAAACATGAGGAATTGTTAATCTTCCTGAACGAGAGTCCAGTGTTTCCATGGCTGCACCACATCGTACATAAAATACAATGTGGAATGCTGATGTGCTGCTATTATTTTTTATTATCTGTTGTTGGATTTACTGAAAGAACAAGTTTTGAAGTATTCGAACATGTTGGGTTGGCTACACCAAAAATAGCTACCTCACGTGAACTGGCCAATGCGAAGGCTGTCTTGATAAAAGAAAACCTTATAAGCTACACAGAGCGCATCCATAGCATTCACCAAATTTCATTAATAAAACGCAGCGGGGTGATGAAGTGGGATGACCCAGAAGTCACAGTTAGGAGATCAGTGGTTTGTATCTCTATCAGTCCATCCACATTTAGGTTTCCTGCAGTTTTCCAAGCATAAGCTTGGATAGGAGACCGCTGAGAAAGAAACCTAAATGTGGAAGGCCTGACAGAGATTCGAACCACTGCCCTCCTGACTGTGAGTCCTGTGTCTTCCCACTTCGCCACCTCGCTGGGTTTGTACTTTCGTCTAAGGAAAGGAGTATTCTCCTACACAGATATGTGGACGTGATTGCGCATGCGCGCGTTTCTGTGTGTGCGCGTGTGCGTGTGTACGTGTGTGTGTAAGTGTGTGTGTGTGTGTGTGTGTGTGTGACTCTGAGCTCGTGGTCATGTGCTCGGCGGAAGGCAGGCTGGGGCGACGGTAGCAGACACGCGAACGCGTACCTCCAGGAACGTTACGACGCTTTCTCGTGTGTCGGATAGCCAGATGACGGATTCACTACCGTTCCTGTTCCCTTTAACAATCTTATAGTACACAGCCATCTCTGCAGAAGCAGAAAAAGAAGGAGGAACTTCGTAACTTGGTCATTTCTAGCACTAGTCTATATCTACATCTACAGGGCGTGGACACAAATATGGAACAACGTAAAGTACATCTTACCACGCCTAACGCGGCGAAGGAAAAAGCAGCTTCTAGTCATCACAGAACGGCGAAATACAGGTTCTGTGCAGTTTTGAGGGGAATCTTATACCATTGTTCCTGAAAAATATTGGGAACGTCAGGTAGTGATGAAGGAAGTGAGTAGTGATCACGTACACTTCATTCCCAATTTGACGATGAAGGCTGAATAAATCTGAGATCTGTCACTGTGGTGGCCAGGGGAGATGCGACAACTCAATCTCTTGGTCACAAACCAGTCCTGGACTATGTGAGCTGTGCGAACAGGAACCATGTCTTCCAGGAACACAGCATCTACATCTACATGATTACTCTGCTGTTCATAAGAAAGTGCCTGGCAGAGGGTTCAATGAACCATCTTCAAGCTGTCTCTCTACCGTTCCACTCTCAAACGGTGCGCGGGAAAACGAGCTCTTAAATTTTTCTGTGCGAGCCCAGGTTTCTCATATTTTATCGTGATGATCATTTCTCCCTATGTAGGTGGGTTCTCGCGATCGGAGTAGCAAACTGGTGATTGAAATATCATGAGAAGATCCCATCGTAACAAAAACCGCCTTTGTTTTAATGACTGCCACAATTGACGTATCATGTCTGTGGCACTATCTCCTCAACTTCGTGGTAATACAAAACGAGCTGCCCTCCTTTATACCTTTTCGATGTCATCCGGCAGTCCCATCTGATGCGGATCCCACACCGCACAGAAACATTCCAGAACAGGGCGGACAAGCGTGGTGTAAGCAGTCTCTTTAGAAGACCTGTCGCACCTTCTAAGTGTTCTGCCATTGAATCTCAGGCTTTGGTTGGCTGTACCCACCACATTATCTATGTGATCGTTCCAATTTAGGGTATCTGTAATTGCAATCCTTAATTATTTAGCTGAATTTACATACTTCAAATTTGTGTGACTTCCGCGAAACAAAATTCAGCGGATTTCTTTTAGTACTCATGTGAATAACTTCACATTTTACTTTACTCAGGGTCAATTGCTACCGTTCGCACCATACAGATTCCTTATCTAAATCATTTTGTAATTTGTTTTGGTCATCTGATGACTTTACAACACGGTAAATGACAGCATCATCTGCAAACAATCTAAGACGGCTACTGAGATTGTCTTTTATGTCGTTAATACAGATCAGGAAAAATAGAGGGCCTATAACACTGCCTAGGGGAACGCCGGATATTATTTCTGTTTTACTTGATGTCTTTCCGTCTATTACTACGAACTGTGACCTTTCTGACAGGAAATCACGAATCCAATTGCACAACTGATGCGATGTTTCATAGCCATGCAGTTACGTTAGAAGACGATTGTGAGGAACGGTGTCGAAAGCCTTCTGGAAACTTAACAATATGGAATCAATCTGAAATCCCCTGTCGATAGCTCTCATTACTTTCTTGACTATAAAGAGCTAGTGTGTTTCAAAAGAACGATATTTTCTGAATCCGTGCTGAATACGTGTCAAAAATGGTTCAAATGACACTGAGCACTATGGGACTTAACAACTGAGATCATCAGTCCCTTAGAACTTAGAACTTCGTAAAACCTAACTAATCTAAGGACATCACACACATCCATGCCCGAGGCAGGATTCGAAACGGCGACCGCAGCGGCCGCGCAGTTCCAGACTGTAGGGCCTAGAACTGCTTGGCCACAGTGGAAGGCAGCTACGTGTCAATAAAGCGTATTCTTCGCGGTACTTCTTAATGTTCGAATACAGTATATGTTCCAAAACCCTACTGCAAATCGACGTTAGTGATATGGGCCTGTAATTGAACGGATTACTCCTGCTTCCTGTTTTGGGTATTGGTGTCACTTGAGTAATTTTCCAGTCTTTAGGTACGGATCTTTCTGTGAGCGAGCGGGTGTATATAATTGCTAAATATGGAGCTATTGTAACAGCATACTCTGAGACGAACCTGACTGGTCTACTATCAGGACTGGAAGCCTTGCTTTAATTAAGTGATTCTAGCTGCTTTGCGACTGCGAGGATATCTATTTCTATGTTTCTCATCTTGGCAGTTGTTCTTGATTGGAATTCAGGAATATTTACTTCCTCTTCTTTGTTGAAGGTGTTTCGGAAAATCGTGTTTGATAACAGTGCTTCAGTGGCACTGTCATCAGTGACTTCACCGTTGTTATCGCGTAGTGAAGGAATTGATTGCGTCTTGCCACTGGTGTGCTTCAAGTATGATCAGAATTTCTTTGGGTTTTCTGCCTTATTATTTGTCCAGGATTATTTAATGCTAAGAGGTCAAGTATGCTTTGACAAGCATTTACGCTTCGAGTGGGCTTATGAACTAATTGTTCAAAATAATTTTCTGAGAAAGCCCCAGTACAATTTCGGATGACGTTTTATGCCTGCCGCAGTTTTAACGTATAATTTTTCGAGCATATCGAGGGTAGAATAATGTCACCACAGACTATTACTGTATGAATGGGGTACCTATTTTAAATGAGACTCAAGTTTTCTTTGAACTGTTCAGCAACTGTATGTTCAGAGTCGGTAGGTCGGCAAAACGAGCAAATTAATAAATGGTTCTAATGGCTCTGAGCACTATGGGACCTAACATCTGAGGTCATCAGTCACCCAGAATTTAGAACTACTTAAACCTAACTAACCTGAGGACAGCACACACATCCATCCCCGAGGAAGGATTCGAACCTGCGACCGTAGCGGTCGCGCGGCTCCAGACAGAAGCGCCTAGAACCGCTCGGACACTGCGGCCGGCCCTAATTGATAGTTTAGTCAAGTTGTCAAGTATAACCTCTACCCATACTATTTCGCAGCAACTATGTATTTCTATTTCACTACAAGGCAAACTACTTCTCACAGCAATAAATACTCCACCACCAATTGTATTTAACCTATCTTTTCTGGAAACTACTAGATCGTTAGAAAAAATTTCTGCTGAACTTGTTTCCGGCTTTAGCCAGCTTTCTGTACCTATAACTATTTGAGCTTCAGTGCTTTGTATTAGGGCTTGGAGCTCTGGTTCTTTCCCAACATAGCTACGACAATTTACGACCACAATACCGATCGTTTCAATAATTGACTTACTGTGTTTTACCTGCCCCATTTTAGACAGACGTCCTTTCTGTGGTTCCCTGAGTCCCCCTAATCTCAAAAAACCGCCCAGTCCCTTCCGCACAGCCTCCGCTACCCGTGTAGCAGCTTGCTGTGTGTAGTGGTCTGCTGACCTATTAAGCGGAACCCGGAAACCCACCACCCGAAGGTGCAAGTCAAGGAATCTGCAGCCTACACCGTCACAGAACCCCCTGAGCCTCTGATTCAGTCCCTCCACTCGGCTCTGCACCAAAGGACCACAGAGCGGTACATCGACGATGCTGCAGATCACTATTGGAGAACAAATATTGTACCATGAAATGGATCTGATCAGACAAAATTGACACACAATGCTTCACAGTAATGTGACCTTGCAGAGTAACCATGGGGTCCGAGGAATACCAGTGTGTGGCTGACCGAATTATCACCGTACCCTCGCCATGTTGCGCTCTTGGCAGCAAGCTGTCTGTATTGTAGGCTTGGCACATGCATATGCCAGACATTAGCTCAGGCAGAAATTGGAAACAGCGTAAAACAAGACTCAGCCAACCAAATGACTTTCTTCCATTGCTCCATATTTAAGGGTTTATGCCTTCAGTACCACATTTTCGTGTTACACCCACAACAGTCGCTAATGTTTGGTTTTGAAATTCCACATCGGCCTGCAGTTCTCTGCTTATGAAGACCCCTTCCTGGCTTTTGGTGCTGACAGGGTACTCGAGTGCGATATTGAGTTCTGCAGTGACTATTATAGCTTTTGTCCTCTTATTTTCCGTCACAGTCCTCTTTAATGATGATCTGCGGTGGTTACTCAACACACACTTTTGTTCGCATTGTGACTAAGAGGGCGCGTTTCCACTCTATCGGTATTCGGTATAAATCTTAGATACGGTGCCTCATGAAACACGAACCACTTCTGCTACTTGAGGGCATTGCACAGGTGCCGTTCGTGATCAAATACAACAGCGCACCCTGCAGGTTTGGCTAGCAGCTGCATTTCTGTTCAAGAATGCTTTGTATTTCTCGCAGTGTTTCCATGTTTTTGTCCAACACCCGTATATCTACATCCACTGTCTAACCCCTGTATATCTACATCCATACTCTGCAAACCACTATGAAATGTATGGTAGAGTGTACTTCCACCTGGCCTGTGTGGCCGAGCGGTTCTAGGCGCTACAGTCTGGAACCGCGCGACCGCTACGGTCGCAGGTTCGAATCCTGCATCGGGCATGGATGTGTGTGATGTCCTCAGGTTAGTTATGTTTAAGTAGTTGTATGTTCTACGGGATTGATGACCTCAGAAGTTAAGACCCATAGCGCTCAGAGCCATTTGAACCATTTGGTAGTTCCAACTGAACTAATTAGGGTTTCTTCTCCTTCCATTCACGTACAGATTTCGAGAAGAATGACTGTTAATACGCCTTTATACTCTCTGTAGTTAATCTTGTCCACTCGATCTCTATAGCGGCATTGTAGTATATTCCAAAATTCGTCTACTAAAACTGGTTCCTGACACTTTGTATGTAGGTGTCTGCCAGTCCAGTTTCTCCAGAACTTCCGTGACCTGTCCTACATGGTTACTCTGCAATTCAGACTTAAGTGCCTGGCAGAGGTTTCATCGAACCATTTTCATACTACTTCTCTACCATTCCACTCTCGAATGGCGCGGAGAAAAAGGAACTCCTAAATCTTTCCGATTGAGCTCTAATTTCTCTTATTTTATTATAATGATTATTTCTCCCCACGTAGGTGGGTGTCAAAAAAAGATTTTCGCGTTCGGAAGAGAAAGATGGTGATTGAAATTTCGTAAATAGATTTCGCCGCAAAGAGAACCGCCTTTGTTTTAGTGACTGCCACCCCAACTCACTTATCGTATCAGTGACACTCTCACCCCTATTGCGCGATAACACGAAACGAGCTGCCCTTCTTTGCACTTTTTCGATGTCCTCCGTCAATCCCACCTGGTAAGGATCTCACACCACGCAGCAATATTCGATGTCCTCCGTCAATCCCACCTGGTAAGGATCTCACACCACGCAGCAATATTCCAGCAGAGGACCGACAAGTGTAATGTAGGCTGTCTCTTTAGTGGGTTTGTCACATCTTCTAAGTGTTCTGCCAACAAAGCACAGACTTTGTTTCGCCTTTCCCACCATATTATCTATGTGGTCTTTCCGATTTAAGTTGCTTGTAGTATTTAGTGGAATTGACAGCCCTTAGATTTGTGCGATTTATCGTATACCAAAAATCTATTGGATTTCTTTTAGTACCCATGTGGGTGACCGCTCACTTTTCTCTGTTTAGTGCCTATTGCCACTTTTCGCGCCATACAGAAATTCTTTCTAGATCATTTTGTAATTAGAATTGATCGTCTGATGATTTTACTAGACGGCAAATTACAGCGTCATCTGTAAACAATCTAAGGGGGCTGCTCAGATTATCACCTAGATAATTTATGTAAATCAGGAACAGCAGAGGACCTATGACACTGCCTTGGGGATCGCCAAATATCACTTCTGTTGTACTCGATGATTTACCATCTATCACTGCGAACTGTGACACTAGAGCAATATTCTAGGAAGGGTCGTATGAGTGTTGTGTAAGCAGTCTCATTTGAAGACTGAGTACATCCTAGTATTCTACCAATGAAACGAATTCTGCGCTCTGCTTTGCCTACAGCCCAGCAAATGATACGGAATTATTCAGTTTACAGGGTACGTATATGTGACGACTGTTTACATTAATGAACACATTTATTTTGTCGTACTCACTCAACTACATTTAAAAATATTTCCTTTCTCAGGCTACCGGATTTTAAAGAGAAGTTCGCCCATGAAGTAGAACTGGGTTGTCCAGGGAAGATGATTATAATTTTTATTTAAATCTTGCTGCGCTACCTGTCAGATATATTACGCTATTGTGCAAACGATCAAAAATTTTTTTGTAGGGCATTGAACTCCTTTGTGAGCCACTGACTGCTTTAATAACAGGTAATAAAGTACATTTTTTCCTATTGTTTTTTAGGTGTGTAAATCACTATTCTTCTCAAATTGTGGTTGATTATTTATGACGAATTTGTGACATCACAGTTAAAACTGAAGTGATATCAGGTGTTCCCCATGGAAGCGTCCTGGGACCTCTGCTGTTCCTGATCTATATAAATGACCTGGGTGACAATCTGAGCAGTTCTCTTAGGTTGTTCGCAGATGATGCTGTAATTTACCGTCTAGTAAGGTCATCCGAAGACCAGTATCAGTTGCAAAGCGATTTAGGAAAGATTGCTGTATGGTGTGGCAGGTGGCAGTTGACGCTAAATAACGAAAAGTGGGAGATGATCCACATGAGTTCCAAAAGAAATCCGTTGGAATTCGATTACTTGATAAATAGTACAATTCTCAAGGCTGTCAATTCAACTAAGTACCTGGGTGTTAAAATCACGAACAACTTCAGTTGGAAAGACCACATAGATAATATCGCGGGGAACGCAAGCCAAAGATTGCGTTTCATTGGCAGGACACTTAGAAGATGCAACAAGTCCACTAAAGAGACAGCTTAAACTACAACTGGTTCGTCCTCTGTTAGAATATTGCTGCGCGGTGTGGGATACTTACCAGGTGGGATTACGGAGGACATAGAAAGGGTGCAAGAAAGGGCAGCTCGTTTTGTATTATCACATAATAGGGGAGAGAGTGTGGCAGATATGATACGCGAGTTGGGATGGAAGTCATTAATGCAAAGACGTTTTCGTCTCGGCTAGATCTATTTACGAAATTTCAGTAACCAACTTTCTCTTCCGAATGCGAAAATATTTTGTTCAGCCCAACCTGCATAAGTAGGAATGATCATCAAAATAAAATAAGACAAATTAGAGCTCGAACAGAAAAGTTTAGGTGTTCGTCTTTCCCGCGCGCTGTTCGGGAGTGGAATGGTAGAGAGATAGTATGATTGTGGTTTGATGAACCCTCTGCCAAGCACTTAAATGTGAATTGCAGAGCAATCATGTACATGTAAATGTAGATGTAAAATGCACAGCTCCTTGAAGAAGTACCTACATGACGACCGTGTGTGAACATCACTTATTATTACTTATTATTCTTAATGCTCGCTTTTGGACAATCAGTACCTTGTTTATAACTGGTAATGTCCCAAGAAAATTACTACATGAACCATTATTCAGAGTAAATACGCAAAATATGTTAGTATGTTGTTTCCAAGACTAGCAATTATACGAAGAACGAAAGTAGCTTAATTTAACCGTTTGAGAAACTGAGCAACACGCTTCTTCCAGCTCAAGTTTTCATCAGTATGTAGACCGAAAATCTGAAGCATTCTACCCCGTTTTCCGACTGCTGTTCTTGTGCCACGCCTATTGTTGATATTACTCTGTTTATTGTACAGAACTGAATATAGTGTATTTTCCCAAAAATTTAGGGAGAGTCCAATTTCCGAGAATCAGTTAACAACCCTTTGAAAAACATCATTAACAATGTCTTCTGATGCTTTCCCTTTAATGCCATTTCTTAAAACACAAGCATCTTCTGCAAAAACGTACAAGTTTTGCGATCAACTTTGATTCCACAAGGAACTGTTGCGCACTGGGACCGTAGACTACAAGGAAGGAGACAAACACAGCATTCAGTCGCATTTCCATTTCTTTTCTTACTCTTGCATATGCGAAGAGCCGGCCGCGGTGACCGAGCGGTTCTAGACGCTTCAATCCGGAACCGCGCGACTGCTACGGTCGCAGGTTCGAATCCTGCCTCGGGCACTGATGTGTGTGATGTCCTTAGGTTAGTAAGGTTTAAATAGTTCTACGTTCTAGAGGACTGATGACCTCAGATGTTAAGTCCCATAGTGCTCAGGGCCATTTGAACCATATGTGAAGACGGCTACTTAGAGCCGAAATCTAGGTATGCAATTAATAAAACTAATGGGTCGCAAATGATTGCCGTGTGTCTCTTCTTCCTTAAATACTCCGATCATCCCGTTTCATTCCTTCAAAACCTGTTACATCCATGTATTTGCATGTGTTGACAGATTCCAATTAAGACTCGTTGATATTGTAGTTACAAAATACTGCATTGTTTTCTTTTTGCTAAGTACGTAATTTTGCATGCTTAGGATTTGAAGCAAGTGTCCAGGTGTTCATCACTCTGAAATTCTATCAAGATTAGTCTGAGTATGTGTGGACCGTGTTTCAGGCAGCTCTTAATTGTAAATAACTACACCATCTGCAAAATGTCTGAGGTTACCGTCAATATTTTCTGCACTGTCATTAATTTTCAACATGAACAGCAAGGGCAGCATCACAATTTGCTGGGGAACAGGGTGTCTCAGGGGGAATGGTCAATATTCAGGGATGTTACTGGAACGATCGTTTGAAGCAAAAAACTTCATACAGGCATATGCCCTATTCCCAATGGTTTTCGAGACACAACACGTTTAATCAACATCGTTATTTATTTTCTGTGTTCTTCAATAAATTGTCAGCATCACCCATGTACAATAGGTAGTAAATACAACATTATTAGTTTAACAAAGTATTAGCTCAAAAATATGTTTTTTAGCACATTCATCTAAAAGTATTATCGTACACGTCACATCACAGCTGATGTACGGTGCAGAATCAGTAATCGAGTATCGCAGCGCCAACTTCAATGCATTTGTTCACTCTTGGAGAACATGTCGTTTTGCCTGTCAGTGCCTCAGCACGTTCCCTAATGAGGATAGCAGTGTCTATGATGCGACCATGCGGTTCATCTCTCGTACATATCTTTCGCTTGTACATCTGAAACTTCCTCAAAACTCAAAGTCAAAAATCTAATGACGTAATAACTGGCGATCTATGTGGCCAGTTAATTGGAGTACTACGACCAAGCCAGCGACTAGGGAAGTGCCGCTGAGAAGTTTTCTCATACGTCTGGTAAAATGTAGAGGGTCTCCATAATGCTGGAAGTAAATAGCACTCCGAGTGTGTAAGAGAATGCTCTCAAGCTTTCAACATGCAAATCATTCTGCCTTCTTATTTGCTCTTCTAAAATGAATGAACCTATCAGCATATTACCGAACGTGTCAGACCAAACAGTGATCGTAAAAAGGACTTGTAAATTGGTTTCTACTGTAGCGTGCAGATTTTTGTGCGGCCATCGAAAATTATGTGTTGTTGATTAAATTCCATATAGACGTGTCTACATGGGCAAAAACTATTAATGAAGATTGTCATGTAACCAGTGACAATATTCAATTACGATGCTATTGTCGCTATTATGAAGATTGTGAAAAAATAGTATGTAGAATGGGTAAAAGTAGCCAGGGAGGGCGACGACACAGGCAGCTGCGACAGCGGCGTTTCCCAGGGGAGTGACACGCCAGAAGGCGACCTGGCTGCTCTTTGCTGTGCGGTTGTGCGTGGGTCTGAATCCATGCCCCTCAGACAGGTGACAGACGGCGGCTGACGTTATGACGTCGAGTCCCTCCCTGGGTCTCATCATTAGCGGCAGCAGACAGGAACAGCAAGTCAGCAGGGCTATGTCGCCAAGTCTCACAAAGGACCCAGTGTGGCGGCAGACACAGCCTGGTCTCGAACCACAGGCTGCTGCTGGCGCTGCCCAGTCGTCTGATTGGCCAGTGGTGCTCCAGCATTGTAGTGCAGCTACGCAGCAATTACCAAGTCCCTGACTCGAATAACGGCATATCCTCAAATTCAGCCTCATTTATACACCATTACTGCCCATTTCTTGCTCTAAAACCTGGTGGCTAGTCACACTGCCCATAACAGAGACACCTGCTTCAGTGCAGTGGCAACGACCCAATTGCTACATCAGTATGAATTACCACGAAGGAAACTGTCTATTGACACACAGTCAGCATGGCTTTAGAAAAGATCGTTCCTGTGAAACACAACTAGCTCTTTACTCACATGAAGTGCTTAGTGCTACTGACAGGGAATTTCAGATCGATCCCATATTTCTGGTTTTCCGGAAAGTTTTAGAAACTGTACCGCACAAGCGGCTTATAGTGAAATTGCGTGCTTATGGAATATCGGCTCAGTTATGTGACTGGATTTGTGATTTCCTGTCAGAGAGGTCACAGTTCGTAGTAATTGACGGAAAGTCATTGAGTAAAACAGATGTGATTTCTCGCGTTCTCCAATGTAGTGTTATAGGCCCTTTAATGTTCCTTATATTTATAAACGATTTGGGAGACAACCTCAGCAGCCGTCTTAAGTTCTTTGCAGATGACGCTGTCGTTTATCGAATAATAAAGTCACCAGAAGATAAAAACAAATTGCAAAACGATTTTAAAAAAATATCTGAATGATGCGAAAATTGGCAGTTGACCCTAAATAACGAGAAGCGTGAGGTAAACCACATGAGTGCTAAAAGGAATTCGTTAAACTTCGGTTACACAATAAATCCGTCTAATCTAAAAGCCGTAAATTCAACTAAAAGTATAGGTATTACCATTACGAACAATTTAAACTGGAAGGAACACATAGAAAATATTGTGGGGAAGGCTACCAAAAGACTGCGCCTTATTGGCAGGACACTTCGAAAACGTAACAGAACTACTAAGGTGTGGGATCCTTACCAGATAGGACTGACGGAGTACATCGAAAAAGTTCAAAGAAGGGCAGCACGTTTTGTATTATCGCAAAATATGGGAGAGAGTGTCACAGAAATGATAAGAATTTTGACTCGACAAAATTAACAGAAAGGCGTTTTTCGTAGCGGCGGAATCTTTTTACGAAATTCCAGTCTCCAACTTTCCCCTCCTAATGCGAAAATATTTTGTTGACACCGACCTACATAGGGAGAAACAATCACCTCGATAAAATAAGGGAAATCAGAGCTCGTACGGAAAGATATAAGTGTTTGTTCTTTCCCCACGCTATACGAGATTGGAATAGTAGAGAATTGTGATGGTGTTTCGATTAGCCCTCTGCCAGGCGCTTAAACGTGATTTGCAGAGTATCCTTGTAGATGTAGAGGTAGAATCTTTGCTGCGTGGGGCAATTCACCATTGCGCTAAGCTATACTTGCTTCACAACTCACTTACGCATCTCTTATTCTGCCCTATTTTTTGACGTAGCATGGCTGATGGCCAGCGCTGTCACTATAATACTCCGTGGTGGCCTCCATGCTACTTTCAGCGCTTACAATAAAGATTTAAAACTTTTACCAGAATTCTGCGTAGTATCACTACGCAGTGTAGTAGGAGTAACACCACCTTCATTCTGTATAAATGGGTTTCCCATTCAGAATGTTGTTTCCTAGTGAGATGATCGTGTTACGCCTCACGTACGAACAGAAACGTCTACCAGCACGTGTCAGAGTTCGACAGTGGCAGCATCGTGAACATTCGAAACAGTGGTTTATCGTTCCGCGATATCACTATTTGCCTTGGTTGTCATCCCACGATTGTCACGTGATACGGAATTAATGCATTCAGTAGATTCCTATTCAGCGACATGAGGGATCGCAACAATCACATATGTCTTGGGCCGAGGGACATGCATATTCATTCAACTGTGCAGGATCACAAAGTAAAGTTACATGCCAAGTACCAGGAAAAGGGTTTGCTTACTACACTTCAAGTATAAACGCGGAGAGTGAGGTGACGTCTCAAGCACTACGGACTATCAGTGCAGAATCCATTGCTGCTGCAACCCTTGACACAGCAGCAGAGGGAGGTGTGGTGACAACACTGGACACAGGAGTGGCGCCATGACACTCTTTCTGCGTATACCATCACGGTTTTCAGCTTTCCCATCATTGTCATACATGCTCCAATACCTGGCATCGTGCTATTGAAGACCAGTGGGTACAGGAAATATCTACTTCTAGCTCTCATAGCCGGTAACTTGGACAGCAGCCGTTACATTTTCGACTCCTTAAACCCAGCGATATTGCCTTATATTTGAGGTCTCCAAAACGTTATGTTTCACCAAGACTACGCAAGACGGCATGCAACCACACTGTACAAACCTACCTCTATACAGAGAGCGTACAACTGTAGTCCTGGCCAACACGTTCTCCAGATCTCTCGCCCATTGAATACATTTGGTCACGGGTTGCCAAGAGACTAGGATGCTTGCACTTGACACTACAATTGGCATGTAACTGAAGCAGCATAGAGTGTTGCACCCATACCACTCACACAAGCTCAGTTCAACTCAAAGCCCAGCCAAATTAGAGCCATTGTTGCTGCCAGAAGTGGCAATTCTGTGTACAGCTTGCGCCACTAATATTAATGTGACTACCTGAGAAAAGTCTGAATGAACATGTTTTGCAGCGTGAGATGTGTAGAAAGGGTCAGTGAGGTTCTAGGGGTACAGAGAGGGATGTGGAGTCATGCCGACTCCAGGGCCATAGCCAGCTGGGTTTCTCGGTTGAGGTTCCATGGTGGGATCGAGCTGGTCCCACAGATTCTCAACTAGGTTCAATCCGGAGAGGTTGGCGGACAGGGGAGAACAGTATACTCATCCCGGTGCTCCTCGAAACACGCACATACACTGCAAGCTGCAGGTAGGTGGCATCGAGTCAAGGAAAAACTAAATTCATGAAGGGAACAGATGGATATAAGTATTGTGCCTCCAGGATGATGAGATTATCCAGGGAATGCCAGTGAAAACAGTGCCCAGATCATAACGCTCCCTCCTGGTTGCAGGATGTTTCGTTTTATACATTCCTATGAAACATAATACGTGATTCATCTGAAAAAGACAGCTGTCGAGACACTCAGTGACCGCCAGTTGAAGCATTGGCGTGGAAATCACAGCCTTTGCCGCCGATGACTTGCAGTCAGCATGGGTTGCTTGAACCAGCGACCTGCTCCAGGGCTCATACACAGCGAAGTTCGCTGAACGTTCGTTGAGGAGACACTGTTGCTACCTCCTTGGGTCATCTAGGTGGCCAACTGCTTAGCAGTTGCACGTCTATTCCCATATGCACAACTTCATAGCCGTCGTTCACCTCTGTTATGTATGGCCCTTGGTGCACCACAGATGCCTCAATGCCAGGTTTGGATGCTAAGTATACTTTAACCACAGTGGCACATGAACGGTTTACAAAAATAACCGTTTCGGAAATACTTCCTCCCTTGGCCCGAAAGCCAACGATCATTCCCTTTTGGGCATCATATAAATCACTCCATTTCCACATTGCGATAACAACTGCACTGTTTTCCACATTCCCCCGTCACTGCTGGTGGTGTCAGCCGTCACTTCATATCTTTGAGTGGTTATTGCATGTTGACGTGGAACATAGGCGGTGGTCACATTAATGTTACTGAACCGTGTAAAATTCGGAACCTGTATGCTTCCAAATCACCTACAGATTTATTCACGTATTTTTTCTACTACACTGTATAAGCACTATGAGTAAAATGTCATTATTTTCTATCCTTCCTGGTTAGCAGTTTCAATGGCCAGCAATGTATTTTCGATCGCTCTTACAATATGCTACAAGGATGTCATCAACTATTACCACTGGCAGATTCTGATTTCTATTCCAAAACAATGTAAGCATATATCTCCACAGCTGCAGGTGTTGCAAGTATGAAGCAAGTAATGGTTTCACATGAATTAGCATTTCAGCACATACTGTGGTATCTAGCACTGCAGCTGTTTCCTAGCTAGTGGAAGTGGAGCGTTCTGGTTTTGCATAGATATTAATTATACAACGAAACTAATTTTCGTTGAGAGAAGAGCAGTAGAAAGAAATAAGGAAATTTCAACAGCTCATCATTCTGTTTTGCACAGCGTGGTCACCAAAGATATTAACTAAACAAAGAAACTAGTCTTCGTACAACGAAATCGATGGAGACAGAACGGAACGTTGGGGCTCAAATCCTCAACGACGACGGTATGATTATGTACCGAATACTTCCTCAGTTAGAGAAGGATAGGGAAGAAATTCGTCTGCATCTCATTCAAAGATTCGTCCTGAAAAGTGCTAGGTTCGATTCAAGTGAACCATAGACAACCTTAATCTGAGTGGACAGATCGAACTCTATTTCTACTTGAAGCAAATCTATTATCTTAGTAGAAATAAATTATTATTCATTTAATACATCAGAATGATGAAATCAAATCTCTATTGGCGCTTTGCACACCTATTATCAACGTTAATAACTGGTACGCCATTTTAAGATAATCAGGGAAACTAGCAATGAAATAATTACACAGGCCAAAAACAAACTGTTTTTTATATCCAGGATTTTAGAATCGATTTTAGCCACAGTTGGGGTGTTGAATCAAAAAGTGAAATCAGTCTTCCTCTGTCCGCTCTTCTTTTTTTGATCATAGTTGTTTAACATGCACTTCTACATGTAATGTGCATTTGTAACTCTGGTTTGTCCACTTCTAAATCACATGTACGAGGATTGGTTCCTGTAGGTTTGCCCTATTGCCAGTCTGCTTCATAATTAGTTCCAGGAATATCCACCAGATGGAGTTGGAGGCTACTGTGTGAGCTAGGCTGTACAGGGATGAGCGAGAATGGTGTCGCTTAATAGTTCAGTTAGGAAACATCTATGTTGTAGTTTTTTGCACTTGTGTTGTTGAACAGAAATAATATAAGTTAAAGTAGAAGAAGTTGTGTAAATCACGTAGATAGTTTTTGCTACTTATGCAGAGATTAAACGCTGAAAGGAAACCAAAAACTTACTATTGACTTTGTAAAGTCTTTTGAAATAAATCTGTAAAACCTATACAAAACATTTACGATTGTGGACTACTGAGAAACGAAAACGTCTGAATCAAAAGCCACTCCAAAACCTGTTGTTTGTGAGGACTGGTGTTGTCCCTCTGATACTAATGACGATGACAGTGATTATGGGGGTATGGCATTAATTCCTCAGGGTTTAAACTGGGATTAGTTAATAACCCACCACAGATCTCAAGCCATCAAAAGAAGCTTCTGTATTACTGGCTTCCAACAAAAACGTACTGGATCAAGGAACCATAGTTACGTTTTACCATACAACAGAAATAGTATGCTACCCTTCTTGCTCTTGAAATGGTTATCTGAGGCAAAATATCCCTGATGAGCCATTCCAATTGAAATAAATCGCTATTGTAACTATGTAATAGTTTTAGTTCAATGGAACGTCATGAAAAAATGACTCTTTCAAGATATGATTAAACAATTTGTAGAATAAAGGTAAATACTCATTTTGTTTCAATGAGAAGCGGCAACATTCGCCTAATTTCCCAATCAACAAGACAAAAAAACGTAGTCTCATCTCCAAAACCACTTTTTACACAGAAGGAGCTCATTTTCACATGATTGCTGATAATAAAAACATTACACACGATGTGTGTCATACAGAAGCTTAAAAGTCAACTCAGCTAACAACTATACCTAATCTGATTTGGGATGCATACTGTTCTATGTAACACAAAATTGCTGTCTAAAATGTTCTAGAAATTCCTTTGTCTAAATAATTATTAGAACGACATCTGTTGTCACAAACAGTGGCGATTTATGCAAAATTATACCTATTTTTGTTACAAAAATGCGATTTGCAAAAGAAATTTTATATATTCCTGTAATAAAATTTAGAGATATAAAAATCCACCACATACTAAGATTTGTTTACATATTGCAGTATTAAATTATTATGTAAGCAGAAAACTGAAGACTATTGTCTGATAAACAATCAATTACGTTTTTCTACAGCTCATATGCCATTTGCAATTTTGGTGAGTACATGTCATATCCAGCATCCTGGATGCTGGAATGTGCAAGGTATTTCCACTAAAATAAATTTACTCCCTGCAGAACTTGACATGTTCAACATGGATGTTGTCGTACTCTCTGAAACAGAAGAAAGGCCAAGGGGAAGAAGAACTGGATAATTATGTACATAACTGGAGTGGGGTATCAAAAGCAGTAAGAGCCAAAGCAGGAGTCTCCATTATGATAAAGAAATCATGGAAAGAAAGAATCACAAATTGGACATTCATCAATCAACGTATAATAACTGTTGAAATGACATTATTTGCTAGGGAAGTTGTGATTATTGGCGTATATGCACCCACGAACGACGCAAAAGATAAGGAGAAAGATACATTTTGGGACACCCTCAGGGAGACTATTGAAAAAATCCCAAGAAGAAAGGAACTGATTATCATGGAAGATCTGAATGGAAGGGTAGGAATTAGAGAATCTTGTAGAATAGTAGGAAAACATGGAGAGGACGAATATAATGACAATGGAGAACGATTGATTGCAATTTGTGAACAATTTGAATTAAAAATTATCAACACATTTTTCAAACATAAGGACATTCATAAATATACTTGGCAACAGAACACCAAAGAACTTCGTTCTATAATAGATTATATTATCACTAGGCAAACAAGTAGTTTCAAGGCAGTAGACGTCAGATCTTATAGAGGAGCTCAGTGTGGATCAGACCACTATCTAGTTAAAATGAAGTCTTTCTGGCCATGGAAGAATGCAAGGAGTGATACAAGTAACATAAATAAAACGAACCAGACTGAGAAAGATGAAAATTTACCTTTTAATATTGACAGCCTACAAGACGAAAGTATCAGAACACTCTTTGCGGCCAGGATGGAAAGGAAACTGGTTGAATCATTTGAAGGAAGTACAGAGGAAATATATGACTATATAAAAGCTAATGTGAAAATCATAGCAACAGAGGTGTTGGGTAGAAAAGATAGCAACCACAACCGCGCAGCAGAGTGGTGGTCAGAGGAAATAGAGGTCCTCGTTAGAGAAAAACGAAATGCATTCCTTCAGTGGTTGAATGATAAATCAGAAGAAACAAGGTCAATATACAAGGAAAAGAAGAACGAAGTGATGAAAAAAATAAGGATGGCAAAACATGAAGCATGGGAAAGAACATGTGCCAAGGTGAATAGCAAATTAGGATTTGGGAGAGCAAAAGAAGCATGGTCAGTATTGAAAGGGCTTCGACAGGATACAAAAAGCAAAACTAATCTCCAACTGAT
The DNA here is from genome assembly GCF_023864345.2 of Schistocerca serialis cubense. Classification (NCBI taxonomy): domain Eukaryota; kingdom Metazoa; phylum Arthropoda; class Insecta; order Orthoptera; family Acrididae; genus Schistocerca; species Schistocerca serialis. Next base: position 228,147,589 of record NC_064640.1, read on the forward strand.
AACACAAAAGAAATGGGAAGAGTATTTCCAAAAATTATTAAATGAGGACAGAGAAGAATATCTAGAAGAAGGAACAGGGGAAGATAAAGGACATGAAGATGATGAGACCCATATTTTAGAAAGTGAAGTACTTCAGGCGTTGAGAACAGGAAAGAATGGTAAATCACTGGGACCAGGCAATATCAGTCTGGAGTGTCTGAAATATGGTGGTGACAAAATTGTGAAACTGATAACACAGCTCTTCAACAAAATGATACATGGAGATTCAATACCCAATGAGATGAAGCTAGGTTACATTAATACAATATTTAAGAAAGGGGATCGCAAAATATGTTCAAACTATCGAGGAATTTGTGTTACAAACACATTAATGAGAATTTTTGCGAAAGTAATTAAAAACAAACTGGAAAAAAATTTTAGAACCCAAGAAGAACAATGTGGATTCACAGCTGGGAGATCATGTGTAGACCATATTTTCACATTGCGACAGATTTTGGAGAAACATAGGGAAAAATCAAAAAGTATAGGATTAATTTTCATAGATCTAGAAAAAGCGTATGATACTGTTCCAAGAAAATTACTTTGGAGAGCACTACATATGGCAAACATAAACCCTTCCTTGATTAAAATAATACAACAGATGTATAAAGATAACATTTGCCAAGTGAAAGTTGGTAATAAACTTTCACAGAAATTTAGAACAAGCAAAGGCCTTTTACAGGGCTGTCCCATGTCACCATCATTATTTAAAATCTATATTGATATTAGCCTTAGAACATGGTCTCGTAAATGTAATAGTATGAGATTAGAAATAAGAGATGGAGTTTACCTACATCATTTATTATTTGCTGATGATCAAGTAGTCGTAGCACAAGATGGGGAGGATGCTAACTATATGTGCAATCAACTAGCAGTAACATACAAAACTTGGGGTTTGAAGATTAATTACCAAAAAACAGAATACTTGACTAATGATTCAGATGAGCTATACATTGAAGGAAAGAATATCAAAAAGATAAACACTTTCTGTTATTTGGGATCCATTTTAGAAATCGAGGGAAAATCAGAGTCAGAAATCAATAAAAGAATTAGTAGCGGACGGAGGGTCATTGGGATGCTTAACTCAGTCTTATGGAGCAGGAATGTAATGAGCAGAACTAAAAAATTAATATACAAATCCATATTAGAGAGTGTGGTTCTGTATGGAACGGAGACCTGGACAATTAACATGAAGCACATTAAAAAATTACAAGCTCTAGAGATGGACTTTTGGAGAAGATCGGCAAGAATCTCCAGGAAAGAAAAGATAAGGAACACCGAAGTAATAAGGAGAATGGAAATAAAAGAACGAATATATGACGTAATGGATAGGAAGAAATTACAGTGGTACGGGCATGTACGACGAATGGAGGAAGCCAGAATACCAAAATTGATACTGGAGTGGGAACCGGAGGGGAGAAGACGAAGAGAACGACCTGTGACCACCTGGCTCCAAAATGTACAGCACACAATGAGGAGAATGGGCGCAGAGGAAGAGGACACGCAAGATCGAAACACCTGGAGAAATATTTTGAGAGTATAGTTTAAGAACGTTTATTGTTTGTATAGTAATTTCAAAGTAAATTATTATGTTGGAGATAAGCCTCTGTAATGAGGAAAAGCTCAAAATAATAATAGTAATAAACATGTCATATACGGGAAAATCTGTATATATGAAATGAAATCCAATAAAAATCTTTAAGGTTAACAATACTTTTTAAATGTAGACTTCCGTAAAGTGAAATCTGTAGGATAACCAGTTTTCACAATTTTATGTCTTCATGGTTTAACTCCCACTAAAGAGGTAAATTTGGATAGAATACTATTTCGTAAATACTTCAAAGTATCGTTTATCTATATAAGTGTCGTAAATCTCATACTTTACGAACTAAATCGGAATAAATGTTAAACAAACGGATGTGGAATCGTATCCTTTGGTTTTGCCCAGGCTGGTGTCGTAACGACCTGTTGATCCAGGAAGCCCTTCATTTTAATTTTTTATACTCTCAAGAAGACAATCTCGCGTTTTGCACGAAATTAGTGGACTCCTGAGGAAATTTGTCTTCCTGAATGTTTTCTACTTGATTTTCGTGTATTTGGGCACAGCTCAAGGCAAGTTTGAAATTTTTACTAATTCACAACGGTAACAAATTGAGTTCAATGTCAGCTGCTCCCTCAAGGAAAATGAAAGAAGAACATAAAACCACAGTTTTGATCTTTGAGAAGATGAAGTCTCATAAACATCAATGGATGGTTTGTCTAGACTTATGAATGGTAAACTTTCTCCTTGGTTTGCAAAGTGATTCTTGTGACTCTGGAATAGCAGAGACAAAACACACCACAGTGTTGGGAAAGAACGGCCAAAGAGAGAAAACATGTACGGAGGGAGGAAGAATGTCATTAACGACCCCTTAGTTGGACGAGAGAAAATCATTTGTCGTCCACTGCATATCAAGTAGGGCCTTTTGAAGCAGTTTGTAAAGGCTTTGGTAAGAATGGGTCACGCTTTGCATATATAGGGAAAAATGTCTGAGCTGAGAACGGAAAAATTCAAGCAGGAATATTTGACGGTTCACAAATAAGGCAACTCTGCATATGAAAACTCTAGACGAATGCTACCAAGAAAGATCAGATATGTACATGATGGCAGTTTACTACTTGAATTTAAAAATGGACCGCTCCATAATACATTCAAGAACGTCATGGAAAAGAAGCTTCCTAAATGATCAGGGACTGGATGTTATCATCAATGACTTTTTTATTTAGGATATAATAATATTTATATAATACAATAACAAAATTATTGTTTCATTTTTTATCCATGGACTTATATTTAAACAGTATAACATATATTTCACTAAAATCTTGTATTTTAGAATTTTGAACTTCTTGGCAAATATTAATGAATTGTTTGCATTCAGGGCATCAAATTCTTAGAAAATCAGCTCAAAGTACTCCGATGTTATGAAGATAAATAGCACTTTACACGAATCTTAATGCTATCGTTTTCAGTCAACACTAGTTAATACAATTATTGTAAGGAACATCAAAGTTGGAACATTTTAAACATTTCAAAGGATTTTTAGCCAGCTCATTGTTACATCGATAATAATGTTTTTACTCATGAGTATTATCTTTTGCTCTGTGCTCTGTGGTAATGAATGTTAGAATTTAACGAACCTTGAATCAGAATTATTACAAAGTGGCACTATCTTACTTGAAAGGACAGTTTAGAAAATTGGTCATAACCTTGTTCAAGGAGCTGTAATATCATTTGCATGAAATGAGTTAGAGAAACATGAGGAATTGTTAATCTTGCTGAACGAGAGTCCAGTGTTTCCATGGCTGCACCACATCCTACATAAAACATAATGTTGAATGCTGATGTGCTGCACTAATTTTTTATTATCTGTTGTTGGATTCTGCTGAAAGAACAAGTTTTGAAGTACTCGAACATGTTGGGTTGGCTACACCAAAAATAGCTACCTCACGAGAACCGGCCAATGCAAAGCCTGTCTTGATAAAATAAAACCTTATAAACTGCACACAGGGCGTCCATCGCATTCACCAAATTTCATTAATAAAACCCAGCGGCGTGATGAAGTGGGATGACCCCGAAGTCACAGTTAGGAGACCAGTGGTTTGTATCTCAGTCAGTACATCCACATTTAGGTTTCCTGCAGTCTTCTAAGCATAAGCTTAGAATGGAGAATGATGAGAAAGAAACCTACACGAAAATGCACTGACAGAGATTCGAACCACTGTCCTCCTGACTGTGAGTCCAGGATCTTCCCACTTCGCCACCTCGCTGGGTTTGAGCTTTTGTCTAAGGAAAGGAGTATTCTCCTACACAGAAATGTGCAAGTGATTGCGCATGCGTGCGTGTCTGTGTGTGTGCGTGTGCGTGTGTATGTGTGTGTGTGTGTGACTGTGAGCTCGTGGTCATGTGATCGGTGGAAGGCGGGCTGGGGCGACGGTAGCGGATACGCGAAGGCGTACCTCCAGGAACGTTACGACGCTTTCTCGTGTGTCGGATAGCCAGATGACGGATTTACTACCGTTCCCGTTCGCTTGAACAATCTTATAGTACACAGCCATCTCTGGAGAAGCAGAGAAAGAAGGAGGAACTTCGTAACTTGGTCATTTCCAACAGTAGTCTATATCTATATCTACAGGGCGTCGACACAAATATGGAAAAACGTAAAGTACAACATCTTACCACGCCTAACGCGGTGAAGAAAAATCGTTGCAATTCTAAACAGCTTCTAGTCATCACAGAATGGCGAAGTACAGGATCTGTGCGGTTTTCAGGGGAATCTTGTACCATTGTTCCTGCAAAATATTGGGAACTTCAGGTAGTGAAGATCGAAGTGAGTAGCGATCACGTACACGCCATTCTCAATTTGACGATGAAGGCTGAATAATGGTGAGATCTGTCACTGTGGTGGCCAGGGAAGATGCGACAACTCAATCTCTTGGTCACAAACCAGTCCTGGACGACGTGAGCTATGCGAACACGAACCATGTCTTCTTGGAACACAGCATCTACATCTACATCATTACTCTGCTGTTCACAAGAAAGTGCCTGGCAAAGGGTTCAATGAACCACCTTCAAGCTGTCTCTCTACCATTCCACCCTCGAACGGTGCGCAGGAAAACCGAGCCCTTACACTCTTCTGTGCGAGCCCTGATTTCTCTTATTTTATCGTGATGATCATTTCTTCCTTTGTAGGTGGGTGCCAAGAGAATATTTTGGCAATCGGAGTAGAAAACTGCTATTGAAGTTTCATGAGAAGATCCCGTTGCAACGAAAAACGCCTTTGTTTTAATGATTGCAACTCCAATTCACGTATCATGTCTGTGGCACTATCTCCCCAACTTCGCGGTAACAAAACGTGCTACGCTTCTTGGTACTTTTTCGATCTCATCGGCCAGTCCCATCTGATGCGAATCCCACACCACACAGAAATACTCCAGAATAGGGCGGACAAGCGTGGTGTAAGCAGTCTCTTTAGTAGACCTGTCACACCTTGTTCTGCCATTGAATATCAGTCTTGGCTGTATCCACAACATTATCTATGTGATCATTCCAATTTAGGATTCTGTAACTGCAATCCTTAATCATTTAGTTAAATTTACACCCTTCAGATTTGTGTGACTTGCTGCGGAACGAAATTCAGTGGATTTCTTGTAGCAATCATGTGAATAACTTCACACTTTACTTTACTCAGGGTCAATTGCCACTTTTCGCATCATACATCTACCTTACCTAAATCATTTTGTAGTTCGTTTTGGTCATCTGATGACTTTACAAGACGGTAAATGACAGCATCATCTGCAAAACAATCTAAGGCGGCTACTGAGATTGTCTTCTATGTCGTTAATATAGATCACGAAAAATAGAGGGCCTATAACACTTCCTTGGGGAACGCCGGATATTATTTCTGTTTTACTTGATGTCTTTCCGTCTATTACGACGAACTGTGACCTTTCTGACAGGAAATCACGAATCCAATTGCACAACTGATGTGATATTCCATAGCCACGCAGTTAGGTCAGAAGACGATTGTGAGGAATGGTGTCGAAAGCCTTCTGGAAATCTAAAAATATGGAATCAATTTTACATCCCCTTTCGATAGCTCTCATTACTTCAGGAGTATAACGAGCTAGTGTGTTTCAAAAGAACGATATTTTCTGAATCCCTGCTGACTACGTGTCAAAAATGGTTCAAATGACTCTGAGCACTGTGGGACTTTAACAACTGAGGTCATCAGTCCCCTAGAACTTAGAACTTCTTAAACCTAACTAACCTAAGGACATCACACACATCCATGCCCGAGGCAGGGTTCGAACCTGCTACCGTAGCGGTCGCACGGCTCCAGACAGAAGCGCATAGAACCGCTCAGACACGGCGGCCGGCCCCAATTGATAGTTTAGTCAAGTTGTCAAGTATAACCTCTACTCATACTTTTTCGCAGGAACTATCTATTTCAGTTTCACTACAAGGCAAGCTACTTCTCACAGCAATAAATACTCCACCACCAATTGTATGTAACCCATTCTTTGTGAAAACTGTTAGATCGTTAGAAAAAATTTTTGCTGAACTTGTTTCCGGCTTTAGCCTGCTTTCTGTACTTATGAGTATTTGAGCTTCAGTGGTTTGTGTTAGGGCTTGGAGCTCTGAATCTTTCCCAACACAGCTACGACAATTTACAACCACAATACCGATCGTTTCTACAACTAACTTACTGTGTTTTACCTGCCCCATTTTAGACGGACGCACTTTCTGAGGTTCCCTGAGTCCCACTAATCTAAAAAAAAACGCCCTGTCCTTTCCACACAGACCCCGCTACCCGTGTGGGAGCTTCCTGTGTTTAGTGGACTCCTGACCAATTAAGCGGAACTTGGAAACCGACCACCGCGGGCGCAAGTCAAGGAATCTGCAGCCTACACGGTCACAGAACCGCCCGAGCCTCTGATTCACACTCTCCACTCGGCTCTGCACCAAAGGACCAGATTGCGTTCTATTGACGATGCTGCAGATCACTATTGGAGAACAAATATTGTACCATGAAATGGATCTGATCATACAAAATTGACACACAATGCTTGCCAGTAATATGACCTTGCAGAATAACCATGGGGACCAAGGAATACTAGGGTATGGCTGACCTAATCATCACCGAACACTCGCCATATTTCGCTCTTGACAGTAAGCTGTCTGTATCGTAGGCTTGGGACATGCATATGTCAGACATTAACTCGGGCAGTAGTTGGAAACAGTGTAAAACAAGGCTCAGCCAACCAAATGACTTTCTTCCATTGCTCCATATTTAATTTTTTATGGCTTCAGTACCACATTTTCCTGTTACACCCATTGCAGTCACTAATGCTTGGTTTGAAATTCCACATCGGCCTGCAGTTCTCTGCTTATAAAGACCCCTTCCTGGCTTTTGGTGCTGACAGGGTACTCAAGTGCGATATTGAGTTCTGCAGTGACTATTATAGCTGTGGTCCTCTTATTTTTCGTCACAGTTCTCTTCAATGATCATTTGCGATGGTTACTCAACACACACTTTTGTTCGCATTGTGACTAAGAAATCGTGTTTCCGCTCTCTTTGTATTCGGTATAAACCTTTGATACGGTGCCTCATGAAACATAAACCACTTCAGCTACTTGGTAACAGAAGCAAATACCACAAAATCACGAACAATCTGTCCATTTATGAATTCACGGACACTCTTCTGACCACGACCGACACTTGCAACGTATTGAGGGCATTGCACAGGTGCCGTTCGTGATCAAATACAACAGCGCACCCAGCAGGTTCGGGTAGTATCTGCATTTATGTTCAAGAATCCTTTGTATTTCTCGCAGTGCTTCCATGTTTTTGCCCAACACCCGTATATCTACATCCAATTTCGAGCCCCTGTATATCTACATCCATACTCTGCAAACCACTATGAAATGTATGGTAGAGTGTACTTCCACCCAGCCTGTGTGACCGAGCGGTTCTAGGCGCTACAGTCTGGAACCGCGCGACCGCTACGGTCGTAGGTTCGAATCCTGCATCGGGCATGGATGTGTGTGATGTCCTTAGGTTAGTTAGGTTTAAGTAGTTCTATGTTCTAGGGAACTGATGACCTCAGAAGTTAAGACCCATAGTCCTCAGAGCCATTTGAACCATTTGGTAGTTCCAACTGAACTAATTAGGGTTTCTTCTCCTTCCATTCACGTACAGGTTTCGAGAAAAATGACTGTTTATATGCCTTTATACTCTCTGTAGTTAACTTAATCTTGTCCTCTCGATCCCTGCAGGGGCGTTGTGGTATATTCCATAATTTGTCTACTAAAACTGGTTCCTGACACTTTGTATGTAGGTGTCTGCCAGGCCAGTTTCTCCAGAATTTCCGTGACCTGTCCTACATGGTTACTCTGCAATTCACACTTAAGTGCCTGGCAGAGGTTTCATCGAACCATTTTCATACTACTTCTCTACCATTCCACTCTCGAATGGCGCGGAGATAAAGGAACACCTAAATCTTTCCGATCGAGCTCTAATTTCTCTTATTTTATTATAATGATCATTTCTCCCTACAAAGGGGGGTGTCAAAAAAAGATTTTCGCGTTCGGAAGAGAAAGTTGGTGATTGAAATTTCGTAAATAGATTTCGCCGCAAAGAAAACCGCCTTTGTTTCAGTGACTGCCACCCTAACTCGCGTATCATAACAATGACACTCTCACCCCTATTGCGCGATAACACGAGACTAGTTGCCCTTCTTTGCACTTTTTCGGTGTCCTCCGTCAATCCCACCTGGTAAGGATCTCACACCACGCAGCAATATTCCAGCAGAGGACGGACAAGTGTAATGTAGGCTGTCTCTTTAGTGGGTTTGTCACATCTTCTAAGTGTTCTGCCAACAATGCACAGACTTTGTTTCGCCTTCCCCACCATATTATCTATGTGGTCTTTCCGATTTAAGTTGCTTGTAGTATTTAGTGGAATTGACAGCCCTTAGATTTGTGCGATTTATCGTATACCCAAAATTTATTGGATTTCTTTTAGAACCCATGTGGAAGACCTCGCACTTTTCTGTGTTCAGTGCCAACTGCTACTTTTCGCGCCATACAGAAATTCTCTCTTGATCATTTTGTAATTATAATTGACCGTCTGATGATTTTACTAGACGGCAAATTACAGCGTCATCTGCAAACAATCTAAGGGGGCTGCATAGATTATCACCTAGATCATTTATGTAAATCAGGAACAGCAGAGGGCCTATGGCACTGCCTTGGGGAACACCAGGTATCACTTCTGTTGTACTCGATGATTTACCATCTATCACTACGAACTGTGGCACTAGAGCAATATTCTAGGAAGGGTCGTATGAGTGTTGTGTAAGCAGTGTCATTTGAAGACCGAGTACATCCTAGTATTCTACCAATGAAACGAATTCTGCGATCTGCTTTGCCTACAGCGCAGCAAATGATATGGAATTATTCAGTTTACAGGGTACGTATATATGACGACTACTTACATTAATGAACACATTTATTTTGTCATACTCACTCAACTACATTTAAAAATAATTCCTTTCTCAGGCCACCAGCTTTTAAAGCGAAGTTCGCCCATGTAGTACAACTGGGTTGTCCAGGAAAAATGATTCTAATTTATATTTAAATCTTGCGGCGCTACCTGTCAGACATAGTATGTTATAGTACAAATGACCAAAATTTTTTTGCAGGGCATTGAACTCCTTTGTTAGCCACTGACTGCTTTAATAATGGGTAATAAAGTACATTTTTTCCTATAGTTTTGTAGGTGTGTAAATCACTATCCTTCTCAAATTGTGATGGATTATTTATGACGAATTTTACTAGCGGATATATGTATTGTGACACTACAGTTAAAATGCACAGTTCCTTGAAGAGGTACCAACATGACGACCGCGGGTGAACTCCACATATTATTCTTACTGCTCGCTTTTGGGTAATCAGTACCCTATTTCAAACTGGTAACTTTCCAACAAAATTATTTCATGAGTCATTATTCAGAGTAAATACGCAAAATATGTTAGTATGTTGTTTCCAAGACTAGCAATTATACGAAGTACAAAAGTAGCTGAACTTCACTGTTTGAGAAACTCAGCAATACGCTTCTTCTAGTTCAAGTTTTCTTAAGTATGTAGACCCAAAAATTTGGAGTATTCTACCCTGTTTACTGACTCCTGTTCTTGTGCCGCTTCAATTGTTGATATTACTCTATTCATTGTACAGAACTGAATATGGTGCATTTTCCCAAAAATTTAGGGAAAGTCCAATTTCAGAGAACCAGTTAATATCCCTTTGAAAAACATCATTAACAATGTCTTCTGTTGCTTTCCCTTTAATGGCATTTGCAAAAAGTACCAGTTCTGCGATCAACTTGGATTCCACAAGGAACTGTTGTGCGCAGCGACCGTAGACTATAAGGAAGGAGAGAAGCACAGCTTTCAGTCGCATTTCCATTAGTTTTATTACTTTTGCATAGGTGAAGACGGCTATTTAGAGCCGAAATCTAGATAGGCAAAAGTAGTAAAACTAATGGGGCGCGAATGATTGTCGTGTGTCTCTCCTTTCTTAAATTCTACGATCATCCCGTTTCGTACCTTCAAAACCTGTTACATCCAAGTATTTGTATGTGTTGACTGATTGAAGTTAAGACTCGTTGATATTGTAGACATAAAGTGCTACATTGTTTCCTTTTTGCGGAGTGCGTAGTTTTGGATTCTCAGCACTTGAAGAGAGTGTCCACTTGTTGCATCACTCTGAAATTCTATCAAGATTAGACTGAATATCTGTGAATCGTATTTCAGGCAGATCTTAATTGTAAATAACTACACCATCTACGAAAAGTCTGAGGTTACCGTTAATATTTTCTGCATTGTCATTAATATTCAACATGAACAGCAAGGGCCACATCACACTTTCCTGGGGCACAGGGTGTCCCAGGAGGTATGGTCAATATTCAGGGATGTTACAGGAACGATCGTTTGAAGCAAAAAACTTCATACGGACATATGCCCTATTCCGAATGATTTTCGAGGCAGAACACATTTAATGTACATCGTTATTTATTTTCTGTATCCTTCAATAAATTGCCAAATGGTTCAAATGGCTCCGAGCACTATGGGACTTAACGTCTGAGTTCATCAGTCCCCTAGAACTGAGAACTAATTAAACCTAAGGACATCACACACATCCATGCCCGAGGCAGGATTCGAACCTGCGACCGTAGCGGTCGCGCGGTTCCAGACTGTAGTGCCTAGAACCGCTCGGCCACTCCGGCCGGCAATAAATTGTCAGCTTCACACATGTACGCATGTACAACAGTTAGTTAATATAACAATATTCGTTTAGCAAAGTATCAGTTTAAAAATATGTATTTTTAGCACATTCATCTCCAAGTATTGTACACGTCACATCACAGATGATGTACGGTGCATCATCCATGTTCGAGTAACCCAACGCAAACTTCAATGCATTTGTGCACTCTTGGGAGAACACGTTGTGTTGCCTGTCTGAGTGCCTCAGCATGTTCGCTAATGAAGGCAGCAGTGTCCATGATGCGTCCACGCAGTTCATCTCGCGTATTCATCTTTTGCTTGTTCATCTCAGACTTCATCCAACCTCAAAATCAAAATAGCGTAAGGTCTGGCGATCTTAGTGGCCAGTTAACTGTACTACCACGACCAATCAAGCAACTAGGGTAAGTGCTGTTGAAAAGGTCTCTCATACGTCTGGTAAAATGTAGAGGGTCTCCGTAATGCTGGAACTTCATTGTGTTCCGTGTGGCCAAAGCAACGCTTTCAAGCTGTTCAACATACAAGAAATTCTCTCTTGTCATTCGCTGTTCTAAAATGAGTTCAGATGGTTCAAATGGCTCTGAGCACTATGGGACGTAACATCGATGGTCATCAGTCCTAAAATGAGTGAACCTATCAACATGTTACCGATCGTACCGCACTAAACACTGCTCGGAAAAAGAATTTGGAAATTGGTTTCCACTGTAGCGTACGGATTTTCCTGTGAACATCGATAATTATTACGTATGTTGTTGATTACATTCGATATAAACGTAGCTTCATCAGTGAATAGTTTTAATGGAAGCAAATGAAGATAGACATTCAACAAGTGACAAAATTTAATTACTGTGACATTGTCGCTAATGTGAAGATTTTTGCACATAGTATTTGAAATGGGTAAAAGTAACCAGCATGCAATGTTAATCACACAAGTGTTCGTGGGACACTGATACGCGCAGAGTGTCGCCATATGCTTGTAGTACGAAGGGCGTTTGAAAATTCCGTGCAAAAATAAAAACTACTTACGTGTTTGGGGTAAACCTTTTTTATTCTTCGACAAAGTCTCCTTTTAGATTTATACACTTCGTCCAACGCTGTTATAATTTGTGGATCCCTTAACGAACGATTGGAATTGTCCAAGACTGCAAAATAGCTATTAGTTGCTGCAATCACCTCCTTGTTTGAATAAAATATTTGTCCCGCCAGCCATTTCTTCAAATTGGGGAACAAATCCTAGTCCGAGGGAGCCAAGTCTAGAGAATAGGGGGGATGTGAAACGAGTTGGAATACTGTTTCCAATCATTTAGCGACCACAACTGCTGAGGTGTGTGCTGGTGCATTGTCGTGGTGGAAAAGGACTTTTTTGCGGTCCAATCGCCGGCGTTTTTCTTGCGGCTCAGTTTTCAAACGGTTCAGTAACGATGAATAATATGCACCTGTACTAGTTTTACCCTTTTCCAGATAGTCGATGAGGATTATCCCTTGTGAATCCCAAAAGACACTCGCCATAACCTTTCCGGCCGAAGGAATGGTCTTCGCCTTTTTTGGTGCAGATTCTCCCTTGGTAGCCCACTGTTTGGATTGCTGTTTGGTCTCAGGAGTACAGTAATGTATCCATGTTTCATCCACAGTGACGAATCGACGCTTAAAGTCCTGCGGACTCTTCCTCAACAGCTGCAAACCATCCTTGCAGCACTTCACACGATTCCGTTTTTGGTCAAGCGTGAGCAATCGCGGAACCCATCTTGCGGAAAGCTTTCTCATGTCCAAATGTTTATGCAAAATATTATGTACCCGTTCATTCGTGATGCCCACAGAACTAGCAATCTCACGCACCTTAACTCTTCTGTCATCCATCACCATATCATGGATATTATCAATGATTTCTGGAGTCGTAACCTCCACAGGGCGTCCAGAACGTTCAGCATCACTTGTGCCCATATGGTCACTCCGAAAATTTTGAAACCACTTATAAACTGTTCTAATTGAAGGTGCAGAGTCACCGTAATGTTTATCAAGCTTCTCTTTAGCCACACGAAATTCTTTTTCGTCCATGTTTTGACAGTCACTTGAGTTCCTTGATTCACACGAATGCGAACCACAAAGAAATAGACCAATATGGCTGAAACTTGGTGTGCGTTCTTTCCAAAGATGCTACTAATTAAACATGACCTCGATACGCGCCTATGGTGCCACCTCTCGGACTCTGCAAGGACTTTTCAAACGCCCCTCGTAGGGCTAGGCCGTGCCATTGCAACAATGTATTGCTGTTCCTGTACAGGTTGTTGAAATACGTGTTCATATGAAAAATGGGAATTTCGGAGAATGCCTGTTTCATGCAATGTGCTGAAAACTTGGGTAAACACTCTATGACTAGGAATTCCACGTGTCGCAAAGCGCCGACGGTATTCTTCGATAGCCGTAAACATACACTATATCTACACATTCTACATTAGTGTATTTGTGAGGCATTTTAGCCAGTGTATGTACGAAAAAAGTTGACCAGCACTTCTCTCTGATACACTCTCACTCCATCGCACTATTTCACTTACTACAAACCATGGGCAACTGCACGTTCAACAGGCTAGTTTAATGGCAGAAAGACATCAAGAGCAAACAGGTTGAAAGCAACGAGGCAGGTTGGCCTAGAATGAAACGTCAAAGATGCTGGCTCGGTAAGACACAGCGCGCGCCACCAGCCCAAAAACAAAACTACATTAAATGCGTATTATCTCAGAAACTGGTCTCAATGGGGCATATGTCCATATGAACTTTTCTGCTTTAATTGAGTGTTTCTGTCACACCCACGAATATAGAGCTACATTTTTGTGTACTTTGGTAAATTGGGCAAAAATCCGATATCGTCTCTTGCTCACCGACCTACATCTATATCTACATCTACATCTACATTTATACTCCGCAAACCACCCAACGGTGTGTGGCGGAGGGCACTTTACGTGCCACTGTCATTACCTCCCTTTCCTGTTCCAGTAGCGTATGGTTCGCGGGAAGAACGACTGCGGGAAAGCCTCCGTGCGCGCTCGAATCTCTCTAATTTTACATTCGTGATCTCCTCGGGAGGTATATGATTCAAATGGCTCTGAGCACTATGGGACTTAACATCTGAGGTCATCAGTCCCCTAGAACTTAGAACTACTTAAAACTAACTAACCTAAGGACATCACACACACCCATGCCCGAGGCAGGATTCGAACCTGCGACCGTAGCAGCAGCGCGGTTCCGGACTGAAACGCCTAGAACCGCTCGGTCACAGCGGCCGGCTCGGGAGGTATAAGTAGGGGGAAGTAACATATTCGATACCTCATCCACAAACGCACCCTCTCGAAACCTTGACAGCAAGCTACACCGCGACGCAGAGCGCCTCTCTTGCAGCGTCTGCCACTTGAGTTTGCTAAACATCTCCGTAACGCTATCACGCTTACCAATTAACTCTGTGACGAAACGCGCCACTCTTCTTTGGACCTTTTCTGTATCCTCTGTCAACCCGACCTGGTACGGATCCCACACTGATGAGCAGTACTCAAGTATAGGTCGAACGAGTGTTTTGTAAGCCACCTCCTTTGTTGATGGACATTTTCTAAGGACTCTCCCAACGAATCTCAACCTGGCACCCGCTTTACCAACAATTAATTTTAGATGATCATTCCACTTCAAATCGTTCCGTACGCATACTCAGAGATATTTTACAGAAGTAACTGCTATCAGTGTTTGTTCCGCTCTCATATAATCATACAATAAAGGATCCTTCTTTCTATGTATTCGCAATACAGTACAAGTGCATGACACCTACCGATTTCCGTCCCTTTGGGAAATCGGTACCGACGCATCTACAGGAACCAAGCACACTGCTCTGCTAACGATACCGCGGTAGAATTTGCGATGGAAAGTAGCAGTGGTCCCAATTTGCCCGCCCAACACAGAGAAAGCCAGAGACAGCTGAAGATTCACTCAATAGTTGTCACCCTCAGAGTGTGTTAATGTTCAAATGGTAATACAATTTAGAACAAAAAGAAGAAAAAAAAGAGAAAAGAAAACGATGCACCGCGAAGGAATTATCCCAATGGGACGGAAATCGGTAGATGTGATGCACATGTACAGATGTTATAATTTCAGAGAAATTGAAGATTTACTCAAGTGAAAGAGCTTCACAAACTGAGCAAGTCAATAACGCGTTGTCCACCTCAGGCCCTTATGCAAGCAGTTATTCGCTTGGCATTGATTGAGAGAGTTGTTGGATTTCCTTCTGAAGGATATCTTGCCAAATTGTGTCCGATTGGCGCATTAGATCGTGAAATCCGAGCTGATTGGAGGGCCCTACCCCAAATGCTCGAAACGTTCTATATTTGGGAGAGATCAGGCGACGTTGCTGGCCAAGATAGGGTTTGGAAAGCGCGAAGAAAAGCAATAGAAACTCTCGTCGTGTACAGGCTGGAATTATCTTGCTGAAATGTAAGCCCAGGATGGTTTGCGATGAAGGGCAACACACGAGGCGTAGAGCATCGTCGATGTTCCGCAGTGCTGTAAGGGTGCCGTGGATGCTGTAAGGTGTCTCTTACGCGAGAAAGACATTTTTACCAGTTTTAATAAGTTATTGTCTCTTATTGATTTATCACGATAGTTAGGAAGTGCTGTAGTCCGTAGCCGGCCATGAGTCGGAGAGCATTTCACACACTGGCTGGCTAGGTGACGAAGCGACCATATGTCGCCCGTAGTGGGGTGGGGCTCGGCGCTGGACCGTAGCAACAAGCGTCAGCCTGGGAAATATACATGACGGGAAGTACCGCCATCTTGGCGCCAAAGTCACCGAGTTTGTTTATTTATATTTAATAATTAAAGTCATTTATGACAACATGAATACTAGGAGGAGCCTCTGGATGTTTAAAACTATTTATCATAATTTTGCCTCGTTAAAATTCACACCCGTTCATTAACAAAAATGGTTCAAATGGCTCTGAGTACTATGGGACTCAACTGCTGAGGTCATTAGTCCCCTAGAACTTAGAACTAGTTAAACCTAACTAACCTAAGGACATCACAAACATCCATGCCCGAGGCAGGATTCGAACCTGCGACCGTAGCGGTCTTGCGGTTCCAGACTGCAGCGCCTTTAACCGCACGGCCACTTCGGCCGGCTTTCATTAACAAATGCATATCTTAGTAAGTACGAACTTGATCGGAAATCCACGAACTGTGACGGGACTAGTAAGAGGTGCGGACTGCGCGCCAAAGTCGGCAGTCGGCGTTAAGAGCTCTTTCTGTCTTGTTCGATGGTAGCCATACTCTCGGTTACGAGTAGTTTGTGACATGAGTGTTTCATTACCGATCTGGTAGGAATAAAAGTGATATTACGGCATTCTGAATGTTAATTTCGAGTAAATAGATACCCCAAAGTTGATCGATAGCAATTTCAGATAATTAGCTTCCACCGACAGAGACATCCAATGCGCCAATGAAGAATCTGCATGGGACGAGATTTACGAGAGCTGCACCGCGCACAGGTAGGAGGAAATCCGACGACACGACCCACCTTGGTGCATCAAGGAAGGTCCGACTTACACTCGCAAATTCCAGGTGAAAATGCTGATCAATCATACTGTACGACACATATACCACCCTCTACGGACTCGCGGCTAAGCTGAGTAATAACAATATCAGGGGATCTTGCAATGCGAGGGGATCTTGCAATGCCGACAAAAGGGATTCCCCTGTCGGGCCGTATGGCGGGCAACGGTCATGTTTGTGTCCCACTGATGTCCACGTGGTCTCAAGACACGTCTTCGACCTGGCATCTCATTGACTGGCGCAGAATTGTCTTCAGTGATGAGTCTCACTTCGAACTGAGCTACGACGACCAGAGAAGACGTGTCTGGAAACGCCCCGGACAGTGGTGGGACACCAGCCTGACTGTCGCCCACCATATAGCCCGGCAAACAGGAGTAATGGCCCGAGGTGCCACTTCATTTCATAGCAGGACCCCTTTGATTGATATCCGCGACACTCTTACAGCACAGTACTGTAACCTACTTCCTTTGTTTTCGGGTTGCATTTCCTTAGGATTCTTCCAATGAATCTCAGTCCGGCATCTGCTTTACCGACGATCAACTTTATATGATCATTCCATTTTAAATCACTCCTAATGCCTACTCCCAGATAATTTATGGAACTAACTGCTTCCAGTTGCTGACCTGCTATATTGTAGTTAAATGATAAAAGATCTTTCTTTCTATGTATTCGCAGCACATCACACTTGTCTACATTGAGATTCAATTGCCATTTCCTGCACCATGCGTCAATTCGTTGCAGATCCTCCTGCATTTCAGTATAATTTTCCATCGTTATAACCTCCCGATATACCACAGCATCATCCGCAAAAAGCCTCAGTGACTTCCGATGTTATACACAAGGTCATTTATGTATATTGTGAAATAATGAGCATTTACTTGTATTTACATTTTCATGACATTTACCGATTTCCGTCTCGTTCAGATGATTCCTTCGTGG
Source organism: Schistocerca serialis cubense (assembly GCF_023864345.2). NCBI lineage: Eukaryota > Metazoa > Arthropoda > Insecta > Orthoptera > Acrididae > Schistocerca > Schistocerca serialis. The sequence goes on from NC_064640.1 coordinate 228,164,995, forward strand.
TGCGTCGGTATTTTTTTTTCTATCTTGGAGTGTCCTCCTGTGTCTCCACATAGCCGGCCGCGGTGGTCTAGCGGTTCTAGGCGCTCAGTCCGGAACCGCATGACTGCTACGGTCGCAGGTTCGAATCCTGCCTCGGGCATGGATGTGTGTGATGTCCTTAGCTTAGTTAGGTTTAAGTAGTTCTCAGTTATAGGGGACTGATGACCACAGATGTTTAGTCCAATAGTGCTCAGAGCCATTTGAACCATTTTTTTGTCTCAACATAGAATAACAGCAGCATAACAGCGAGTTGACTGAAAAGCATAAGTTGTGTGTGACGATGCTGCAACTCCAATTCTGGTGGTGGCGCCGGCCGGGGTGGCCGAGCGGTTCTAGGCGCTACAGTCTGGAACCGCGCGACCGCTACGGTGGCAGGTTCGAATCCTGCCTCGGGCATGGATGTGTGTGATGTCCTTAGCTTAGTTAGGTTTAAGTAGTTCTCAGTTATAGGGGACTGATGACCACAGATGTTTAGTCCAATAGTGCTCAGAGCCATTTGAACCATTTTTTTGTCTCAACATAGAATAACAGCAGCGTAACAGCGAGTTGACTGAAAAGCATAAGTTGTGTGTGACGATGCTGCAACTCCAATTCTGGTGGTGGCGCCGACCGGGGTGACCGAGCGGTTCTAGGCGCTACAGTCTGGAACCGCGTGACCGCTACGGTGGCAGGTTCGAATCCTGCCTCGGGCATGGATGTGTGTGATGTCCTTAGGTTAGTTAGGTTTAAGTAGTTACAAGTTCTAGGGGACTGATGACCTCAGCAGTTAAGTTCCACAGCGCTCAGAGCCGTTTGAACCATTTCCAATTCTGGTTTTTTAGTATAATTACATCAGTTAGTGACCACCAGTGTTCCATTTACCAACAGGCTATCAATTACAGCATAGGGACCCGAGCTACAAGAATTTAATATGATTTTTCTAGTTGCAATACATCTCTTTGTATTGAAAAATACCTAGACGTAATTATTTTATATAGGTTTATTTTGCTTAACTTTTCAGTGGATAGCTGACACGAACTAAGTCAATATGTAGCCCTGCGCTCCTTCGTGTCAAATTCCCAGCGCTCAAACACGTGGTACTTCAGTTGTCAATATTGCCAAGATTTAAACGACTGGATTTTTATTTAGCGTATGGCTGATACAGACATATCATAAAATTAAATTACGTATACATATGTACATATTAACACACAAGAAACTTTAAACGACTGGTTTTTTATTTAGCGTATGGCTGATACAGACATATCATAAAATTAAATTACGTATACATATGTACATATTAACACACAAGAAACTTTGAAGTTTAGCACCTGAGAAGATGTTAAGCAGGTGCACATCTGTCACTGCTTCTCACCGACCTTTCCATTCTTCAAGAGGTTTGAAATCCTTAGCAACCACGACAGCAGCATCCCACAGAGTTGGATGGCGTGATTTCAGTCTCTTGCGATTTAAAAGTGGCAGGTCGCTATGCACGGGCAGGTTAGAATTCCTGGAGATCTTGTGGAATTCTCTCGCAAGAGCAATACTTCTGCGTAGATCAGGAGGCATTATACCGGTTAACAGTGGAAGCCAATAAACAGGAGTAGATCTCTTGTCCTAGGGGTGGGAAATTGCCACTAAAGGGGGAAGAATCAGCAATGATCAACAACATGAGGATGCAGAAGGCAATGGAAACCACTGCATTAAAGACATGTAACGTGTATCCACAGGACATGTGGACTGTAATTGAAGAAGTGTCATGATGATCTCTTCATTGGCAAAAGATTCCGGAATAGTCCCCCATTCGGATCTCCGGGAGGGGACTGCCAAGGGGGAGGTTACCATGAGAAAAAGATTGAATAATCAACGAAAGGATAAAGTTCTACGAGTCGGGGCGTGGAATGTCAGAAGCTTGAACGTGGTAGGGAAACTAGAAAATCTGAAAAGGGAAATGCAAAGGCTCAATCTAGATGTAGTAGGGGTCAGTGAAGTGAAGTGGAAGGAAGACAAGGATTTCTGGTCAGATGAGTATTGGGTAATATCAACAGCAGCAGAAAATGGTATAACAGGTGTAGGATTCGTTATGAATAGGAAGGTAGGGCAGAGGGTGTGTTACTGTGAACAGTTCAGTGACTGGGTTGTTCTAATCAGAATCGACAGCAGACCAACACCGACAACGATAGTTCAGGTATACATGCCGACGTCGCAAGCTGAAGATGAACAGATAGAGAAAGTATATGAGGATATTGAAAGGGTAATGCAGTATGTAAAGGGGGACGAAAATCTAATAGTCATGGGCGACTGGAATTCAGTTGTAGGGGAAGGAGTAGAAGAAAAGGTTACAGGAGAATATGGGCTTGGGACAAGGAATGAAAGAGGAGAAAGACTAATTGAGCTCAGTAACAAGTTTCAGCTAGTAATAGCGAATACCCTGTTCAAGAATCACAAGAGGAGGAGGTATACTTGGAAAAGGCCGGGAGATACGGGAAGATTTCAATTAGATTACATCATGGTCAGACAGAGATTCCGAAATCAGATACTGGATTGCAAGGCGTACCCAGGAGCAGACATAGACTCAGATCACAATATAGTAGTGATGAAGAGTAGGCTGAAGTTCAAGACATTAGTCAGGAAGAATCAATACGCAAAGAAGTGGGATACGGAAGTACTAAGGAATGACGAGATACGTTTGAAGTTCTCTAACGCTATAGATACAGCAATAAGGAATAGCGCAGTAGGCAGTACAGTTGAAGAGGAATGGACATCTCTAAAAAGGGCCATCACAAAAGTTGGGAAGGAAAACATAGGTACAAAGAAGGTAGCTGCGAAGAAACCATGGGTAACAGAAGAAATACTTCAGTTGATTGATGAAAGGAGGAAGTACAAACATGTTCCGGGAAAATCAGGCATACAGAAGTACAAGTCGCTGAGGAATGAAATAAATAGGAAGTGCAGGGAAGCTAAGAAGAAATGGCTGCAGGAAAAATGTGAAGACATCGAAAAAGATATGATTGTCGGAAGGACAGACTCAGCATACAGGAAAGTCAAAACAACCTTTGGTGACATAAAAAGCAACGGTGGTAACATTAAGAGTGCAACGGGAATTCCACTGTTAAATGCAGAGGAGAGAGCAGATAGGTGGAAAGAATACATTGAAAGCCTCTATGAGAGTGAAGATTTGTCTGATGTGATAGAAGAAGAAACAGGAGTCGATTTAGAAGAGATAGGGGACCCAGTATTAGAATCGGAATTTAAAAGAGCTTTGGAGGACTTGCGGTCAAATAAGGCAGAAGGGATAGATAACATTCCATCAGAATTTCTAAAATCATTGATGGAAGTGGCAACAAAACGACTATTCACGTTGGTGTGTAGAATATATGAGTCTGGCGACATACCATCTGACTTTCGGAAAAGCATCATCCACACAATTCCGAAGACGGCAAGAGCTGACAAGTGCGAGAATTATCGCACAATCAGCTTAACAGCTCATGCATCGAAGCTGCTTACAAGAATAATATACAGAAGAATGGAAAAGAAAATTGAGAATGTGCTAGGTGACGATCAGTTTGGCTTTAGGAAAAGTAAAGGGACGAGAGAGGCAATTCTGACGTTACGGCTAATAATGGAATCAAGGCTAAAGAAAAATCAAGACACTTTCATAGGATTTGTCGACCTGGAAAAAGCGTTCGACAATATAAAATGGTGCAAGCTGTTCGAGATTCTGAAAAAAGTAGGGGTAAGCTATAGGGAGAGACGGGTCATATACAATATGTACGACAACCAAGAGGGAATAATAAGAGTGGACGATCAAGAACGAAGTGCTCGTATTAAGAAGGGTGTAAGACAAGGCTGTAGCCTTTCGCCCCTACTCTTCAATCTGTACATCGAGGAAGCAATGATGGAAATAAAAGAAAGGTTCAGGAGTGGAATTAAAATATAAGGTGAAAGGATATCAATGATACGATTCGCTGATGACATTGCTATCCTGAGCGAGAGTGAAGAAGAATTAAATGATCTGCTGAACGGAATGAACAATCTAATGAGTACACAGTATGGTTTGAGAGTAAATCGGAGAAAGACGAAGGTAATGAGAAGTAGTAGAAATGAGGAAAGCGAGAAACTTAACATCAGGATTGATGGTCACGAAGTCAATGAAGTTAAGGAATTCTGCTACCTAGGCAGTAAAATAACCAATGACGGACGGAGCAAGGAGGACATCAAAAGCAGACTCGCTATGGCAAAAAAGGCATTTCTGGCTAAGAGAAGTCTGTTAATATCAAATACCGGCCTTAATTTGAGGAAGAAATTTCTGAGGATGTACGTCTGGAGTACAGCATTGTATGGTAGTGAAACATGGACTGTGGGAAAACCGGAACAGAAGAGAATCGAAGCATTTGAGATGTGGTGCTATAGACGAATGTTGAAAATTAGGTGGACTGATAAGGTAAGGAATGAGGAGGTTCTACGCAGAATCGGAGAGGAAAGGAATATGTGGAAAACACTGATAAGGAGAAGGGACAGGATGATAGGACATCTGCTAAGACATGAGGGAATGACTTCCATGGTACTAGAGGGAGCTGTAAAGGGCAAAAACTGTAGAGGAAGACAGAGATTGGAATACGTCAAGCAAATAATTGAGGACGTAGATTGCAAGTGCTACTCTGAGATGAAGAGGTTAGCACAGGAAAGGAATTCGTGGCGGGCCGCATCAAACCAGTCGGTAGACTGATGACCAAAAACAACAAGCGTTGCATGATGACTGTTCATCCAAACAGGTGCACAATACTCAGCACTTGAGTACACCAAGCCCAGAGCTGAAGATCGCAGGGTGGTTGCTGAAGATCACCAGGTAGTTCCGCATAGCTTATGTTGTTTCGAGTCCTCAACTTTTGAGCTAAGTTAAGAAGATGTTGTTTGAAGCGTAGTGTACGGTCCAGGATGACTGGTTAAACTGGTTAAAGGAATTCTGTGAGCGTGAAGTGAATTCGATGTCGTGAAAGGCCTATTTCTTACACGCTTTATTTCACCCAAATCAGGATCCATAAATTTTTTGCCTTTCTTGTCATCAGGCTCACATTTTTGACCTCTTGAAGCTGGGCTAAACCATTCTTAGACAACGTAGTGCAGGAAGTGCGCAAGATATTTAGGAACCCATGGCGTCCGACAGACGGCTTATTGACTCGTGGCGGCATAGCAAAAGTCACGCGGCCACTGTGAGTGTCTTAGAGGGAAATTCGAAAGTCATGTAAAAAAATGGGTTACAAAAGCACAAAAGTACACTATCTGATCAAAAGCGCCCGGACATCTATTGATGGACATTAATATGGGGTGTGTCCACCCTAAGACCTCCTGATGGCTTGAACTCTGCTTGAGACACTTTCAATGAGGCGTCTGAATATCTGTGGAGGAATGACAGCCCATTCTTCCTTAAGAGCCGAAATCAGATGCTGTAGCTGTGTTGGACACTGGAGTATGGAGTGAAGTCGACGTTCTAACTCGTCTCAAAAATATTCCATCGGCTACAGGTCGGGATTCTGGGCAGGTCTGTACATTTCAAAAACGTTATTCTCCACAAACCATTGTTAGACAGATGCTACGTCGTCATTATGATAAACCAGTCGTCTCTTCTGAACTGTTCCTCTGCTGCAAGCAGTACACAATGCGGTGACAGGTAAAATCTATTCATATCCTCCCGCATTCATTGTTTTCTTAACCGCAATAAGGGGGCCACATTCTAATCACGGAAAACACGCCCATACAATGACACCATCTCCTCCGAACTTTACTGTTGGCACGACGCATGATCGCAGGTGACGTTCTCTGGGCATTCGACACACCCACCCGTTCACTCGAATTGTCATAGAGTGTAGGGTGATTAATCACTCCAGATCACTCTTTTCTAGTCACACACTGTCCATTCACATCGCTCTTTACACCATACCAAGCGTTGCTTAGCATCGAATACAGAAATGTGTGGCTCGTAAGGATCTGCTCGGACATTGTTCCCCATTGTTTTTAACTCCCTATGCACACTTGTTGAGTTAGCTGGTAGCGCTCTCGACTCATGAGTGATTCCTTCCGCTGGTTTAATACGTTTTTTTTACAACCTTCTTCCACAATGCTCGACGGTCCCTGTACATCAGTACATCAGGTCTTCCTGGTCTTGGTTTATCTTTGGTAGTTCCTCTGAATTTCCACGTCGCAATTCACTTCATCAACAGTCGACTTCGACAGTTTTAGAAAGGTGGAAATGTCACTGTTTTACTTCCAGTGACTGGTCAGTGCCGTCCACTGTGGCCGAGCGGTTCTAGGCGCTTCAGTCCGGAACCGCGCTGCTGCTGCGGTCACAGGTTCGAATCCTGCCTCGGGCATGGATGTGTGTGATGTGCTTAGGTTAGTTAGGTTTAAGTAGTTCTAAGTCGGCGACTGATGACCTCAGATGTTAAGTCCCATAGTGCTCAGAGCCATTTGAACCATTTTGACTAGTCAATGGCCGAAGTCACTGAACTCTCTGAGCGACCCATTATGCTGTTCCTGCTCCTCTACTGAAAACACAATACTGTCTACTTCCTTTTATACAGTTGGTTCTGCCTCTCATGACATGTAATTTGCAATTCTGCATTACTTCGGAATTTCCAGATACTTTTGATCAGATAGTGTGTTTTTTACAAAAACTGAATATTTTTAGTGTAGTAATTACACCAATTGTAAAAATTCCAAAAATTTTTCAACATCACTATTACAACACTGTAACGGATTTACCCATATAATTGCAGAACAACCTACACAACTTCTGTTGCGGCTGTATCTGCCACTGTGGGTGCATAACAAAAATGTACTAGCGAAGTAAAGCTAGCTCTGTAATAATACTTTTTTTTTGCTTTCTGTGTAATCTATTTTTAAGGACTACCATAAAAGACGAACGAATAGAACAAAAGGGAATAGCATAAGTGCCAAATGAAAATTCGTATGATTTCTTTGTAAGCTTGGCATTTCACTAAATCATAAAGCCGGCCGTTGTGGCCGAGCGGTTCTAGGCGCTTCTGTCCGGAACAGCGCTGCTGCTACTGTCGCAGGTTCTAATCCTGCCTCGGGCATGGATGTGTGTGATGTCCTTAGGTTAGTTAGGTTTAAATAGTTCTAAGTATAGGGAACTGATGACCTCAGATATTAAGTCCCATAATGATTACAGCTATTTGAACCATTTAAATCATAAAATGGGTAGTAAAATTTTATACAATCAAATAATGAAATGTAAATGTTGCGTTATAGGCTTTCAGTGCGAAAATGGTTCTACAGTGCTGTTTTTGCAGTTAGTTACAGTAAAATCTGCTCTGGTGTAGCCCATAGCATGAGTTCAGCCTAGGGGTCTAAGCATCCTAAGTATTACCCTGACCTTCGACCATAAATATAATAGACTGGCCCTCACGTCATTTTCGTGACTCCAACATCTCTGGGCTAAAGTCACGTGAATGTAGGCAAAACATGGTTGTTTCGTGTTGCGCTTATGGCTGTACTCAGCGTTTTGTCGGGGGAAATGGCATTACATTTCAGGTGTGTTTCTATGATAGTGCAGATGAGTTTATTGAAATCTGCTGAAGTGACCTTTATATGTTTTTTACACTTGAAATAGAGTATCACGTAAATTAAATTGTTGAAAGTGATGCCTGTAAAGTCCGACTCATATTACATTTTGGAAAGTATCTGTGATAATTCGGTTACAGAAGTAAGTATAACTGTTCCTCGTTCCTACTCATAGGTTCCCTAAGAATGAAAACCGAAGGCAGCTTTGGATACAGGCCCTGAAACGGAAAAACTTTAAGCCATCTGCGCATACGCGCCTTTTTGTATATACAAGTGAGATTATAATAAGGTAAGAGCACCTATAGTCAACACATGAAGAGAATTTTTTTCTGCCTTCTAATACTATTAAATAAATGTTGGCTCCAAAATTATTTTCTGAAGCTTCAAAGGCTCACCTTTCATGTAAAATATCGTTTTTTTTTTTAACTGATAGTTTAAACTTTTGTAAAAATAGTAGGAACTGAACCTTTGAAGCGCACCTAAAATCGATACTCTAAAATGGACCTGCTCCTAAAGTCGACAATTTTGGCACCTATAGTTGACATAATTCCCATATCCCATTTTCTTTTATAAGTGACTAGAGCTCAAAACGCGGCGAATCCAATACTTAAAGTTTTGACAAGAGCCCACTCTTACTGTTTAAAAGAATTTTAACGACACTTTACTTTAATTGATAGTTTATAGTAATTTCGTCCCGCTGCCCACCAGAGGGGCGTTCGATGTATTTGTTAGATTTTATAAATGGTACTGTGAACAAATCCAAGTCAAATGTAGTTCTGACATAATTTTTCGCAAATAAAAAAGTAATTTTTGTTGGAAGCGTTTGGCAGTCAAATGAGAAATGTGGGTAAAATACGATAAAAACATAGGATGGCAGACAGCTGATTTGAAATCCCGCCACGTTTTGCCAACAGTCACGTGGTTTATGTTGGAGACACACCAGCTCTATAGCTTCTGCACAGCAATACCAGTCTACTAGTATCTATGGTCGAAGACCATGACTGACTTGAACAGTTTTTAGATTAGCATAATTTAATACAGGTGTAGTCAAACAGCGCCCCAGCCGCTCTCTTTCCTGGCGATCCGAACGCAGCGGCGAGTGAGGCTGATGTATGAGCAAGAAAAGGCTGCAACGCCGCGAAGGTTTGTCCAACGTGAACGACAGAAGCGAGCGACAGCGCGTGACGTCACGCTACGCGTCGCTCCAGGGACAAGCAGCAGCATTGGGCCAAAAGCTCGGCTGTCCTGCGTACGAGCGACCATGTCGCGCTACAAGACTGCTGCTTCCGACCAGCTGTTTCTATAAAATGGTTCCCCTAAACTTTAGAATACTGTAGCTGGAGAGTGAAGCTACAAACTTAACTTTGCTTAGGAAAATAAACCGAAAAGGGATGCTGTGCATGAAATTTACTAAGGGAGGAAGCGTCATGATTTATACCATCAACTACGAAGATCACCAGACAATTCTTCGAATACACGTGAATGAGCAGAGGAGCATTTGACTATCTCATAAATAAATTAAACACGAATGTTTTTTACATGATCAAGAACTTTTAACAGCCGATAAATACGGAAGAATGACTGACTAGCCTAAATATCAAGAATAAACGTACACAAAATAGACTGAGCTGTGGTGTAACGGTAGCGTTCCCGTTTTGTGAAAACAACTGTGGAAGGGTCGTGGGTTGACCCTCAGCACCGCCAAAAGCCAGCCCACCTCGAGAAAAAAGTGTGCAGTGAAAGTGAATAAATGCAATAGAAAAAATGGTTCAAATGTCTCTGAGCACTATGGGGCTTAACATCTGAGATCATCAGTCCCCTAGACTCAGAACTACTTAAACCTAACTAACCTAGCTGGCCGACGTGGCCGAGCAGTTCTAGGCGCGACAGTTTGGAACCGCGCGACCGCTACAGTCGCAGGTTCGAATTCTGCCTCGAGCAGGCTCCTTAGGTTAGTTAGGTTTAAGTAGTTCTAAGTTCTAGGGGACTGATGACCTCAGCAGTTAAGTCCCATAGTGCTCAGAGCCATTTGAACCTAATTAACCTAAGGACATCACACACAGCCATGCCCGAGGCAGGATTGCAACCTGCGACCGTAGCAGCAGCGCGGTTCCGGACTGAAGCGCCTAGAACCGCTCGGCCACAACGGGCGGCCGCAACAGAAAAGATAAAGTGTTCCTCCTCCCGTCACAAATAGTCAAGCAGTAGTCTAAAGTGTTTGTTCTCAGTGAAATCAGTGCTACAATGTGCTCCCCACTAAACATCTGTCATGCTCACATCCAAAGAGTCAAAAGTACCACCAGTGTGTTCTAAACGGGTGTTTGTTAAAAGAGACAGCATTCACTTCCTGGCATGGAGTGTTGCATAGCATTCATGTATACTTCATTATTTGTACTACTGTATATTCTTTTAGGATACAGGCATTACTTAGTGAAAATTGCCTATTAGAAAAAAAGTCCTGCCGCTTCCTATATTTTAACTGACTGCGCCACAATACCGTATACTAAGTTTTGTATAAGTTATACTGTTTACACTGCATCGCGAAGTATATTTTTAAGGTCGTTCCAAAGTACTTGATCTTTAAGTGTATACGCACCTATTCCAATATATCACACACATTAAATTCCTAATAAATCACAATGAACAACCATGAAATTTTACAGATATTTGATGTTGCGAACGTAATTCATCAGCAACCAGTGTTAAGGCCAAGCGTTTTAATTATTCTTAATAGTCTGTAAAAGTAAAGGATACAAAATATTTGAAAAGACAGTCAAACGTCTTGTGAAATGATTTTCTAAAAGTATGAAATAAAAAATATTAGAGAAACGTTTGATGCACCTCATTTTCTGTTCATGATTTCGAGCATCATTCAAAGGCACGTAGAACGTTTCTCTGGTCTATTTATTTCTTTTACACAAATTATTTCACAAAATATTTGACCGATTTCTTTCGTTTTCTATTTTCAGTTTTATTCAGAAAGCATAATCATACTTGACTCCTCGTTTGCCTTCCGAAAGTCTTTTGTTCTCAAAAGTCCTAAATATGGCACTTGATGCGAAGGAAGCCTTTTTGACATTTAAATACCGCACCAATGTATCTTTTTATGTGCAAAATAGTTAGGCCTTGAACTGATTACCTTTTTGACACTTCAGTTACACAGCTTGGCAGCTGCCTTTCGTGAAATATTTCAATTTTTCCTCAACTCATTAATCAAGTTTTCCTTAATTACCCTGATTACTTTAAAGCAGTTAAATATTTTCATGCAAAAATAGCTCTCACGCTGGTCACTTTGATACCCCATTTGCCTGTTTCTCTCTCTTTGTTTGGCTACGAACATTCGGACAAAACCACAAGATGTAATTTATAGGGAATCTTGTTTTCGTCTGCTCGAGCTTTTACAAAAACGTATCGAGTGTTAATCATATGATAAAGTAGTCCTTTCTGCGTGCTGTCATTTCCATAAAACGTCGTTTCGATATCTTGAACCGTTCATGAGATTCGACGATTTTTACCACCACTTGATTCCCGAAGCGCAGGAAAGGATTCAGACGCGCCGCGAGCGACCCGTTCGCGGATATAACAACCAATGCCTCGATAATGAAAAGAGGTATCATTCTGATCTCAACTTTAAATACAATTTAGATATATTGGTAACATTTCATGCGCAATAATGTATGGCTTGAAATGAACTATACGGAAAGTCTTTGCAATGTGTTTCTACCTCTGCAAATTCTTAAAAATTTCGTGCAGCCATGTATTCAGTTACGTGCAGCACAGTAACTATGACGAATAACGAAAATAAATTCAGACGTTTATCGAGCAAAGATATCAAACTATAACATGCGGAAGAATCAAAGTTTTCTTAAAATCGGATGATACGTATTCCATAGCTGCCATCGCGACCGCTCCACTGCTTTGCCGAGTACGAAACGTGGCTGTCGCTCTGTGTCGCGCGTCCTGCAACGACGAGATTCAAAGACGTTTGAATTCAAACGTCGCTATAGTTCAACTCTTTTATCTTGGCGGTTCGCGCATGCCCGCCCAGACGCGGGAGATTGCTGCGTTGCCAGTTGTACGCGCCAAGAGAAGCAGCGCCATAGTATAGTTCGCAAACTTACGTTTCGGGGGGAGCGCACAGTTTATGAAGTAAAGCCACCACGGCCGCATTAACCCTTTCGCTGCTACAGCGACGTGCTCCCCGCATTCCGCGATGTGCGCGATTTTGTCATCATTGAACTACTCGCCTCTGCAGACACATGGTGTTTCGACTGCTTTGACACACTTTATCACTCGATTTCACAAAAACTATTTGGCCCAGGAATTTGATTTTTACACATCGTCTTGACTGATACCTTCCCCCCATAAATGACATGATTTTGTTTCGATGTTCAAGGCAGTTATTGTGCAGCATTTGATGTAGTAAACCATTGCACGAAATTTTGAAGAGTTTGCACTGGTAAAAGTCCATAGCGTATACTTTCCGTATGGTCGATTTTAGTTGCCACTAGAAATTTCAAAATATTACATTCAAACGAATAAAATTCATGAAGTAAGACACTTCAATATTGTTTTTAAATAAAGAAAATACTTAGCACCAAACACGGTTTGAACTCGGAACCTTTCGTTTAACGACCTTACACTTTAACCATTATGCTAACGCACCTCGACATTTAATTCGTCTCCCGGAGGACTTTAAACTATCACGCAAAATACCGAGAAACACTGTTGGTATGACTATGAACTACGTTTCGTTGAAGTACAATAGGAAATAAACAATTACCGCTGTTCTTTATTGCGAAAAAGCGGTTAGTGAGAATGATACCAACACCTTTCCTTGCTATCGCTATTAGGAGTCTTATTGTTTGTTTGGTTTAATTAATTAATAGAATATGAAGCAATTGGTATAAAGAATGCTTTTTCCAAACTTTCTACAAAGGAAAGTCTGCTATCAAGACATTGCTTTTGTTCAATTACTTTATTTATGACTGAACATTTCTAAAACTGAAGACACTTGTCTGTGCTCTGCACTGCAGCCAAGCTCTGGCAACGTCGTTCTCTGTTCATTGGCTGACTGTCTTTTGTGACGTCAGATGCGCAGAATGAACCTAAACTCGGCCGCCATATTACTCAATGTTCAGTGGCAGCTGTTTTATTTTACTGTAGTTTGAAGGCCACGTAATGTGCTTAATGCTCCATCGCACTGTTGTGTGTTGGAAAAACATTCATTGGAACATCATTACAAGACTAGCCACAAAGGCAATAAGCTGCACTTGCCTTCTGACAAAGAGAAAAAAAGCCTGTAGCGAAAAATCTGAGTTAAGGCTATACAGAGCAGTGAAAAAATTTTGTATGGTCGACATTATCAATTAACTTAAGTCATTAAATGTCTTAAAGCAAGTGGAGAATCATTTCGTAACAGATATGGCCCTCAAGATTAATGATATGCAACCAAAGTTAATGTTATGGAAAAGCCAGCTTCAGGTTCATGACATGGAACATTTCCCACAACTCGGGGCAGTCATTTGCATCAGATATTATCGACTATATTTCAATAATTCAAACATTTCATTATGAATTCTCAAAAGAGACTTCAAGACGTAGCACTTTGATGATTAATTTCGATTTATTTGTCATTCCGTTTTCGCTTTTGGCTGCTGATGTACCTCGTCATTATCTCCAACTTGGGTTGATAGCTGTGCATTGTTGCTCCTGGCTCAATGACCTGCCTGTCCTATCCAGCTATTTACAAGACTCCTCAAGAGCAATATCCTTGACTGCACAGGATAGCCGCTAAAGTTATGTCAGTGGTTCAACGTGTGTGTGGTTCAAATGGTTCAAATGGCTCAAATGGTTCAAATGCCTTAACATCTGAGGTCATCAGTCCCCTAGACTTAGAACTACTTAAACCTAACTAACCTAAGGACATCACACACATCCATGCCCGATGCAGGATTCGAACCTGCGACCGTAGCAGCCGCGTGGTTCCGGGCTGAAGCGCCTATAACCTCTCGGCCACAGCGGCAGGCATGTGTGTGTGCAGATGGTTTTTTTCTGCTATGAAATCCAAAAAGTCCCGCCAACGTTTGGTTTTAACAGATTTTAATCCGTGTAACTACATGTATTTGACTGTATCACGAACCATAATTCCAGATATATGACATTCTAAAATCCAAATGTCTATAAATTTATAAACATAGCAACTTAATGTTAAATGCCTGTATGTAAAGCTTTTTGTAGTTAAAGTCATTGTATTACCACTATCTAGCACACTTATTGACTTATGTATTGCTCTGGCAGAAAAACAAAAAGTTAAAAATAAACACTAGCAATAGAATCCTGCTTATAAAAGTATGCTGCAGTATTCGCATATCAGAAGTAATCACACTGTATTGCAAATATGATTTCCTAAGTTACCCACGTGTGCAGTCTTCAGCATATAGTCGGCTCACTCACACACCTGCTCGAAATAGCGCAGTGGCGGATGAAGCTGAGCTGACAGCTGCACTCGCAGAGCGTGAACATGCTCCAGGAGCGCAAGGTTTGGCAGTTCCTATTCTGTATCATTCATACCGATCAGTGCAGTAGGTTAGCCTCGGTAGTGATGTCATTTTTGGTTATTTATCCGAAGTTCCTATTCAGTAAGCTTCTGAGACCTGTTACCGATTGGTCCTCCTGCCGATTTTTCGACAACTGTACTGAGAGGTTTCAGATTTTAATATGGCCCTCTCGTTCGGTTCGGTGGGATTTATTTACAGCTAGAGTTTGGAATTTGATATATTGAGCGGTTTTAGCTTCGGATTTAGTGATTGTGTTACTGAAGAATCACCTGGACGTGTCTGGGTGGAAAGTTAGTTCATAATAGACTATTTTCCTTTGTTAGAAATATGGTTTGTATTGTTACTGTGAATGATTATAACATAGAAAACTATTTCGGTCAATATTCTCACAAAATACCTCTTTTTTTTACGTAATTAATAGTTTAAAAAATCATTAAATGTCGAAACATCGACTGTGCTGTATGTCACATGAGTGTTAGTTGAAATTACTACTGACTTCGCATACTTTTTCCGCAAATGGTTTATCTGTTAATTATCGAAACGCATTTAAAACTTTTAAGTAACAATGCAATGGAATTTTGTGAAACCTGATAGAGGAAACCTTCCAAAATTTCATGTATTTACGGCTTACGTCCACATCATTCAGCAAGGAAGTCAGCCTGTATCTTTCTCGACTGGAATTATGTGGAATAAAGTACTAAATACATGTGAGTTGTAGTAGCCAAGTAACACATTCTGAGACTTCATTAATCATCAAACTTAAGCATTTTTCTGAAATATTCGTTGTAATTTACACATAAGAGCACGCTTTCTCAGTAATGAGTAACTTTGATTTCGTGACTTCCATCTGTTTAAGAAATGAAAGATGACATTCCCGTGTGTGAAACAACTGACAGTGGAATTTATACTTTTTCTTGTCACAAATAATTCACCATTTTTTCTGAATACATGGTGATCTCCGAGTTTGTGGTCAGACAGGGATCTAAGAGTACAACTTAAATTACTGAGAATGAAACTAGCAGCAATTTGCATTATACTCTAGCTTCTCACAAGTATTTATCTGCGATTGAATCCTTAACAACAGTAGACTGAGATGAAAGATTCCCGCCACAATATTTTTAGACTATACTACCACATATGAAACATTTTGAGTCATCAGATGCATGTTATGAACTACAACGAACTTATAAAGCTGAACTCGCCAACTGCTACGAAAAGGCGATTTCTTAATTTTGTTTTTATGAACCAAATCATTGATGTAACATGTAGAGAAGTAGGTACTTCATCATTTGGATCTCTAGGAGCGAGTTACAACCAAGTTCTACGCAACTTCTTATTCTTTGTCACTCTCTTAAACAATGTTTCGGGTTCATGGAAATGTGTTCCGACTATGCAACTAATTGAAGGCAGTTTGTTTACTGCCATACTCTTCTTTTATTTATGAAGCATCTTCACAAATAAAAGAAGCTAAGCGCATATAGCAATAAACAAACTGCCTTCAATTAGTTGCATAGAGGAATATACCTCCATGAATTTTGAAGCAACTACGGAACGCTGGAAAACAGAAAAAATGACAATTTTTGTTTGGGGGGGAGGGTTTTCTATAGATGTATTTGTACAATGTGGCACTACAATCCATTCCTAACCCATATTGCGAAACGTAAAATCCAAAACAAGACATTGATGTGAATAATTTGACATTTATGACAGTTTCCAGAACACAGTCAATATTCCATCGTTATCACGCATTCATGGAAGCCCATAGTCAGCGAAATTTGAACAGTATTACATACTCTAACCACACTTTCCGGTACTGTGAAGAATAGCGAGCCGTCTGTCGGCTGCTAGCCACTTTTGGTTTGTGCTGCTGGAGTGCGCATGCGCCGAATTGAGGCAGATTGCTTTTGACGGGTTGGTGTGAGGAGAACTGACAACAGCGTCTCGGTTCGCTAGGACCGTTCGGCATCGCTTCCGAAATGCTTACAGAATAATGTTGAGGTTCTCCTTCGAAAACAAGACAGTTTGGTGCCATCGCGTACCGAACCGATCGGCAAAATGGCGGAAAGATACAGAAGAGGGCCCTAGGCCTGGTTTAATATCTGACAGTGATTTGGATTCCCCCGACAGCCTGAGTATCAATATGGAGGGAAGCTCAGGGTTACTCAGGCTTCAAACCACGGGTGCAACTGGTTCCTGCAGAGGGCGTGGCCACCACTGCAGACACGTCACGTGGGCCCATCCAGACTTGACAGTGTTCCTAAATACCGCGACTCCAGACTTGTGCGGCAGTTCTCGCTATTGCCCGTACCTTCGATATGTGCCATTGATAACAGAATGATTATTGGCTGTGTTTACGTTTTTCGATTCGGTTCACGTCCTGCACTGTCTGTGCCCTCTTACTATGACTTTCGCTACTCTTTGAACTTTCCTTCTACATAGCAGTACACGTCATGAACACCATCGTCTTTGCCCACAGGAACCATCTGTTTATTCCACCGGTCTCTGCGTCACTGTCAGTGCGAGTGATCGCTCGTAAACTGTGTTCTACCTGCGCCAAGTAGGATAGAAAAGTGATGACGTGGGCTTCCTCTCTGAGCACCTATTCACTGTGAAGCATAGATCCTGAGCTTCTAAATTTGTGGACACGGATTTACAGCTCCAAATGGAATAACAACTGCAGCGATAGGAAAAAGCAGTGGTAATTCCCACAGCAGCACAGACGAAAAACAGGAGTTGCTACTCCAACTACTGCAAAACCAAATAGATTCTGGTCCTGATGGATCAATTGGGACTGACAGATCGCCTTGTCACCTCCTGTCAAAGGTGTCATCGGTTGCAGCAAGGAGGGATGTGGGGTCAGCACACCACTCTCTCAGCCGTTATTGACTTTCTTGATCTTGGAGCCGTTACTTCTTATTCAAGTAGCTCCCCAGTTGACCTCACAAGGCTGCTATATCCCGGCCCAGTCCTCCCATAAAGGAAAAATCCCTGGAAGTACTGGAAATCGAAACAGGGCCCCCACATAGCAGCCAGACACACTGACCACTCAGCTACGGAGGCAGACCAATTGTTTAGAGTGGTGCAAAAACTACACACACACTAGGACAACAATGTTTTGATCTTTCTGATGCTTGTGGATTGCTGACTGACTACTGCGCTCGCCTAACCTATGTAGTTGAAACTAGGCTCAAATTTAACATATACACTACGCAGTGCAAGCAAATATACACAGCATGGGCTGCTGAAATGCAAGGCTTAGCACTTAAGTGTGATTCTTCCAGTAAACGGTGTGGCACATCGTATGCAGTATCATTTATCCTTGATATTATTATACGTCTAGCTCGTGACAGAAAAGTTAGAGAGAAAGTTTTAGAGTCATCTGTTCCACCACTGAGCGATGTGTTAAAAACTACCTAATCACACAAGGTAACAGCGTCACTGCGAGCTGTGTTTCACAGTACTTCTGCTATCAGCCTTATAAGCAGCAGTAGTAGTTGTTGTAGTAGTGTTGTGTACATAGTTCCGCGTAGTCAGTGCGTACACAACTTTCCCAATATAGCGGGCCCCGCTAAGCACAACAGAGCAGGCGCAGCGCTCGTCCATCTCCGCACTACGAGATGGCGCTGTCTTAGATACGGACCAAATTCTGCTTCCGCCGATCCGCGTATTAATATGTAATGCAGCCAATGAGATTGCTGCTAACGTAGAACCTTTTCTCCTCACGGATCACACTCGCGCAGTGATACCTGAACGCTCGAGGTATTATAACGAGTGTACAGACCGCCAATTAGTCAGTCTGCAGTGCATTTGTCTGTACCAGTCTATAGTCAAGTTTCAGTCTGCGCCTAATAAGATTATCATATTCCTGTACATAGCCACGAAGATAAATGTATAGACACTTTGTCAAGTATCAGGGATATGTGAGAATAAGATTAACGTACCAAGACCAAAGGAACTTCAGATTGTCAATTGTAAACAGCATCCAGAATCAAGTTACATAGTATCTATGATTTTTATTATTTTAATAAATGTGTGTGAAAATTAATCAAGTTCTGTTTAAAGTTGGTCACCGTCAATCTGCTACTCTAAGGGTGCAAGTGGCATTTCTATCGTCTGACCTAACGGCAGAAGATAAACACACCATGATAAGACCACGAGACATATTCCTGACACTCGCCTACTTCGTTAGAGCGACAAGTCAAATAATCTGATGGTGTGTGTACTGAAGGTCTTACAGTACGGACACCACGTCCGCAGCTCGTGGTCGTGCGGTAGCGTTCTCGCTTCCCGCGCCCGGGTTCCCGGGTTCTATTCCCGGCGGGGTCAGGGATTTTCTCTACCTCGTGATGACTGGGTGTTGTGTGATGTCCTTAGGTTAGTTAGGTTTAAGTAGTTCTAAGTTCTAGGGGACTGATGACCATAGATGTTAAGTCCCATAGTGCTCAGAGCCATTTGAACCATTTTGAACGGACACCACAAGTAGTGTTAGTCGCCGTTGTATTCTGTGATCAGCGGATGTCAACCAATCATCATAATCCTTATTACCGAGCACTAGATCGTCTGGTAGTCTGGCGAAGCAGGATTCAGTACTTACCGCAGTAGTTAGCGGTCCACTGCCCTCATTGTTGGTAGACGTGCACAAATTGTTCGCTGTCGGGGTGCCCCAAATTCAGAAGAAGCTCATACAAAAGTTTTTTCCACGTCGTTATCAAAGAGTCCCAGAAACGTTTGTGAAATCAAATCGTATCCAGATTGCGACCAAAGGAATGAACGATGTCGCTGCCCAGTCCGTGACGTCAGCTATTTTGCATGCTGCAAACGGAGAATATAGCAAGTGTCTACCTTGTCCGGCGGGAGACAACAGCAGCAACCAGTGCGCTGCATGCTATCTTGCCAGTGCCAATAACAGCAGCAGACGATGTGCAGAAGCTCATGGTGCAGCTGGAACTTAATGGAGCAGTGGCAGAATTCCAGTTGCACAGAGGCATGAACATTATACGAGAATGCAGGCTTTCTCGGCGAATCTCGATGATCAAATCTTCTCGGGTTGACAGCCGAGTCAATGCATTGGTCTCCAGCAACGTTTCAGCAAGTTTCTATTCACAGACTATCCTCGAGTCCAGTGGTGTGGGAGGGTAAGCAGCACGGCTGCTGTTCCTCCGTCGACCTCTCAGGTTGATTGGTGGCCTCTCGTTGGAATCGGCATGTGGCTACTTCCATCGGTTTTTGAAGTAGGCTTTTGCTGCTTAATCTTCAGGGGCAGGCTTCCGCCCGCCCGAGCGCCACACTTCCTTCACCCACTTCTCCGTGACTCGGTAGACAGTCGCAGGGGCTGAAAATAGGGTGGGCATTAAGCAGACGCAACTTCTTCTCTTTATTCGCACGAAGTAATGGCCGCTATCGACAGGGGATCTCAAGTCGATTCCGTATTTCTAGATTTCCGGAAAGCTTTTGACACCGTTCCTCACAAACGACTTCTAATCAAGCTGCGGGCCTATGGGGTATCGTCTCAGTTGTGCGACTGGATTCGTGATTTCCTGTTAGGAAGTTCGCAGTTCGTAGTAATAGACGGCAAATCATCGAGTAAAACTGAAGTGATATCAGGTGTTCCCCATGGAAGCGTCCTGGGACCTCTGCTATTCCTGATCTATATAAATGACCTGGGTGACAATCTGAGCAGTTCTCTTAGGTTGTTCGCAGATGATGCTGTAATTTACCATCTAGTAAGGTCATCCAAAGACCAGTATCAGTTGGAAAGCGATTTAGAAAAGATTGCTGTATGGTGTAGCAGGTGGCAGTTGGCGCTAAATAACGAAAAGTGTGAGGTGATCCACATGAGTTCCAAAAGAAATCCGTTGGAATTCGATTACTCGATAAATAGTACAATTCTCAAGGCTGTCAATTCAACTAAGTACCTGGGTGTAAAAATTACGAACAACTTCAGTTGAAAAGACCACATAGATAATATTGTGGGGAAGGCGAGCCAAAGGTTGCGTTTCATTGGCAGGACACTTAGAAGATGCAACAAATCCACTAAAGCGACAGCTTACACTTCACTCGTTCGTCTTCTGTTAGAATATTGCTGCGAGGTGTGGGATCCTTACCAGGTGGGATTGACGGAGGACATCGAAAGGGTGCAAAAAAGGGCAGCTCGTTTTGTATTATCACGTAATAGGGGAGAGAGTGTGGCAGATATGATACGCGAGTTGAGATGGAAGTCATTAAAGCAAAGACGTTTTCGTCGCGGCGAGATCTATTTACGAAATTTCAGTCACCAACTTTCTCTTCCTAATGCGAAAATATTTTGTTGAGCCCAACCTACATAGATAGGAATGATCATCAAAATAAAATAAGATAAATCAGAGCTCGAACAGAAAGGTTTAGGTGTTCGTTTTTCCCGCGCGCTGTTCGGGAGTGGAATGGTAGGGAGATAGTATGATTGTGGTTCGATGAACCCCTGCCAAGCACTTAAATGTTATTTTCGTTATTCGTCATAGTTACTGTGCTGCACGAAATTGAGTACATAGCTGCAAGAAATTTTTAAGAATTTCCGGAGGTAAAATCACATTGCGTAGACTTTCCGTATAGTTCATTTAAGCCATACATTATTTCGTATGAAATGTAATCAATATACATAAATTGGATTTAAAGTTGAGGCCGGAATGAAATCTCTTTTCATTCTTGAGATATTGGTTGTTATATCCACGGACGGGTCGCTCGCGGCGCGCCAGAACCCTTCCTGCAGTTCAGGAATCAAGTGGTCGTAAAACTCGTCGTATCTCATAAAAGGTTCAAGATATCGAAACGACGAATTTTGTAAATGACAGCACGCAGAAAGCACTATTTTATCATATGATTAACACTCGATACGTTTTTGAAAACGTATGAGTAGAGCGAAAACAAGACTCCCTACAACTTACACCATGAGGTTTTCTCCAAATTTTCATAGCCAAACAAAGGGAGAGAAACAAGTAAACGGGGTATCAAAGTGACCATCATGAGGTCTAGTTTGGCATGAAAATATTTAACTGCTTGAAAGTAATCAGGGTAATTAACGAAAACTTAATTAATAAGCTGAGGAAAAATTGAAATATTTTACGAATAGCTACTGTAAATGAAGTGTCAAAAATTTCATCTGTTCAAGACCAAATTATTTTGCACACGAAAAGATACATTGGTACGGTATTTAAATGTCAAAAAGGCTTCTTTCGACTCAAGTACGTTAAGAAGGCGACAAACGAGGAGTCAGTAAGATTATGTTTTCTGAATAAAGCTTGAAATTAAAAAATGAAAGAAATCAGTCAAATATTTTATGAAATGATTTGTGTAAAAGAAATAAGTAGATCAGAGAAACGTTCTAAGTGCCTTTGAATGATGCTCAAAATCATGAACAGAAAATGAGGTGCACCAAACGTTTCCCTAATACTTTTTATTTCATACTTTTAGACGAATCATTACACAAAATGTTTGATTTTCTTTTCAAAAAAATTGTAAGCTTTACTTTTACAGACTATTTAGAGTAATTGAAACGCTTGGCCTTAACATTGACTGCTGATGAATTGCGTTCGCAACATCAAATATCTGTAAAATTTCATGATTCATTGTAATTTATTAGGAATCAAATGTGTGTGATATACTGGGATAGGTGTGAAGATCAAGTTCTTTGGCAAGACCTTAAAAACATACTTAGCGATGCAGTGTAAACAGTATACATAAAACTTAGTATACATAATTGTGACTGAGTCAGTAAAAATATAAGAACGGTCCAGAATCGAAACCTTTTCTTTCGATAGGATCTAGAGAACTTTATTGGATCAAATTCACTTATTTCTGAGTATACATCTATATATATTTCCCATGTATTTATTTAGTTTTATACATTTAACGGGATCCTACTACCGCCACCAGAAGGTTCCGAGTCGTCTTCGCGTAATGAATGTAAGGGGGATTCCCTCTAAACCGTTTGCTCTAAGGATCACTCGTATGCCGTGAATCATTTTTAAGTGAGCCTACTAGTACTCGGAATGCCCCCAATGGGCAAGAGGATCTTCGAATAATGTGGATAAATAGTTCGATAGTCGTGTGCGGTACAATGCATGGTGGCGGAATGCCTCATGAGTCGTTGTCAGGTGGACCCATAGGTCCAGAGCGTTTTCGGGAGCGGCTTGCAAAATGTAATACAGCACCATGCCGTTCAGCCAGTTGACGGCGTTAGTTCTTGTAGTGGGAAAGAAAGTGGTATCTGGGTGTAGGAGTTCGTCTGGCGTGACAGACCTAGACCTCTGCCAAACACGTAATCACGAACAATATACACTACCCCTACACCACAGCTAGCATTTGTTCACAGGTGTCAATTTGTTTACTTACGTTTGTATTTAGCGTAGTTAGTCGTGTAGTAGTCATTCCTCCGCATTTATTGGCTGTTAAAAGTTTTTGATCATGTAAAAAAATATATTCGTATTTAATTTATTGATGAGATAGTCGAATGCTCCTCTGCTCATTCACGTGTATTCGAAGAATTTGTCTGGTGATCTTCGTAGTTGTTGATGATATTTATGAAATTCTCCATGGAGTTTCCTCTCTTTGTAAATTTCATGCACAGCATTCCTTTTCGTTTTATTTTCTTAAGTAAATCTAATTCTGCAGCCTTACTCTCCAGCTGCAGTATTTTACAGGTTAGGGACGCCGTTTTCTAGAAACAGCTGGTTGGCTCTAAGCAGCAATCTTGTAGCGCGACATGGTCGCTCGCACGCAGGACGCCCAAGCTTTTCGCCCGATGCTGCTGCTTGCCACTTGAGTGTCGCATATCCAGAAGTCACTCGCTGCCGCTCGCTTCTGTCGCTCACGTAGGACACGGCCTAACTATAAGCCTTACTTGAAGGCTGAATTGGTGAGGTGTTTTGTCTTTGCGACATTTACTTCTGCTTTTAGAGTGGAAGGGTAATGGTCATGGCATTTTTTGTGGGTCCTGTCGTTTGTGAGAGAAGTGTTTTATTATCCTGGGTTTATCTGGGATTAGGTAGTGGGTTTTATGAATTTTCATGTTAATAGGGATCTGGGCTTTCGATTCTGAATTCTCTTGGGTTGTAGTTACCAAGGGAACTTATCAGCGCTTTCAGGGATTGTCTACCTCTATCGTAGGTAGAATGCTTGGGCGATATTTTTAAACCTTGTTTTAAGAGGTTCTATATTGACGGCAGCGTGCAAGTCTGCAGTGGGGAAACTGGAGTCTACGTGTATGGCTCTTTTCTAGGCTCTGCTCTTTGTTGCTTGCAATCTTTTGATATGGGATTTTGCAGTGTAGCCCCATACAGGACAGGCGTATTCGAGGATAGGGCGCACTAGTCTGCATTGGCTGCTCTCTCTGTTTAGAATGGGGTATAGTACGTGGAGCCTTTGACTTTCTTTTGCCCTCTGGGTTTCTATGTGTCTATGCTATGTGAGGCGTTGACCCATAGTCACCCCGAGGTACTTTGTCGGGCCGCCACTCTATGTTGCGCCTGTGGTGACGGAGGGTGGGGTGTGGGCGGCGGCGTGAAGGTCTCTTCCCTTTCTAATGCGTAAGCATAATTGCTTGTGTTTTTCCACTGTTCAGTGTTATGCGCCATTTCTTGGCCCATCTGCCCGTTTTGTCAAGGACGTTTTTTAATCGTATAGTGACTAGGTTCCTGTTTGAGCTCTGTGCAAAAAGGGCTGTGTCATCAGCGCAATGCTCTGTTTCTACCGCCGGTTCGGTGGGGTGTCCGCTGTGTATAGGTTGTATAGGATGGGTCCTATGGCGCGACCTTGTGGTACTCCTGCATGGATGCGTCTTTTTGCTGAGTGTGTGTTGTCAACTTTTACTGCGAAACTTCTGCCTGAAAGGTAGCTTTTTGTGAGTTTGACTATGTGCTCTGGGAAGTCCTGCGTGTACAGTTTATATAATAGTCCCTCGTGCCAGACCGTATCAAAAGCTTTGGCTACGTCTACTAGGACCATTCCGCAGAAGTTAATTAGTTGTTGTGGGGCAGCATGGCCTCTCTGAAAGCCAAACTGCGTCCTGGGGAGTATCTGCTCTGCTGCTATGTGCTGCTGTATGGGGAGAAGCAGGAGACGTTCATATAGTTTGCTTAGTGACAGTAGCAAACTTATTGGCCTGTAATGTTGTGGAAAGATTGGATCTTTGCCTGGTTTCGCGATTCCAATCACTTTTGCATGTTTCCATTCGTTAGGGAACTTGCGTGATCTCATTGAAGTTGTTCGCGATGTGCGTACTCGCTACTGGGGGAGTCGTTTCAACAGCTCGTTTGTGACTTTGGCGTGGCCAGGCGCCTTGCTACTTGGTAGCGATTTTATGACTGCTACTACGTCTTCTGCGGTGAAGAGCGGTAGAGCGTCATTTTCATCGTCTTCATCGAGGAAGGCGGAACTGCCTCCTGCCGATGGTGTCGTGTTCCCTATCCTGTGACTCTGCCGGTTGGAATTGTTTTTCGATGTCCGCGAGCGTGTTAGCCTTGTCAGCAGCACTGAGCGTGTTAGCCTTGTCAGCAGCACTGAACGTGAGGCTTCGCTCACCGTGCAGAGGGGGCATTTTTTCGCGTCTTTTGGTAAACTGTTTGGTTGCCTGCCAAAGGCTGTTGTCTTCTACTTTAAGAGTGGAGAGACATGCGGACCATTCCTGGTTCCTGTGTTCTATGAGGGCTGCTTTCAGCTCTCTCTGGAGCCTGTTAAGCAGTCTTCTGGTGCCTGGGTTTCTTGTTAATTTCAATTCCTTCGTGATCGTATTTTTGTTCCTAAGCTGAGTAAGCAGGTGCGGTGGGAGCTGTTTAGAGGGGAGGTCGCTTTCTGGAGGCCTGGGTGTGGCTTCCTGAGCTGCATGTAGGATCGTTCCGATGAGGTGGTGGAGCGCCTGTTCTGTGGTTTCTGCTGTGGGAGGCGGCGTGTCAGCAATGTCCGTGGCCAAGTCATGACGGAATTGCTCCCACTTGGTGTTTTTGTATGAGTACTGACGCTGCTGACGCAGGTCTCGGACGGTTTCGTGTTGGCGAAGAAAACCTTTCGCCAGCCGAGGCTTCCAGCGGCCCGGGGAGTGGAACCCACCCCGAACAGGTTTCAGGCGGTGGCTGATGAGCCAGAGACAACACAAAACAACACGATAGAAACACAAACACAGAAACAAGTCACCCACCAACTCCCTCCAATTGTAGCAGAGTTTTCTCAGAATTACGAGGAACTCTTCGAGTTGCTAAAAACAGAAATCGGGGGAGGCAGTTTCAAGGCGAAACCTGCCGGTGATGACAAAACAAAAATATCACTACATGCACTAGATGACTACAATACAGTCAAAACACTTTTCACGAATAAAAACATACCTCACAACACGTGCCCCACAAAAAAACACGAAACAAGAATATCGTCATCAGAGACCTCCCAAGACGACTGTGCCCCCAGGCAATCAGAACAGACTTGACTGCCCAGGGGTACGTCGTCAAGGCCGTGCAGCAGATGGGCAAAGTGGAGAGCAAGTGGCCACTTTTCCAGGTCACACTGCCAGACATCCCACAGAACAAAAGGGAAATTAAGATGGTCCTGGCTGTGCCTGTCAACACCGAACCACTCCGCTGAAAAAACAAGACGGTGCAGTGCTTCAGATGTCAGGGCCTAAATCATATCGCCGCGCACTGCACCATGGCGATAAGGTGCAGAAAGTGCACTGAGGCCCATGACACGAGGTCATGCACACTAAAACCTTCGGAATCACAAATAAGGTGCGCGCTGTGTGGCAGAAACCACACAGCGGGTTACCAAGGTTGTGAGGTCCACAAAAGACACTCACAGCGGGCAAAGTACGCAAAGGACCCCTCCCACACACGAAAACAAGACACCACCACCCCATCCGGACACACACAGAAACAAACACACACAGACAGGGCTTGGGTAAAACCAAGACCAGACACACCAAGCGCAACATACGCTGAAGTGGTTTCTCCCTCGAGAAACCATGAAAACGTAGCCCTATCACCACAACATCAAACACAGTCACAAGAACAACACTGGGAAACACACAACAAGAACGACCAGATCCACCAAGACAGAGGAAGCTCTAGGGAACTCCACACTCAGTTCACCCTCTCGGATCAGTTGTTAGGCATTATGGTGCAGACCATGAACCTCGTCATGGAAATGATGAAGGAATTTAGGGAGGCCCAGAAGGAGAACACTCAGATCCTCGTTGCCCTTCAGGCAGCAGTCCAGCAGTCGCTCCCCTCTGCGACTTCCACAGTGGTTTCAAATCCCATCATGGATATACGACCATACATCCAAGGCCTGACAATGTGCATCTTTAACGCAGATGGCATTGTTAATCAAGAGGTCGAGTTCAGAGAGCTCATGAAGGAGTTCTCCATCGACACATGCATGATGGGAGAAACCCACCTAAAACCGGGAATAAAAGCGAGAGTCCCCAACTACGTTAGCTACCGTAAAGGCAGGCCAACCCAAGGCGGATGGATCCTCCACCACCAAGTATTCTTACCAGCTACCAATAAATCGAAACCGTGGCTGTGGAAGTAACCACTGCCACCGGACCCCTAACAATTGTTGCAATCTACCGAACCCCACAAGACGAGATAGACGAGGGAGATATAGCTGCTTTAGGGCAAATTGAAGGCAAACTCATAATAGGAGACGACTTCAATGCCAAACACCTCGATTGGAACTCTAGAGTAACCTCCAGAGCAGGCGCCAAATTGCGACGACTAGTGCGCGACCACCACTTCGAAACATGGGGTCCGGTCGAGCCCACACATTTTCCAAAAAATGGAGGTAAGCCCGACGTGTTAGACATAGCCCTCACTAGGAGGATCGCGGGGTTTGTGGCCGCAAGGACAATCAACAGAATGTCCTTCGACCATAACCCAGTGATTCTAGAGGTCGATGTGGGAGAAGGGGTAGCACTTCCACGTTACCAGACGTCTTACAAACGCACAGACTGGGAGAGATACTGTGAAACTGTCGCCCCTGATATCGCTCGCGCTCCGCCACCTACTGCCGAAACAGTAGAACGAGCGCTACAAGACCTAACAGGCAACATTCCACAGGCAGCGGAAGATGCCACTCCCCCACAAACGGATGGCCCGACCCCGCAAGTACAACTCCCGGAACACTTACTAGCCCAAATCCGTCACAAGAACAGAGTGGCGAAATAGTGGAAGATCACCAGAAATCATGCTACCAGGAGGCTGCTCAATCGTCTGCAGAGAGAGCTGCAGATAGCGCTCAATGAGCACAGAAACCAGCAATGGCAAAACCGCCTCACAGCTCTCAAAGTAGACGATCACACACTATGGCAAGCAGCCAAACAATTCACAAAAAAGACGCGCTAGGAAGCCGCCACTGCACGGCGAGTGGGGTCTAGCCTACAGCCATGCTGAAATGGCCAACTCCCTCGCCGACTCCTTCGAGAAGCAGTTCCAGGCAGCAGCACCCCAGGATGAAGAACACGAAGAGGTAGTCCGTCGTCAACTGGCTGTCTTCCTCAATGCTGAGGAGGACCCAGAGGACATTGCAAAAGTAATTAGGTCCTTCCCCACAAAAAAGGCGCTGGGATGTGATAGTGTTACCAATCAGTTAGTTAAAAACCTCCCACCCTCGGCTATCGAACACCTCGCGAACTTCTTCAACGAGATTACTCGTTCCTGTGAGCTCCCAGCTTGCTGGAAACACGGGGAATTGGTCGCGATACACAAACCAGGGAAAGACTCTCTATTCCAGCAGCACTACAGGCCGATTACACTCTAGCCAACTCTCAGCAAGATCTACGAGCGCCTCCTGCTAAAAACCCATACAGGAACATATTACCAGAGAGCAACTTCTGCCGGATTTCCAATTCGGATTCCGGCAGAACCACTGTGCCCCACAACAGATCATGAGAGTGGCTGAAGCAGCCACAGAAGGCTTCAACCACAGAGGCTACTGCAGTATAGTGCTACTAGACGTAGCCAAAGCCTTCGACTCAGTATGCCATAGTGCACTACTCTACAAGTTGTACACTCAAGGGTTCCCCGGGAACAAAGTTAAGCACATCAAAAGCTATCTCACGGATAGAACTTTCTCTTTCAAAGTAGAAACTTCCACCTCCACCAAAAGGCGTATTCGTGCTGGGGTGCCACAGGGATCGGTCCTGGGGCCCGTTTTGTACAATCTGTACACTGCGGACACACCAACGGCCCCCCTAGCGCACACCGCACAGTACGCAGATGACACAGCCTTCTGGACTCGAAATGGGAACAAGGATCTGGTCATCCGTGGGCTACAAAGGGTTTTAGATGACACAGAAACTTGGGCCTGTCACTGGCGCAACTCCATCAACTCTGAAAAGACGCAGATTATGCTGATCGCCCGGAGGCTCGAGGAAGGCGCGGACCTTCTCAACGCCCTCCCCTCCACCTTCACCTGAACGGAACCCAACTCCCCTGGCGCAGATCCGCCAAGTATCTTGGCGTAACCTGGGACTCTCATCTTACGTGGGAACCCCACATAGACGAGGTCCACAGGAAGGTCTGTGCCAGAATGTCCATCCTACACCCAATCCTCAACACTACCAGCTCCCTTCCCTGCTCTGTAGGAGTGAATGTTTATCAGGCCCTTGTACGGCCAGTAACGGAGTATGCATGCCCTGTCTGGGGATATGCGGCGAAGCAGCACCTGGACAAGCTCCAGAGGTTGCAGAACTGCGCCCTCAGGAGAGCATTGCATCTACCCCTGGGATTCCCCACAGACGATCTGCACACCGCAGCTGAAATCCCACTCCTGAAAGAGCGTTTCCAATATCTGGCAAGGGCCTTCCATGAAAGCTCTTCCAGATCAGGAAACATCCTCATCCACTCCCTACGTCGGTATGACATGTCCCGCGACAAGCACAAACGCCCATTGACGATCTTCGACGACTAAGTCGAAGAGAAAATCCCTATATCTAATCCCTAATCCTCCTGCCTCCCCCTTAATATCATTCATCTCGCCAACCTCAGGCAAGTAGCAGACACACACAGAACATTCATCACATTACACAGACACCCAAAACTACAGAAATAATCACACACACAAGTAAACACGTGGAGTAAAAGCCAAAGGCTACAAACTCCACTAAACACGTCCCCAAAGAGGGAAAAGTATCAAATGAGAGTGAGTGAACCCGACACTTCGCCTGAAGATGGCAAGTAAGAAACTTGCTGAAATGTTGCTGGAGAACAACGCATTGAATCGGCTGACAACCCGAGAAGATTTTATCATCATAAGCATGACCATGTTTCTGATTAATTTTGACACGTAACAGTGCACTGAATCCTCACAGCTGTCGTGTTCTTGGCGTAGAATTGTGACGTACAATGGACAATCGACCCCATTGCTGGATCAGATCGTAGTCCAAGATCAGTATAAAAATAACGCTTGGCAGCTAAAGTTGGTAGTAGAAACTCTTGGGTGACAACCATCATGTTTGGCCCAGACACTTTTACGGGTTTTGGTTTCCAAATTCAAGATCAAGTAAATCTAGTTTCAACCGTGATTCCAAGGAAGCTGATACATTCTGTGCGCAATATAAGCAACTGTTTGCATTAGATTTAGCAACAGAGTTTAAAGTCCATGAACCCTTAAAGTAATAAGCAGTACCTTAGATTTCTAAAGCACTTCCAGTGCCTGTTTTCCATGTACTACCAAGTTACAATGCGGAACTAGATAGATTGCAAAGTACGAGAGTAATATCCCGAGTCTCGTATAGCCTGTGGGAAACGCCCATGATTATAATGACGAAGCCAAATGGATCACTTGGAATGTGTGTCGATTTTAGGTCTACGATTAACGCTCAAACTAATGTAAATCCGTACCCATTCATAGACAAGGGGAATTGTTGAAAAAGTTGGATTGGAGCCACTATTTTTTCAAGGCAGACCTCGTTCAGACAAAAATTTTAATAACTAATACGCCAGTCGCCTTGTATCGTCCTGACAGATAGCCGTTTGATGTTGCGAGCGTTCCCACAACTCATTCAAGGTATGAGGAAAAAACCTGCAGAATCTAAAATTTTGTTTTAGCGGCTTCAAGCCCATGGCCTCCATTGCCGCCTTCGTGAATGTAGTTTCTTTGAGCCAATTCTGAAATACCATGAACATATACACTCTCTAAGACAAAAGAAAAAAAAACAATGTACCATGAAGAAATTATCCAAATGGGATGGAAATCGGTAGATGTGATGTAGTTGTACAGACAAACAATAATTTCAGAAAACTTGCATGATTTATTAAAGTGAAAGAGTTCCATAAATTGAGCAAGTCAACAATGCATTGCTCCACGTCTGGCCCTTATGCAAGCTGTTTTTCGATTTGGGATAGCTTGAAAGAGTTGTTGAATGTTCTCTTGAGAGATATCGTGCCAGATTCTGTCCTAATCAATTGCATAAAAAAGGAGTTAAATTCGAGTTATCGGAGGCGCGCCAGAAAGCTTTCTTGCAACTTAAAAAGTGACTTGTGTTGGCCCTTTGCTTAGCAAGGTTCAATCAGGGCAAGAACTTAATGCTAGCTACTGATGAGTGAGATTGTAGCACTGGTGCAGAGCTTTCCCACAAATACGCCGATGGCACAAAACAGCTACTTGCATTTTTTGTCTAAGACATTATATGTCCTGCAATGAAATTACTAGCAAATAGAAAAAGAGGCGTTGGCTGTCACATACGGCATCAAGAAGCTTCATCTATATCTCTCGCACTGAGTCTCACCTCTCACTGAACACAAGTCTCCTATTTCTATTCTGTATCCACTTAAAATTTCACGACAAGGTGGCGCAGTGGCTGCAAGATTGGGCGTTATTCCTTAATAATTACAACTCCGAGATCCATTATCGGCTCACCACGAAAGACTCAAACGCGGACGCATATTTTCACTTGCCATACAACCCGGATGCAAAGTATGACAGGGACGAAGCACTACATTTTGCATTAGATGCTGATGAGCGACACACCCTCGACAAATTCCCAATTATGGCACGCGAATACCAACAAATACAGGCTTTTGTCCTCTGCTCCACAAAGTGTTATCTGTCGCACAGCGGGCCTGACCAGAACGCCTACCTAAGGGCGCAGACTCACCATGGGGCACATATTTTTCGCTATGACACTGGCTTAGTATTATGTATGTGGAGTGATAGTTCTGGCCATGCTCCAGCCCTGCATACTTAAGTTCCTCCACACTGCATGTTGAGCATGTGCAGAATGAAAGCAATAGCGCAGCAATCAAGTGTACTCGCCAAGTCCAGAACTACTAGGCCTCTGTCCACAGTCAGCCAGCCCTGGCCCAGTGATTCACGCCCTGACCATCCCTGACAAAGTGTACATATTGATCTTGCCAGACCATTCTGAGCACTGTTGTTGCTAATTTCTTACACCCTCTCTAAATTTTCATATGTGGCACAGATAACTACCACAATCATGTCAGCTACCATCTATGCCCTCTCCATCATATTTACAATAGGAAGAGCACATTCCACTGTGATTTCCGAGAACCCACTTTTCAGGATTTTTGTAAATGCAGCGGTATTAGAAACTGACCAGGGCCCCTCACCATCCAGAATCCAATTCGAAAGCCGAGTATATGGCTAGGACCTTCGAAATACAAATGCGCCAGATAATGATGGCAGTCGACTCTGGGGAATCACTCACCAGCTTCCTCGCAACCTACTATTTCGTTGCTGTAAACGGACGTAGTCTGGCAAAACTTTTACATGAGTGCAACTCTGCACTCTCTTCGACCTACAGTGCTCGACTCAGCCGTCATACTGCCCATACACACAGCCTTATCAACACCTGGGCTCCCACGTGTGGGCTCGTACTTTCGGTCGGAACACCGTGTTGATCCAAGGTGTCGTCGTTGGTTATAGGAGGTGGCAAATGTTTGAGCTTGCAGCCTTCCCGGAGCACGTAGTGAGACATCACGATCAGCTCCGGTTGCAACGAGACATAGCACACCCCAGTTCCCCCACTCTGCCAACTGGGCACGGTTCATGCAACCAGGCTGGGAAAAGCCTGCCTTACAGGCTACCTGCCACGCTACAACCTCTGTCCCCGTGTTAGGCACCAGCAAGGATCGACAATAACCAGTGAGGGCAACTCCCTAAGATACTTCCAGCTCCTACCAACGCCTGAGACCCTCTCGCTAAGTAATTGCCAAAGGTTGACCATTCTCGGAATGAGGTGCCCATGAAGGCTGACCTGTTTTGCCCACCTGGACTACAGCCGTCACCCACTCCCCTGCAGGTACGATTAAGCAGTGCCCCAGAAACAGAGGATCTGCCAGCAATTCCACTAACAGCGCCAATATCAAACCCTACCGATCGCGACGGGGAAATACCGCGGTAGCCTTTTGCGAGTATTCTAACATCTTTCTCTCCTCTCCCTCAACGAAGTCGCCACACGCAGGGGAAGGGTTTAGTATTCGACGGTGATTCGGATTCCCTATCCAGTCCGAGGAGGTCAGAAATTCGGGCTTCATACCACGGCCGCCACCGTCGCTGCATAGGTGTCACGGCGGCCCCTTCCACTGACGCGACAGTTCCCGCAAATACAGCGGACGCATATTAGTCCGGTAGCCCTCGCTATTCTCTCTAGCCTTCGATACAACCATTCATAGCAGAGTGATTGATCTTTTCTGTGTTTACGTTTTTCGATTCGCGTCGCTTCGTCGACTGATTGCGTACGCTACTCTTTAGTCTTCATTTCTGGCTGGCTGTGCACATTGTGAACTCTGTTGTCATCGACCACAGGAATCGCCTGTTCGTTCGACCGGTCTCCGAGTCACCGCCATTGCGAATGATGATAAACTGTGTTTTAAGTGTGCTGAGTAGGATAGAAAACATAGAGTATTATTTATTTAGATAACCAGACTGAAATGTGCTCCCATCATCGCACAAAAAAGGCGAATATGTCCTGCGCACTGTTAGGGAACAAGCTTTTCGACTTATCTGCCAGCTTCAAAGACATTTAAATCAAAATAACTTGAAATATTGGCCGTTCTTTTACTTATTAGTATTACTACTCATGTCATGGTAGCGTAATGCGTCGTGTCAAGTAAAGTAACATGATGCCATGTTTTGTATCCCGCCTGGAAGGCGGCGCGTGGGTAGGAGCAGGAAACGGTAATACACGTCGGTACTGCAAGAAAGTAAAAGTGGTTTATAAATATATACAAGGCATACGTAACTTTGTAATGATGAGCAAGCCTAAACCCGTCGTAAGCAGAGCAAAATATATGAAGTGAAGCTGAAGTGAAGTGTCCCGACCGTCTGCTCTCGATCAAATGGGCAGAATCTGGAGCGGAGCTCGTAGATCTGGACAGCACCGACTAGAGGGCGCTGTCGTCGGTGTCTGTCGTAGTGCCAACCTAATAACTTTAATACGCCGTGGATCGTTGCTATCGATACCACACCATGTCGCATAACATGACACATAACATCATGTCATTCAACGTGGCATTTGTTACGTCGTGCAATATGACACAATGTGTCATTAAAGTTTAGGATGCATGTGTCCCCACTCTGAGATAATTCCTATTATAGATGTCCCCTACTCTCGGATACTTTCTATTGTAGATTCGTCCTATTCTCTAGAAGCATAGACATTTGTGTCTGTATATTCTTACACCCCTCACCATACATGTAACAGATGGAGAATTTGGGGGAGAAATGGTCCCCTCGGGAAAAAAAACTTCAACCTGCCGACATGCACAAATAAAAGAATTGTTTTAGAGTCCCCACAGGAACAAATCCACCCCTATAAATTTTATTCCATCCCTCCCCCATGAAAACATGTTTTGCTGTTGCATATATGCTCTTCAGACATATTATATTATACAGTATATCGTTTACTATGGCTAGCGAATCTCCTGGATTTTGGGCACGGGATCAAGTACTTTAGCCTATAAATTGCAAGATAGAGATGTGCTACCACCTTGCAGCTAAGAGAGTTCACTGCGCTGGGAAGTAGGGTTAACTCGGAAAAAAGCGCGAATACGTCAAGATATTTTGATTTAAATGTCTTTGAAACTGTCACGTAATCTTTTACCTCCCTAACTCTGTCCAGGACATATTCACCATTTTTGTGCTCTGACAGGAACATTTTTCGTTCTGTTTCCCAACTTTTACTCTAACATAATTTTGACATTAGACTGATGTAGAATTTTGTTGACTCAGGAGATGACTGATCCGGTATAGGTTTTCTTACTGTCTTACGAACCATGTTGCTTATATCTTAAGAAGGGTAAAAGCTTTCATAAAACAACAGGAAAACCATAAGTTAAATGTATTTGTCTACCTTCACACAAAATGTGGACCAATTCCCATAAGTCTGAGACATACAAGTGGCGCGTGTAAAAAAACTTACAAAAAACTTGTTTTTGTCACGTAAAAACAGAATGGAGCTAGATTTTTGAAAGTGAGCTTTAAATTCTGTCGTAATGATGCATTTTTTATTTATATGATTCACTTTAAACCGTTTCTGCGCATTCAGTTCACGCAAGAACAAGTTCCAAGTGTTACGTTTAGCTCTACTTTAAACCATCGTATCTCGCCAACGGATAAAGATTATTGAGTAAAGAAAAAATCGTTTTGACTTTATCCATATATCTGCCTTCGTGCAGAGTTTTAACCCATTCGTACATGTTTAATGTATGTAAGTGGTGCGCTTGAAAAATCTTCGTGTATTTTGCACGTAAAATCCAAACGAAGCAAGATTTTTCAAACGGTTAAAACTTACATTAAACGCCCGATACGCCGGTGGACCAAAATTGAACCATGAGTCTCGTTCCAGTCCGGAGTTATTTAAGAGTGTTTTTGCGCGTCAAATCCGAACGGTGCACATACAAATGGTGACCTTAGATGAGCGTTAAATTCATCCCAATTAATATCTTTTGCAAAAGGAATTAGGCGATTCGTACAATTTGCCTAGGCTCCAGTTCCGGTTCATCGTTCAAACCTTGCTTAATATACTGTAACATAGCTACAGTAAGACAGATTTTCGAATGGCTATCAAATGGCCGCTGGTCCAGGCTAAACCAAACACTTTTTTACCTCATGTTCTTAGCTCAAATAGGAACCGAACACCAAGACTATTCCCACCCCCAACCCCAAACCGGGATTCTGCGCACGGTATTTTCACGATTACTGGACTTCTTCATTCTTACTATTTCTTTAGAATAGGTTAATGTTGCGACTGGCTGATGTATGAGTATTAATGAAGGCAAAGACCCAATAATGTGAATGACTAAAACTAGGAAATAACACAAAGTTGAGTCACGTAGCTATCATTGCAGGAAAGTTTAAAGTCTAGTATTCGGTGACATTTTCGTCCTTAGTACACCGTGTTTCTACACCGCTTGTGTGCCGAGCGCTGCGTGCACGACTCACCGTTAACTTGAACACTTTGTCCCCGTCGTGGAGTGTCTTGCTGTGAACAGTGGCACCGTCGGCAGACTGCTTCTCGAGCACCCAGCCGTTGGAATTTAGCACGATGAAGCCTTTTATTAAAGCGTCAAAAGCTTCAGTACAGTATTCCATTACTGCAGACGCAGAAAAGAAGACGCCTTAAAAGCAAGAAGCGAGACGCAGGTTTACCACGCGAATGCCTGTTAAACAGAACGCGCAGTAGTTTTAGTGCTCAGTCTAGCTGTATTGTGAATCACATTTCCTTGAATGTCCCTCCCTCTTGCGAAGACCAGCCTTGACTCATGGCTGGAGACGTTGTAGCTTGTCTTGAGCGCGAAGCCACCTGTGAGGCACTATTTCATCATCAAAGCGACTGTGGTCGTGTGCTGTATTATTATGCGAGGTTAACTTAAAAGGTTTGTATGAAACTTTTCTTTAGGTTAATAGATACTTCCAAGCAGACAGAACTAAGTTTGTCGTTCTTAATGGTGCGACACCAAAGGCAGTTAGTTTTCAGTATCTCGAGGTGGTATAATGGTGCCGAGAATACAGAATATCGCAAATTCCGGAACTCTGTAAGTAATATAATGAGAAACAGCGATTTTGCAAAAACCTTAACATTCACTGTGAAAATATGTGCATCTCGTGTTCTATAATGACAAAAGTGATCTAAATAAGGACAGCGAAAACAGACAAACACGTCGATGAGTTCGAGTGTTCAGCAACCACATCTTGTCACAAATTCACCGTGCTCTAGAAGAAAATGTTCGTTGGTGTGTAAAACGAGCAACGGAGGGAATAGTGCGTTTTAAATACAAAGTAACACAATAGTTGAGTGAATGCTGAACAAAAACAGAAAATATGGCTGTATACAAAGGAACGTTATGTTTATTTAGGCCAAAAACTCATGAAGATCTCATCACAGTTTGAACAGATGAACTGATCTACTTGAAACACAACAGTGTTGATTTTTAGGGCGTCGGCTTGGATTCATTAAAAGAATGACTTACGAGGAGAACACGACAAGCGC
This sequence comes from Schistocerca serialis cubense, assembly GCF_023864345.2. Taxonomy (NCBI): domain Eukaryota; kingdom Metazoa; phylum Arthropoda; class Insecta; order Orthoptera; family Acrididae; genus Schistocerca; species Schistocerca serialis. The sequence goes on from NC_064640.1 coordinate 228,201,631, forward strand.
CATAACCTGTTTTCCTAGAAACTTTGCTAAGTGGAGGAGGAGTCAAAATAAGCGAACACATGCCTCGGCTTGTCTGTAGATACTCGTCCGTTTATGAGAAAACGACAGTCAAAGTTTTCGACGTAATTTAGATGTCTTTTAGCCGCGTCAACTTCAACAGTAGTGGTGGCACACACGCTAGTGTCATGGCTTCGAGCTTTTCCACCCTGTATTCGAAAGCCGATTTTTTTTTTTATCTACCCATGTCTGCAGAATATTACTACACGAGTGATTTTTCCTTCGTATATTGAAATAGTATTGCCCTTATTCGTCCACAAACTATTTGTCCGTTCAACTAATTACACAAAATAAATGGATGAGAAAATTATTTGAAATTGTTTTCGGTGAAATTCCTTTAGTGTGTCTTGCCAGGAATATGGTGATGTTGCGTACTTACACTTTTGGAAAAGTGATCTATCATGCATGGTTTGAAGCAAAATTGTTGCCAACACGTTAAATCTTTATCAATGTTAACGCCGTTTCTTTCTCGAATGAAACTCAAACCAGGAACTGTGACTGTGGCAAACCTTCTTCAGGCGATGCTCATGGTGTTCGTAATTTCTATGTTCCAAATGTTTCTACGATCGGTGTCATTCAAGGGAATGGATGAAATGTTCCTGAAGAATATTGTTGTTGTTGTGGTCTTCAGTCCTGAGACTGGTTTGATGCAGCTCTCCATGCTACTCTATCCTGTGCAAGCTTCTTCATCTCCCAGTACCTACTGCAACCTACATCCTTCTGAATCTGCTTAGTGTATTCATCTCTTGGTCTCCCCCTATGCTTTTTACCCTCCACGCTGCCCTCCAATACTAAATTGGTGATCCCTTGATGCCTCAGAACATGTCCTACCAACCGATCCCTTCTTCTGGTCAAGTTGTGCCACAAACTTCTCTTCTCCCCAATCCTATTCAATACTTCCTCATTAGTTATGTGATCTACCCGTCTAATCTTCAGCATTCTCCTGTAGCACCACATTTCAAAAGCTTCTATTCTCTTCTTCTCCAAACTATTTACCGTCCATGTTTCACTTCCATACATAGCTACACTCCATACAAATACTTCCAGAAATAACTTCCTGACACTTAAATCTGTACTCGATGTTAACAAATTTCTCTTCTTCAGAAACGCTTTCCTTGCCATTGCCATTCTACATTTTATATCCTCCCTACTTCGACCATCATCAGTTATTTTGCTCCCCAAATATCAAAACTCCTTTACTACTTAAAGTGTCTCATTTCCTAATCTAATACCCTCAGCATCACCCGACTTAACTCGACTACATTCCATTATCCTCGTTTTGCTTTTGTTGATGTTCATTTTATATCCTCCCTTCAAGACACCATCCATTCCGTTCAACTGCTCTTCCAAGTCCTTTGCTGTCTCTGACAGAAATACAATGTCATCGGCGAACCTCAAAGTTTTTATTTCTTCTCCATGGATTTTAATACCTACTCCAAATTTTTCTTTTGTTTCCTTTACTGCTTGCTCAATATAGAGATTGAATAACATCGGGGAGAGGCTACAACCCTGTCTTACTCCCTTCCCAACGACTGCTTCCCTTTCATGTCCCTCAACTCTTATAACTGCCATGTGGTTTCTGTACAAGTTGTAAATAGCCTTTCGCTCCCTGTATTTTACCCCTGCCACCTTTAGAATTTGAAAGAGAGTATTCCAGTCAACCTGAAGAATAAGCGTAACAATAAAATATAAGAATGAATTTAAGAATTAATATAAAAATTAATATAAGAATGAATATAATAACTGATATGAGAATGAATTATAAGACTAGGAGAATTTAAAAAGATTTTAAACCCTAAAAAAACAATTCAAACATATATTATATAATAAATATTTGACGCGTATTGTAAAACCCAGTTGAATTTTAGATTTAATATAACGCCCTTACGTTCCCTAACCGGATAAGAAACATTCTTGTAGCAATCTTCTGCGGACATGGGTAGATCAATGAAAAAACAAACAATAATCATGTTTGGAACACGCGGCTCAAAAGTGAGAAGCCACGACGCTAGTTGCTATGAAACCGTTTCGGTTTAAGTTGTAACGCACTAAACGGCACATAAACTGTGTCGAAAAATATGACCGTCGTTTCTGAAATACGGTCGAGTATCTACGGATCAGCCGTGACAAATGTTCGCTTATTTTGACCCCTCTTCCACTGAGTGAAGTTTCTATGAAATCAGGTTGAGGCGCCTGCCGTGTTCTCTATGTAAGGAATTCTTTTAACGAATCAAGATCGTCACTCTTAAAATCAGCATTATCTTTTTTTTTCAAGTAAATGAGTTCATCTATACTGTAGCGCCAAAAAACTGGTTTAGGCATGCGTGTTCAAATACGGAGATATGCAAACAGACAGAATACGGCGCTGCGGTCGGGAACGCCTATATAAGACAACAAGTATCTGGCGCAGTTGTTAGATCAGTTACCGCTGCTACAATGGCAGGTTATTAAGATTTAAGTGAGTATGAACGTGGTGTTACAGCCGGCGCACGAGCGATGGGACACAGCATCTCCGAGGTAGCGATGAAGTGGGGATTTCCCCGTGCTACCATTTCACCAGTATACTGTGAATATCAAGAATCCGGTAAAACATGAAATATACGACATCGTTGCGGACGGAGAAAGATCCTGCAAGAACGGGAACAGCAACGGCTTAAGAGAATCGTTCAACGTGACAGAAGAACAAACCTTCCGCAAATTGCTGCAAATTTCAATGCTGGGCGATCAACAAGTGTCAGCCTGCGAACCATTCAACGAAACATCATCGATATGGGCTTACGGAGCCGAAGGCCGACTCGTGTACCCTTGACGATTGCACGATACAAAGGTTTACGCCTCGCCTGTGCCCGTGAACACCGACATTGGACTGTTGATGATTGTAAACATGTTGCCTGGTCGGACGAGTCTCGTTTCAAATTGTATCGAGCGGATGGACGTTTGTATGGAGACAACCTCATGAAACCATGGACCCGGCACGTTGGCAGGGAACTGTTCAAGCTGGTGGAGGCTTTGTAATGGTGTGGGTCATGTGCAGTTGGAGTGATATGGGACCCCTGATACGTCTAGATACGACTCTGGCAGGTAACACGTAAGTAAGCATCCTGCCTGACCACCAGCATCCATTCTTATCCACTGTGCATTCCGAAGGACTTGGGCAATTCCAGCAGGACTATGCGACACCCCACACATCTTGAATTGCTACAGAGTGGCTCCAGGAACACTCTTCTGAGTTTAAACACTTCCGCTGGCCATCAAACTCCCCAGACATGAACATCATTGAGCATATCCAGGATGCCTTGCAACGTGCTGTAGCACCCCTTTGTGCCCTTCGGATTTATGGACAGCCCTGCAGGATTCATGGTGTCAGTTCCCTCCAGCAGTACTGCAGACATTACTCGAGTCTATGCCACGTCGTGTTGTGGCGCATCTGCATGCTCGCGGGGGCCCTACACGATATTAACCAAGTGTACTAGTTTCTTTGGCTTTTCAGTGTATTAACAATGTAATGAGATCGGTCTTATGAGTATTTACCTGAATGAGCATAACAGCCCTTGATGAAGGGTAACAAATCCGGCAGTGAACTGGAACAATCGTTAATGTGTACAGAGCAAACTTCTAAGAAAATTCAAATGGCTCTGAGCACTATGGGACTTAACATCTGAGGTCATCAGTCCCCTAGAACTTCGAACTACTTAAACCTAACTAACCTAAGGACATCACACACATCCATGCTCGAGGCAGGATTCGAACCTGCGACCGTAGCAGTCGTGCGGTTCCGGACTGAAGCGCCTAGAACCGCTCGGCCACAGCGGCCGGCAAGCTTCTAAGAATCAAAACGGCGTTTTACGTAAATCTGAGAACACTATGCCAGTGAGAAATAAATTCGATGTCCTGGCCATGTATGAAGATCAAGAAATGGTCACTAACAATGACACCTTGAGAAACAAAGCCGTAATTAAAGAACAAAACAGGAATGCTGTAAATGAAGTGAACTGAATTTAGCCTGAGTTATCTAAACCAAACGTTTCTAGTAACGTAGGAACCGCACAAACGAAAGGCACAGCAGTGCTCAGTACAGAGAATACAGAGAAGGACGGAACAGTGATAACTGTGGGGCCAGTCATGGAAGTGGCACGAACGAAATCATAAGAAAAAATCTCTACCTTCATTAGGACTGGGACCGTGTCAGCGTTAGAAATAGCCAACCGTTATTGATAGCACATTCAAATACAGAGAAACGAGTAGCAAATTACTGATAAAGCTCTACAAGACTGTATAGAAAATCTAACACACAAATGGTTCAAATGGCTCTGAGCACTATGGGACTCAATTTCTGAGGTCATTAGTCCCCTAGAACTTAGAACTAGTTAAACCTAACTAACCTAAGGACATCACACACATCCATGCCCGAGGCAGGATTCGAACCTGCGACCGTAGCGGTCTCGCGGTTCCAGACTGCAGCGCCTAGAACCGCACAGCCACTTCGGCCGGCTCTAACACACACTAATGTAATAATCATAAACACTCCACTACGTTATGACTTACCGTCATAGTCGTGTGTCAACAATGAATCTGAGCATAAATATTTGTTTTGCAGGAATTTTAAGAATACTGGAATTATGTATATAAGTTACTTGAGACTCAGAATTCATGCGAATCATGGACTACACCATAAATAAACAGGAAAACAGCTTTTGGCAGCGAAAATTCTGTTTTAGGACGCCTGGAAATTACAGGCACTCCTAAAACAACTTCTCAGTAGTTGCTGATTACAAACTGATTAACAAAGAATAGTGCGACGAAAACATTTACGAAAGCCAATACACTGCGTACTGAAACAATCATTGCAAACTACAACAAGCAGCTGATGACAACCCTATCAAGAGGATACTTTCCTTCTGAGATAAACACCAAACGCAGGTCCACCCAAGCACGAATCCAGCAATAATGTAAGGACAGCGAAAAAGACCTACCAACTAATCACTACGTGATCCATCCAGAATCACCAACGTCACCCACAGAATTGCAAACTAAGGTCAAAAAGATCTAAAACAAATTTAACAGCAGCACCAGCATCAGCAAAAACACGGAGAAAGTGACTGAGACCAAGAAGATTAGTAGCGAAATCATAATCAGTAACAACAGCAGCAGACCCTCAGAGAATGGTCTGAGATCAAAAGATGCACAATAGTGAGTCACGATTTTTTGTGATATTTCTATCATGAAACGTATATCGAAAAGATAGAGAGAGGAAGTGTTTACTGTAATCGCTAAAATTATTCTGTCTCTCCAGATCAAATTGTGTCTGCGAAGTTATCTAGACGCAGGTAACCAGCCTAGGTAAACTCAGTCATCGAATTGTTTACCAGCCACCCGATAACCCTGTGACAGTTGTAGAATCATTCAAAGGTCAACTTTCAGCAGCGCGGAAGTAACCTGCTCATTCACTGTTAGTTGGAGTCGACTTTAACCTACCTAGGGTGGGTGTTTATCGAGTCGTTCCCGTTAGCTGGGAGAGGGAATCTAGTGAAGTACTTGATTTGCATAAAACTAATTACATTTTCTTGATCATGTACCAGGCATCTACATATTGAGTAAAAAAATCTGAATTCAAACTATCCCAATAAAATTCTTAAAATTTTACATTTCTTCCTGTTGCTCGTTGCAAATGCAATGAATAGCGTAATACAAAAGTGCAGTAATAAGCAAATAGTCGTTTCAAGCGTATACCTCCGTTTATCATTCTTTATTTCAAAATGATCAATACGATGACGAACATTTTTTGGAAAACATAATACTTACGTATTGTACTTGACCAAACAGCAAATGGAATGTTTTTATTAGTTGCAATCCACAATGAATCCAAATATTACATTTGTGTGATCGTATGTATCGCTTTGTATGTAGAAAAACTGTATCCTCCAGTATATCAAAATATATAGATCGTCTTCTTTACTAAAGGAACCTTGCCCACCCCTGATACAGTTCACGCTTCTGTAGGTTGCTGCTTCCTGGCAAGACTTACAGAACTTTCTCTGCCACAGATGATGGAAATATCGTCCATCATAGCGAAAATAGTCTCTCTTAAAATCAGACTAGTCAGCTCTAACCACGACCCACTTAAGAAGCTTAGGAAAAACCGGCCAAACACCTTCAACTGAACAAAATCTCCTTCCTCCTGCAGGCCGAAAGTGGTCGAGATGACTGCAGTAGCAAATTGTGCATTGGCAGCCAGGAAATCATATGTTCAACAGCCCCTATTTTTCGGTGATGGATAAAGTTATTCTCCGAGGATAATCAAAATACTGATGCTGAAAAATTATGTAACATGCTTGAGCAAAAGATGGTTAATGTTTATAGAGGTCACATATAACTCCCGCAATTACTGTTCGACAATAAACACTTGGAGTTCATGTATTCATCACACATACATATACAGGGTGGTCCATTGATCGTGACCGGGCCAAATACCTCACGAAATAAGCGTCAAACGAAAAAACTACAAAGAACGAAACTTGTTTAGCTTAAAGGGGGAAACCAGATGGCGCTAAGGTTGGCCCGCTAGATGGCGCTGCCATAGGTCAAACGGTTATCGACTGCGTTTTTTTTTAAATAGGAACCCCCATTTTTATTACATATTCGCGTAGTACGTAAAGAAATATGAATGTTTTAGTTGGACCACTTTTTTCGCTTCGTGATAGATGGCGCTGTAATAGTCACAAACATATGGCTCACAATTTTAAACAAATAGTTGGTAACAGGTAGGTTTTTTAAATTAAAATACAGAACACAGGACGTTTGAACATTTAATTTCGGTTTTTCCAATGTGATACATGTACCTTTGTGAACCTATCATTTCTGAGAACGCATGCTGTTACAGCGTGATTACCTGTAAATACCACATTAATGCAATAAATGCTCAAAATGTTGTCCGTCAACCTCAAAGCATTTGGCAATACGTGTAACGACATTCCTCTCCACAACGAGTAGTTCGCCTTCCGTAATGGTCGCCGATGCATTGACAATGAGCTGATGCACGTTGTCAGACGATGTCGGTGGATCACGACAGCAAATATCCTTCAACTTTCTCCACAGAAAGAAATCCGGGGACGTCAGATCCGGTGAACGTGCGGGCCATGGTATGGTGCTTCGACGACCAATCCACCTGTCATGAAATACGCTATTCAATACCGCTTCAACCGCACGCGAGCTATGTGCCCGACATCCATCATGTTGGAAGTACATCGCCATTCTGTCATGCAGTGAAACATCTAGTAGTAACATCAGTAGAACCTTACGTAGGAAATCAGCATACATTGCACCATTTAGATTGCCATCGAGAAAATGGGGGCCAATTATCCTTCCTCCCATAATGCCGCACCATACATTAACCTGCCAAGGTCGCTGATGTTCCACTTGTCGAGGATATCATGGATTTTCCGTTGCCCAATAGTGCATATTATGCCGGTTTACGTTATCGCTGTTGGTGAATGACGCTTCGTCACTAAATAGAACGAGTGCAAAAAATCTGTCATCGTCCCGTAATTTCTCTAGTGTCCAGTGGGAGAACTGTACACGACGTTCAAAGTCGCCGCCATGCAATTCCTGGTGCATAGAAACATGGTACGAGTGCAGTCGATGTTGATGTAGCATTGTCAACACCGACGTTTTTGAGATTCCCGATTCTCGCGCAATTTGTCTGCTACTGATGTGCGGATTAGCCGCGACAGCAGCTAAAACACCTACTTGGGCATCATCATTTGTTGCAGGTCGTGGTTGACGTTTCACATGTGGCTGAACACTTCCTGTTTCCTTAAATAACGTAACTATCCGGCGAACGGTCCGGACACTTGGATGATGTCGTCCAGGATACCGAGTAACATACATAGCACACGCCCGTTGGGATTTTTGATCACAATAGCCATACATTAACACAATATCGACCTTTTCCGCAATTGGTAAACGGTCCATTTTAACACGGGTAATGTATCACGAAGGAAATACCGTCCGCACTGGCGGAATGTTACGTGATACCACGTACTTATACTTTTGTGACTATTACAGCGCCATCTATCACAAAGCGAAAAAAGTGGTCCAACTAAAACCTTCATATTTCCTTACGTACTACACGAATATACAGTAAAAAATGAGGGTTCCTATTTTAGAAAAACGCAGTCGATATCCGTTTGACCTATGGCAGCGCCACCTAGCGGGCCAATCATAGCGCCATGTGGTTTCCCCCTTCAAGCTAGACGAGGCTTGTTCTTTGTAGTTTTTTCGTTTGTTGGTTATTTCGTGAGATATTTGGCCCGGTCACTATCAATAGACAATCCTGTATTCAATTACCATGTCATTATTAACAATTTATGAGAAACAATCAAAATGAAAAATGATGAGAGACATGATAAATTAGATTCAAAATGACTCATAAAAAGCGTCATCTCTAAAAGTAAAGGAAAACCAGTTGCAAATCTTTTCTACTGTACTGTTGCTTCGATGGCCAAAAACATTACTAACGAATTAATAAAAATGAGAAAACTCAAAAAATATCTGATATCTAAAGGTAAATGGAATTTAAAATCATAGAACTGTTCAAGAGTCGAAAAACGCAATAATAAACAAAATTAAATTGACTTACTTATATATTATCTCTTGAAATATTTATCACACTACACACAAAGGCACAAATAAAGGCAAATATGAAAATATGTGGAGGGCATACCACCCTACATCAAAATCACTTAAAATCTGATTCAAACCAAGCTAAATAATTATCCCAGATGTAGAGCTAGACAAACAACAACTCGCTAAAGCACAAAACTTTGAATCTTTTTGTGTGACCCAATTACTGAAACCAGTATGTGAAATTTAAATGAAATACCGTGTCTAATGAATACAAAACTAAGAACCAAACGTACACATTCGCCTAAGTACATACTCCACAAGCAACCGTGTGGTGAATGGCAGAGGATACCTTGTTCCACTACTAGTCATTTCCTTTCCTGTTCCACTCGCAAACAGAGCGAGGGAGAAGCGACTGTCTATATACCTCCTACTCGCCTTAATTTCTCTTATCTTCGTTGTACTTACGCGACATGTACATATGGTGACCAGTAGATTAGTTCTGCAGTCAACTTCAAAGCCCGGGTCTCAAAATTTTCTCGTTGATAATATTTTATGGGAGTGGAGCTGTAGAGCTTTCATGAATGTTGAGAACTGCGTTATGAATACACAGCTGTAACAGTATATTTTATTAGATATGAAAGATGTCTGTCTAGGATCGGACCATCATGGGGTTCACTGTACCAGAGAAGAACAAAACCACATTTACCAAATTGTGTAACATTAAAGTATGCAGCTGTTACGTGAAACGACATTAAGTACATCATATCTTACATCAATGTAAAAAAATACTTACAAAACCATCTCAGCTTAGCGTTTGCGTAATTGTAATAATAGTTATCAGATATATATTGTTTCATCACTGATAGGAGCTGCATATAATATTGAGACGACAACGGTTATGGGAAAACGGTATGTACATATACGGTATGTACATATACAGATGGTGGTAGAATAGCGTACACAAGGGCAGTGCATTGGCCCAGATGTCGTAAATTAACGGACTTTCAACGCGGAATGGTAAATGGAGCTAGACGCATGGGACACTCCATTTCGGAAACCGTTAAGGAATTCAATATTCCGAGATCCACAGTGTCAAGAGTGTGGCGAAAACACAAAATTTCAGGCGGGAAGTACGACGATCTTCTGCGTTATGACAGCGCAGCAAAATTTTGTGCAAGCTGGTGGTGGCCCCATATTGGTGTGGGCTGTGTTCTCATGGAATGGACTGGGTCCTCTGCTCCAACTGAACCGATCATTGACTGATTATTGGTATATTCTGTTACTGGGAGACCATTTACAGCCTACATCCAGCCATCCTGATTAAGGTTTTCCGTGATTTCCATAAATCGCTTCAGGCAGATGTCGGGGTGGTTCCTTTGAAAGAGCATGGCCGACTTCCTTCCCTACCCTTCCCTAATCTGATGGGACCGATGACCTCACTGTTTGGTCCCCTCTCCCAAAACAACCAACCAACCATTTACAGCCATTCATGAACTTCATGTTCCTAAACAGCGAGGGAATCTTTATTAACGACAATACGCCGTGCCACCAGGCCGCAGTTGATCGCGACTGGTTTGAAGAACGTTCTGGACAATTCGAGCGAATGATTTGGCCACCCAGATCACCTGACATGAATCCCATCGAACATTTATGGGACATAAGTGAGAGGTCAGTTCGAGCAGAAAATCCAGCGCCGGCAACACTTTCGCAAATATGGATGGCTATAGTGGCAGCACGGCACAGTATTTCTGCAGAGGACTTCCAACGACTTAAAAGGGGCTCTGACACGATATTAGGAGGTATCCCATGATTTTTGTCACCTTAATGTATAATGATTGCAGGTTGTAGTAGAAAATGGCAATGACACGGAAGCAAGCGCCTCTTCGTGATCACATCTGTTGGACTCTAGACAACTGCAAAACCATGGCCTGGTTAGGTGAGTCCCGATTTCAGTTGGTAAGAGCTGATGGCAAGGTTCGGGAGTAGCGAAGACACCTCGAAGCCATAGACCCAAGCGGCCAACAAGCGCTGTGAAAGCTGGTGGTGGCTCCAAAAAGGTGTGGGGTGTGTTTACATGGAATGAACTGGTTTCTCAGGTTGAAATGAATCGCTCATTGACTGGAAAGGCTATGTTCGGCTACTTGAAGACCATTTGCAACCATTCATGGAACTTCATGTTCCCTAACAATGAAGGAATTCTTATGATGACAGCGTGCTATGTCACCAGGCCACAGTTGTTCACGATTGGTCTGAAAAAACTTCTGGGCAATTTGAGCGAATGATTTGGTCACCCAGATGACCCGACATGAATCCCATCGAACATTTGTGGGACATAATCAAGAGGTCAGTTCGTGCACAAAATCCTGCATCGGAAACACTTTCGCAATTATGGACGGATATAGAGACAGCGTGGCTCAATTTTTCTGCAGGGACTTCCAACGACTCCTTCAGTCCATGTGACGTCGAGTTGCTGCACTATGCCTGGTGAAAGGAGGTCCGACACGATATTAGGAGGTATCCCGTGACTTTTGTCAGCTCAGTGTACGTAACATTATGTTTATTTAACCTCATAGACATTTGTGTGTGGTATACTCATGCACTGAAGAGAGTAGGTCGAAGAGTATTCAATGAAGCATTTAAGGTTCAAAATGGTTCAAATGGCTCTGAGCACTATGGGACTTAACATCTGTGGTCATCAGTCCCCTAGAACTTAGAACTACTTAAACCTAACTAACATAAGGACATCACACACATCCATGCCCGAGGCAGGATTCGAATCTGCGACCGTACCGGTCACGCGGTTCCAGACTGAAGCGCCTAGAACCGCACGGCCACACCGGCCGGCAAGCATTTAAGGCATTGCAAACATACACCAACTACTGATGAGCTAGTTTGTTAGTACTACTTACATATTAACATTTCACATAACGACGAACACAAGATGCATCCATTATGCAACATTAAAATTCAATTAGATACAGGTCGCATTTTATGATTATTGTATAACATTAATGGAAACACAGACAGACACACTTCAGTCTAACCAACTCTGAAAGTTGTTAGGTAGTGATCTTACAGATAACATAATCATGACATGCAGTGTCAATTAAAATCTAAATTATTTTTTTATTCCCACGTGGATGCGTATCAACATTTGGTACATAGTTCAATATTTATTATAAGCGATTATAATCATTAGTTTTGACAGTTCTGGTACCTTGTCTGTTTAATATAATACTTATTTATAGTTGTATAGTATACTACAGAAAAGGACGTTTATGTGCTACCATACCATTTACTGTTTCCTGATCTTTGTCATGAAAAGTTATGTAACTATGGATGATTCGTAAATAACACTGTCAGTGCGCCCGTTAGAGGTAACCAATATCTACATCACAAAAATTGTGAGAACACGTGGTGCCCTGACCAATTCTTTCTTTTATGCTCATAGTATCAACTATATCTATATTAACATGTCATTATTTATAAATCACAATGATATATAGTACAGAAACAACACGTAGACTATTAAGAAAATGGAAATGGAAATGAACGTATGGCATCGTTGGCCGGGAGGCCCCAATCGGGGAAGTTCGGCCGCCAAGTGCAAGTCTTATTTCAGTCGACGCCACATTGGGCGGCTTACACGCCGTTGATGAGGATGAAATGATGATGAGGACAACACAAGACCCAGTCCCCGGGCGGAGAAAATCTCCAACCCGGCCGGGAATCGAACCCGGGCCCGCTTGTATGGGATGCGAGCACGTTACCACCCAGGTAAGCAGGCGGACATTATGTTAATGTCACAAAAACAGCTGACATACATTGGCAGTCTGGAGGTTTAGTAAAAAATGTGATGATCTGTAAACCTCTGTATGCATTCGGTACAGCTGTGTATTGCATAATGTACGTAGTTCTTAATATTTATCAGTAGTGTTTCCCGAAAAGAACGTCATCTTCCCTCCTAGGATTCCCATTTGAGTTCACTAAGCATCTGCGTAAGCCTCGCGTGTTGATCCATCCTACCAGTAACAAATCTAGCAGCCCACCCCTGAATTGCTTCGATGTCTTCCTTCAATCAGAACTGGTGGAAATCCCGAACACTCGAGCAGTTCTTAACTATGGGTCACAGTACAGCTCTATACGCAGTCTCCCTTACAAGTGAACCACGTATTCTTAAAATTCTCCCAGTAAACCGAAGTCGACCATTCGCCTTCCCTACTACCGTCATGACGTTCTAGTGCCATTCAATGTCGCTTTGCAACGTTACGCCTAGATATTTAATCGACGCGACTGTGTCAGACAGCACACTACTAACACTGTATTCGGACATTAAGGTATTGTTTTTCCTACTCATCTGCATTAGCTTACAATTTTCTACATTTAGCGCAAAATGCCATTCATAACACCAACTAGAAATTTTGTCTAAATCATCTTTTTCCCTCCTACAGTCACTCAAGCTTCCCACACATCACAGCCTCATCAACAAACAGCCGCAGATTACTACTCACACTGTCCGCCATATCATTTACGTATATAGAGAATAAGAGCGATCCTATCACACTTAAAAAAAATAAAAATAAAAAATAAAAATAAAAAAATGGCTCTGAGCACTATGGGACTTAACTTCTAAGGCCAACAGTCCCCTAGAACTTAGAACTACTTAAACCTAACTAACCTAAGGACATCACAAACACCCATGCCCGATGCAGGATTCGAACCTGCAACCGTAGCGGTCGCGCGGTTCCAGATTGTAGCGCCTAGAACCGCTCGGCCACCACGGTCGTATTATTACACTTCCCTGGGAGACTCTTGTTGATACAGTTGTCTCTGATGAACACTCGCCGTCGAGGACAATGTACTGGATTCTGTTAGTTAAGAAGTCTTCGAGCCACCCACGTATCTGGGAACCTATTCTGTAAGCCCGTACCTTCGTCAACCGTCTGCTATGGGGCATCGTGTCAAACGCTTTCCGGAAATCTGGGAATATGGAATCTGCCTGTTGCCCTTCATTCATGCTTCGCAGGGTATCATGAACTGAGTTTCCCACAAGTGATACTTTCTAAATCCGTGCTGGTTTGTGGCCAGAAGCTTTTCCGTCTCAAAAAAATTTATTATATTCGAATTGAGACTATGTTCAATAGTACTGCAGCAGACCGAGGTTAAGGATATTGGTCTGTAACTTTTTTGCAGGTCTGTTCTTTTACCCTCCTTATATACAGGAAGCATCTGTGGTTTCTTCCAGTCGTTTGGGACTTTGCGCTGGGCGACACATTAGCGATAAATGCAAGCTAAGTAAGGGGAAATTGCCGTGGAGTATTCTTTGTAAAATCGAATTGGGGCTCCATCGGACCTGGTGGTTATTGGTTTTCAACACTTCCAGCTGCTTCTCAACGCCAGGGATGCCTATTTCTATACCCCCATATTGGAGTATGTGCGACGGTCAAAAGACGGTATGTTTGTACGAGCTTCCTTCGTGACTGATTTCTTAAACGAGAATTTTAAAACTTGAGCTTTCTTTTTGCTGACTTCTATTGCCCTACGAGACTGCTCAATAAGTGACTGTATGGAAGGATTCTGCCTGCTTCGCGTTTTTTCGTAGGTTCGGAATTTTCTCTGATTCTCAGGAAGATCTTTTGCTAAGGTATAACGGTGGTAATAGTTGAATGCTTCGCTCGTCGTTTTTTCGTCCAAATTAGATGCTACCAGTGTAAATACATCTAATAAAAAAATATGAATCGAAAGAAGGAAGTGCTATTTTCTTTAGCGAATATCTTTCAGTAAACACATACTCAACTTAGATACTTAGGTATCAGTGGGTCACAAAAGTCACTCAGAAGTTAAGTCCCATAGTGCTCAGAGCCATTTGAACAAAAGTCACGCACGCAATACTTCACACCGAGCGAGGTGGCGCAGTGGTTAACACACTGGATTTGCATTCAGGTGGATGACGGTTCAAGCCTGCGTCCGGCCATCCTGATTTAGATTTTCCGCCCTTTCTTAAATCACTTCAAGTAAATGCCGGGATGGTTCCTTTGGAAGGTCAAGGCCGATTTCCTTCCCCATCTTGCCGTAACACGAGTTCGTCCTCCGTCTTCACAAAGACTGAAAAGCACTTACTTTAGTTCAAAAAGGGGTCCACTACTCAGGAACACTCCTCTTCAATAATTTGCCAGCAAACATAAAAAATTTAGTTACAAATAAAGATCAATTTAAAAGGAGCCTGAAATACTTACTAGTGGCCAACTCCGTCTACTCCATTGACGAATTTTTTAATAGAAACAAATGATGTATTGTGTATATTCATACTATTAGTATTGTTATTTCAGCAAAAAAAAAAAAAAATTGACATGTTCCACATCCACGAGGATCTCCTCAGCATGAATCTATGGAACGAAAAAATAATCTAATCTAATCTAATCTCTAATGACCTCGCTGTCGACGGGACATCAAACACTAATCTCCTCCTCCTCCGCAATATTTCAGATTTACATGCCATTTCACCTAGAAATAAAAATAATATATGACCCCTCCTTTAGTGTGTTTGTTTTGATGTACTGATCACTGAAAAAATCATAGCTTTCTATAACTGCAGTCGTTCCCTATCCCCGTTGTGTATTCGGTGAACATATCACTTAATGGGATTGCTGAAGTGGATGGGGGGAACTCAGCTGATTGGAACGGCGCAAGAGTGTTGTCAGCAGTGTTATTACTCAACGTTTACCATAGTTGAAAGTGAGCAGTGATGCATGAATGTGGTTTATTTATAATATTATGAGGCGTAAAAGCATAGTGAATACAGTGAAAAAATGACCAATATTCGTAAGTTTTTGTACCTCATAAACGAATAAAAGCCGAAAATGAGCGTGAGGGAATCGAAAATTATATTACCTGCGACGAAATATCAAAAGACAAGGGCGAGCCAGACTCAGATATATCTATTAAAAATTCCAGTTATTGCACTTATGAAGGAAATACAGACATAGCCAGTACTTCTACTGGCTTCAGGTGCTTTGATGGACGGGATAGTAGTCTCCTGGTCAATATTTCCGACGTCAGAAATAATGTTGAAAGAAAAGGTTGATGATTCCCTGAAGTATAACGTTATATTGAATCCATTGTCACCTGACGAAATTATAATTTCAGAAATGATGTAGACAGCATAACTAGATTTTTTCGGTACGGCTGCCTGTCATTATACCCATGGTTGGTTTATTCTAGCTCAGTTAAAGTTGTGTCCTTCCGGCCACGTATAACGCATGGCAGTTATCAAAAGGTTTCACGCATCTGCAAAAAGTGCATATCAGTTCCAAATGGCATAAACGTGCAGCTGAAAACTCAAAAAAAATTGTTAACGTCATGTCAAACAAAACTAAGGGTGCAGAAGAAATCACGAAAGAGAATGTTGCAAAATTAGTACAGACTAATTGTGCTAGCATTAAATCAATTGTTTCTTGCATACTGTTCTGTGCATTACATGATTTGTCTTTAAGAGGGAAAATAAAATTCAAATTCTGTTTCTAAAGATTTATTGCCGTTTACAGTTAAGTCAGGCAGTGGCAGATTAATGAAATTTCGTTGGTGAGAGCGGTTTCCTAGAAGAGAAAGAAAATCCAGGGTTCCTTCCCCTGAGAGCGTATGGAAAAAACTTCAAAAACTGCTATTTTAAGCAGTTTTTATTATTAACAACATCGAAGAAATTCTAAAATGTGCTTTGTCGTAGACCAACAGGTTTTTAATTCCTTGGAATGTGTAGCATTCACATCCTTCTTCTTACTTCTACACATATATATCATTGTTAACATGAAAACCTATTTTGTCAATCAAGAGTTGCTAAGCCAATTAAAAGATACGAAATTCAGATTAGAATGAAATACTCTTAAATTTATAGTTTTTGATATGTTCAAAATTACATTTTTGCCAGTTTAGTTCAGAAATATATACAGGGTGGTCCATTGATAGTGACCGGGCCAAATATCTCACGAAATAAGCATCAAACGAAAAAAACTACAAAGAACGAAACTCGTCTAGCTTGAAGGGGGAAACCAGATGGCGCTATGGTTGGCCCGCTAGATGCCGCTGTCATAGGTCAAACGGATATCAACTGCGTTTTTTTTTTTAATAGGAACCCCCATTTTTATTACATATTCGTGTAGCACGTAAATAAATACGAATGTTTTAGTTGGACCACTTTTTTCGCTTTGTGATAGATGTCTCTGTAATAGTCACAAACGTATAAGTACGTGGTATCACGTAACATTCCGCCAGTGCGGACGGTATTTCCTTCGTGATACATTACCCGTGTTAAAATGGACCGTTTACCAATTGCGGAAAAGGTCGATATTGTGTTAATGTATGGCTATTGTGTTCAAAAATCCCAACGGGCGTGTGCTATGTATGCTGCTCGGTATCCTGGACGACATCATCCAAGTGTCCAGACCGTTCGCCGGATAGTTACGTTATTTGAGGAAACAGGAAGTGTTCAGCCACATGTGAAACGTCAACCACGACCTGCAACAAATGATGATGCCAAAGTAGGTGTTTTAGCTGCTGTCGCGGCTAATCCGCGCATCAGTAGCAGACAAATTGCGCGAGAATCGGGAATCTCAAAAACGTCGGTGTTGAGAATGCTACATCAACATCGACTGCACCCGTACCATATTTCTACGCACCAGGAATTCCATGGTTACGACTTTGAACGTCGTGTACAGTTCTCCCACTGGGCACAAGAGAAATTACGGGACGATGACAGATTTTTCGCACGCGTTCTATTTAGCGACGAAGCGTCATTCACCAACAGCAGTAACGTAAACCGACATAATATGCACTATTGGGCAACGGAAAATCCACAATGGCTGCGAAAAGTGGAACATCAGCGACCTTGGCGGGTTAATGTATAGTGCGGCATTATGGGGGAAGGATAATTGGCCCCCATTTTATCGATGGCAATCTAAATGGTGCAATGTATGCTGATTTCCTACATAATGTTCTAAGGAAGTTACTACAAGATGTTTCACTGCATGACAGAATGGCGATGTACTTCCAATATGATGGATGTCCGGCACACAGCTCGCGTGCGGTTGAAGCGGTATTGAATAGCATATTTCATGACAGGTGGATTGGGCGTCGAAGCACCATACCATGGCCTGCACGTTCACCGGATCTGACGTCCCCGGATTTCTCATGTGGAGAAAGTTGCAGGATATTTGCTGTCGTGATCCGCCGACAACGCCTGACAACATGCGTCAGCGCATTGTCAATGCATGTGCGAACAATACGGAAGGCGAACTACTCGCTGTTGAGAGGAATGGTTCAAATGGCTCTGAGCACTATGGGACTTAACATCTATGGTCATCAGTCCGCTAGAACTTAGAACTACTTAAACCTAACTAACCTAAGGACATCACACAACACCCAGTCATCACGAGGCAGAGAAAATCCCTGACCCCGCCGTGTTGAGAGGAATGTCGTTACACGTATTGCAGGTAAATAAGTATCGTAGAAACATAAAAGACAATTATTTTCACAGCATCGAGCAAATCATACAGATGCTGAATTTTTACATTTGCTACTGTACCATTACAATATGAACCCAACAGGACTGATCCGGGGCCAAGTTGCGGGATTTGGCCCGAGAAGTAACAAGACTAAGCTGTCAGACGTACTGGAACTAACGCACGCAGCTTTTTCGCGTCACTGCCGAACGCTTGCGGGATATAGAAGGGCTCGTCATAAAAGTAGAGAAAATGCTGCGCCTGGTTGGCTTCGTGGATTCTGTTGTTGATAGGCTCGTTGTCAACGCAGCAGGTGACACTTCCAGAACTGAAATGCTGAGAGATTACCAGACGACTGACTGTAAGTAATACCTTCAGTGGCTTCAATATTTAACTATACGGTGAAATCCTTCAATACTCTCTGACGTTACACACAACTTATGCAGAAAAATTGTCCTGTGGCTAAGTCAGGAATTTTCATCATTCTTGTTTTTAATTACAACAGTACGTTAGCTGAAAGAGGATAACCTGTTGCGGTTTTCGTCTAGTCGTCTAAGGAACGTATAGTGTGAGATTTGCAGTGTATTATTTCATTCTGCTTAAAATTAAATGACATTCGAAGCTGTATTGCTTCTCTGCTCGTCCCTTTTTACGTGTGAACTGCACCTGAGCACGTCACTCCAGGTTAACTGTACCACCTGACCGGTAAGTCGATGTGCTCGTAATGCACAGCACAAAAGTACCCTCATTATCGCACTTGACAGTACTCGAGACAGCTTGGCTGCAGTCCCACGTGAAACGGAAGTCCAAAGATATTCCAGCAAACGCGAAAGAAAACATAGTGCTATGTGTTGTGTCTAGACAAGACAGCCTAGACACAATGAGAGGAAGACGAAACGCACGCGCTTGAACTCACGCAGGCTGGCGTGAGGTCTGAAACAGGATACGTAATGAATGCTATAAAGAAAAGTACGTAGCTTCGGGAATACTTAACTTTAATCCATAATTGTAGAACATCGCTCTTGATGATACATGCTTCATATAATAAATTATCAAAGCTATGGCGCCTTGCTAGGTCGTAGCAAATGTAGCTGAAGGCTATGCTAACTATCGTCTCGGCAAATGAGAGCTCATTTGTCAGTGAACCTTTCCTTGCAAAGTCGGCTGTACAACTGGGACGAGTGCTAAGACGTGTCTCTAGACCTGCCGTGTGGCGGCGCTCGGTCTGCAATCACTGACAGTGGTGACACGCGGGTCCGACGTATACTAGCGGACCGCGGCCGATTTAAAAGGCTACCACCTAGCAAGTGTGGTGTCTGGCGGTGACACCACACTATGTTTCATCAGTTTTATTCTTATGATGAACGGATAATACATATATGAGTATCCCAGTTGCAAAAGCGGCTAAGTCAGTTTTAAAAGATTTTTGGGAAAAGCAAAAAACGTAGCCCTGCTCTCACAGCAGTACTACAACGGTAGTTAATATCTAAATAAAAAAAAAGAGAGAATCATAGCGACCACATCATAAATGTCTCTATATTCCTACATTAACCCCTTATTAGTATTTTTATGTAAAAATTTGTACTTACCCCGTTTTGCAACCGAATGGGCCAGTTAGCTGCTTCTGCAACACCATCGGCGGCCATGATGGAATGCAGTCGGTTGCAAGACCGGCCGAAATATTAATTCCGGTGTTTATCTGGCTATGCCGGTATGAATGGTAGACTACAGTAGTTTACTAAAATAATGCGAAAGGAAGAAAATTAAACGAACAAAGTGCTGAAATACTGTTTTATTTTAGATATTTAAAAAGATTGAAACCTTTTCGAAAAAAAAAGGACTAAACACGAACTACTACAAGGTACAATATTAACATCACACAGATTTAATCACTGAATTCAGTCTTAACACCTGTCATGAAAATGAGAAATCTTTGGAAACAAATCTTGGAAAAATGAAATACTGCAAAGAAACGATCACAAGGTAAAATGAAGTGTACAGCGCTTAAGCTAAGTTCGGGGAATCGTCATGTAAGAGCTCAAAATTAAGTCATTCGTCCTCGTCGTTTTGACATTCGTCTGTTTCCATGATCTGCTGCTGCTCAAAAACATCAGTGTAGAATTTTAACTTTTCCTCCTTGGGCCATGTCTCTCCCCAGTGTAGTTTTAAGAGCCGCTCGACGTCTGTAATTTTAGCTTTTTTCAATGGGACGCCTTTTGGAATCTCAGGAAGAATTTCTTTCGTGATACGTTTGCCTCTTTTAAGAATTGAAGAATGCTTCTCCTTGCACAAGACATAATTTTCTGTTTGTTGCCTTCGTGATGATAACTATCTTCGACTTTTGAAACTGGAAGTGCCAGGATTCAGGAGCTTTGATGACGTCAGTGGCGATCTTCCTCCAGTCTCTCACTTTGCACTTGTCCAACCCCAAATGCACCACTGTGCCGAATTTTTCCATTATGCCGACGTATACTGCAAGGTTTTCGATTACGCTCAATTTTGAAAATTTTCTCTCCACGTTTCCAAAAACTCTATCAGGGTGTATAAAATAATAACCGACGATCGTGAACCAAACTTCAACGCTCTCTACGTGTACTGGAGCAGCGTACAGGAACCAGTACATCAACATCCCAATCACTGTTGTATTCTTGTTTTGCCCGCCGCATCCATCCGAAAAGAGGTGTAATTTGGTGGCACCATGCAAATTGGAGTTAAACAATTAATGATGAAGAGGTGAAGCAATCTGATTCGACCCTTTACAAATTAGTTCCCCATCCAAACATACGAGGTCACATTGTCTTTCGTCTGACTGCTCGTAGAGGAACCTCGGCAAACCGTGAAATTATATAAGTACATCTGTCTGGAATAATAAGCCGCCTGAACTGGGACTTTTGGAAGGACTAAATTTTTCTAGTAGTCGTAACTTAAAATTAGTTGACCTTCGATGTCGTCCTTCAGCCTTTCATAAAAAACATCGTTCCGAACTTTGTGAGCTGTAAGCAGATGTTCCAAATTTTTCTTTTCCATTGGCCGATTTTCCAAGTAAATCATGCTTTGTAAGGACGAGCATGTAGAGCATGTGTCAATAGAAAGTGCTCCGAAGCCAATATTTAAATTATTGTAGAATATTGTCCGGTAGTAGTCATACTTTACGTCCAGACCAGGATATTTGTCACAGAACATTTCCAACATTATTTTTACATTTAATTCACTGGACAAACATTGGCGATGTAGCAATTTCCCTCTAGAATAGTGACTTTCGATCGGCTTGAATTGTTCAATGTGTCTGACAACTGCATTTTTCCTATCTTCGCACAGCTTCGTTCTTCTGTCACATTCTTTTCTTTCAGCGGTTGCAGGTGAGGAATTGTTCATTATACTCTGACAAATTTTGTTGAGTCTCATTTTTTTATCTGCAAAATCCCATGAAAGCCGCTCTGCAAACCCTGATGTTTATAGAAACTCCTTCACTTTTTGGGAGCACAAACTCCGTAATTAGTTGCTTTCTTGATACTTTGTCTGCTGTAGGCTTAGAATCTTAGATGTTCGAGGAGATGACACAGTGACATGCTGTCGAATGTAATTGTTCTGCCATTCTTGGTTATTTTGTTCGTAAAAGTTTTGATAGGTCCGTCTTACGTCCTGCATAGTTAGTTCTTTACATTTTAGCTTTCCAACAGGATGTTTACAGTTTGAGATATGTGGAAACCCTTTCGGTTGGTACCTACAGATAAATGAAAAATGAAACTGAAAGCCAACTGATAGTAGTTTTATTTCAATGCAATCAGAATTTCGGTGTTTCTATTTCCAAATACGTTGAATTTACAAGAAATGTGTTCCAGAAAAGGTTAGGTAATGTTGCCAGGGCATTAATTTCAACAACATTAAAATTGTAACGAATATTTGAATATTACTCTAAGCAGTGGTCTTTCTTACCTCTTTCTTTTCTTGACGATTCGTTTCCATTGGTTTACATTCCGTCTTCTCTTTCTAGAAGTAGAGTTTCTCGTGGCATCTCCTCACTCATCATTAACGCTAATATCAGCTCTATTGTCGTCGGGTTCGTCGAAATGTACTACAATAGTAGAAATTTCCTCTTCATTATCCCTGTTCATTTCGAACTGTGCTACAATGAAACTGCCTACAAAGTCGTTTTAAAATACACAGTGGACCGAGTGTGCTGGTAGGTATTTTTATCGTATAACAATGCCTTTTCGCACTTATAGCAATGGAAGCAAAAACATATGAGAATCTAGAATGAGATTTTCACTCTGCAGCGGAGTGTGCGCTGATATGAAACTTCCTGGCAGATTAAAACTGTGTGCCCGACCGAGACTCGAACTCGGGACCTTTGCCTTTCGCTGGCAGAAGTAAGGCTGTGAGTACCGGACATCAGTCGTGCTTCGGTAGCTCAGATGGTAGAGCCCTTGCCCGCGAAAGGCAAAGGTCCCGAGTTCGAGTCTCGGTCGGGCACACAGTTTTAATCTGCCAGGAAGTTTCATATGAGAATCTACCCAGTACTGCCAACCCAAACGTTTTAGTCACAAATGGTTCAAATGGCTCTGAGCACTGTGGGACTTACTTCTAAGGTCATCAGTCCCCTAGAACTTAGAACTACTTAAACGTTACTAACCTAAGGACATCACACACATCCATGCCTGAGGCAGTATTCGAACCTGCGGCCGTAGCGGTCGCGCGGTGCCTGACTGAAGCGCCTACAACCGCTCGGCCACTCCGGCCGGCAAACATTTTAGTCACATGTAGCTAAAAATCGGAACTTTTTAAAAGTTTTACGTGTGAGAAGATAATATGCCCGGGTCACCAACAGCACCCTTTGTCGGCGGCCATTATCCCATTAAGACTGCCTCTTATGTAACCGAATAGGATTTGACCGCTTTTGCAACCTAGCGTGTAGAAAACATAGCCGCCTTTGCACCCGTACGCGATTTTCGCACATTTTAAAATACTTAGGACCGTTTTTGAAGCCTGATCGATACATTATTACATAGTCCGTGAAAACCTGTACAAGAAAGTGCCTCTAACTCAATTTTCGATGCTTTTGCAACTGGGCTACTCGTGTAAAGGGTGATCACCTAAAACCTGTACCGCAAATATTGCGGAAATGGAAAGTGCTACTGATGCGCTGTTCTCACAGAATGGATTGGTAATAGGAGGTTCGTATTGTTAGCCAATAAACAGGTCTTAATAATAATTCGAAAGAGTATTTTTTGTGCAAGCATAGGCTTTTTTAAGTGGGACAATGCCTGTGGACATTAACATATTAAAAGTAGGGTAAACTAGGATGTCAGTGGTGTTTGTTGCAAGATTCTAGTGCGAGTCGCTTAACGAGATATCGTATTTTGAAAAATTCCCACACTGATACTTGGTTGTGCCATTCAGATTGCATAGTTGCTAGGTATGATGTTGTTATGTTTCCTTACAGTGTACTTGTGCGTTCCTTGAATGCACTGCGACTTGCTAGTCAGTCAGTGTGTGTCAATCCAAGTGTGAGTGGACGATGGTATTTACCAATGCAGAAAAAGCCGCCATGCTCATGGTGTAGGGGGAGTGTGGGATGAATGCAGTTCGTTCTTGTACAGTGTATGCGGCAAGAATCATCTCTGGAATTATTTATCAACCTCTTCAACCAGTTACGTGGAAGTTGTACACTACTGGCCATTAAAATTGCTACACCACGAAGATGACGTGCCACAGATGCGAAATTTAGACGACAGGAAGAAGATGCTGTGACATGCAAATGATTAGCTTTTCAGAGCATTGACACAAGGTTGGCGCCGATGGCGACACATACAACGTGTTGACATGAAGAACGTTTTCAACCGATTTCTCATACACAAACAGCAGATGAGCGGCGTTGTCTGGTGAAAAGCTGTTGTGATGCCTTGTGTAAGGAGGAGAAATGCTTACCATCACGTTTCCGACTTTGATAAAGGTCGGATTGTAGCCTGCGGTTTATCGTATCGCGACATTGCTGCTCGCGTTGGTCCAGATCCAATGACTGTTAGCAGAATATGGAATCGGTGGGATCAAGAGGGTATTATGGAACGCCGTGCTGGATCCTAACGGCCTCATATCACTAGCAGTCGAAATGACAGGCATCTTATCAGCATGGCTGTAACGAATCGTGCAGCCACGTCTCGATCCCTGAATCAACAGATGGGGAAGTTTGCTAGGCAACAACCATCTGCACGAACAGTTCGACGACGTTTGCAGCAGCATGGACTACCAGATCGGAGACCATGGCTGCGGTTACCCTTGACGCTGCATCACAGACAGGAGCGCCTGCGATGGTGTACTCAACGACGAACCTGGGTACACGAATGGTAAAACGTCATTTTTTC
The DNA here is from genome assembly GCF_023864345.2 of Schistocerca serialis cubense. Lineage (NCBI taxonomy): Eukaryota > Metazoa > Arthropoda > Insecta > Orthoptera > Acrididae > Schistocerca > Schistocerca serialis. Next base: position 228,226,169 of record NC_064640.1, read on the forward strand.
AGATGAATCCAGGTTCTGTTTACAGCATCATGATGGTCGCATCCGTGTTTGGCGACATCGCGGTGAACGCACATTGGAAGCGTGTATTCGTCATCGCCGTACTGGCGTATGACCCGGCGTAACGGTATGGGGTGTCATTGGTTACATGTCTCGGTCACCTGTTGTTCACATTGACGGCACTTTGAACAGTGGACGTTACATTTCAGATGTGTTACGACCCGTGGCTCTACCCGTCATTCGATCCCTGCGAAACCCTACATTTCAGTAGGATAATGCACGACCGCATGTTGCAGGTCTTGTACGGGCCTTTCTGGATACAGAAAATATTCGACTGCTGCCCTGGCCAGCGCATTTTCCATATTTCTCACCAATTGAAAACGTCTGGTCAATGGTGACCGAGCAAATGGCTCATCACAATACGCCAGTCACTACTCTTGATGAACTGTGGTATCGTGTTGAAGCTGCATGGGCAGCTGTACCTGTACACGCCATTCAAGCTCTGTTTCACTCAATGCCCAGGCGTATCACGGCCGTTATTACGGCCAGAGGCGGTTGTTTTGGGTACTGATTTCTCAGGATCTATGCACCCAAATTGAGTGAAAATGTAATCACATGTTATTTCTAGTATAATATATTTGCCCAATGAATACCCGTTTATCATCTGTATTTCTTCTTGGTGTAGCAATCTTAATGGCCAGTAGTGTAGTATAACCACTAGACAATGTAACAGAAAGAAACAGGTGATGACAGAAGAGGGGGAAATTAATGTTCTTGCTGCTGTTGCGGTTGATCCGCACGTTAGCTACCACTCAACCGCGCGAGGAAGTGGCAAGAGTCAGGCAAGTGTCCTACGCACTCTCCCTTGATATAGGTTCTCTCAAGAGGTGCGCGGAAACGATGATGAGAATCGTGTCAACTTCTGTACAGGGGCATTAAGGCAGGATACTCCAGATGTATCAGTATCTTGTTTAGTGATGAACCCAAAGTTACCAATCATGGAAAGGTAAACTGACGAAACTTGCACTACTGGTCTATTGACAATCCCCACTAGCTTCGTCAGGTGGAACGTAAACGTGTGGTGTGGGATAATGAACCATGAGCACATTGGCTCGATTTTCATAGATGGAACACTGAAAGCACGTAAGTGTTGCAGCCTCCTAACAGACCATGTCCCACGGATGATAGAAGATATTCCACTGCAGACTAGAAGGAACCTGTGGTACCATGTGATGACAGTCCAGCCCATAGTGCACGAAGTACTACAGCATGTCTTCACAAATTGTTTCCAGGTCACTGGGTTGGACGTAGAGGACTTGTGCCTTGCCCGGCCCATTCCCCGGATTTGATGCCTGTAGACTTTTTTCTGTGGGGAAAGCTGAAAGACGCTATCTAAAAGGACATACCAGTTACACACAATGATATGCAACAACATATTACTACAGCCTGCTTGGACATCTCCGCTGAAATGCTAGCATGTGTGCAGAAGTAGTTACATACCAGACTGGAAGTGTGTATTGCCGCTGCCAGTGGTCATTTTGAACACAGCCTGTGATGGCCAGTTGTCTCATAACTGGTCATAATCCACATACCTAGTGTATGCACTTGTGTTGTTCTTTAGTGTGTGCTACCACTGGCATTGTACAAGAGTCAGAATTGTAACTTTTCGAAATACGATATTTCGTAAACGACTCACTAGAATCCTGCAAAAGAAACACCACTGACATTCTAATTTACCCTTCTTTTAGATCCTTAATCTCAATAGGCACTGTTCCATTTAAAAAGTGTATGTTTGCACAAAAAATACAATCTCTAAGAATTATTACAATCTGTTCATTGGCTAACAATACGAGCCCCTGATTACCAACCTATTCTGTGAAAACTGCACGTCAATAGCACTTTCCATTTCAACAATATTTGTGGTACAAGTTTTAGGTATTTCGCCCCGTATAGTATCGTATGTTGTGGGTCAGAGCAAACACGATTTAGTTTCGCCATAAATCAATTTGAAAACTGATGTTGAAGTTTGGGGTAGTGATTCAGAATTGTAAAGTGAGGGAAATTTATCCATATGAAATTCTTAATTGCAGGAAAAAATTATTAATTGAGAGAATAGGGCCTATGATAGGACCAACTGAACATAACGGGAAAATGCAAAATCTGGAAATGTAAAAACTGGTTTTACTGTGAAGTAATTATATTGTTAGTTTATATGTGTTTATAGCATAGACGAGGTACTAAAACGGCATTGTGACGACCCGAGCAGATAACAATGTACTCAAAATGTCAAAAATCATGTTTATGTGGAAAATATTTTCCTCCTACTGACAAAAGAACCAGGGGTCACCTTGAGGTACATGGTGCACAACCACGCATGGGCAGCACAAAGTGGCCTACCAGCCTTATCGCTTCACACAGTTACCAATTGACTCATGCGGCCATCGTGGCGGCTGGTCTTGCTTTTAGTCAGAGCTGTTTCCACGAAGAGGTTTTTATGGTAAGAAAGTTCTTTGGTAATATCTTCAAGCTGTACTGTGCAATCACTGATACTCCCAGAGAAATACAGTCTGCTGCTCTTACAATTGCCACTTCTGCACAAGCACAGATTGAGGTTTGATCTTGGAGGGGGGGGGGGGGGGGGGGGGGGTAACAAGTGCAAAGTGCGTGGCTTGCTGTCTCTGTAGACACTCCCCCCCCCCCCCTCCCCCCTCCAATTCCCTTCCGAAACTCATCTTGCATAAGCCACTTTTAATGTGCCACATATGTCTGTGATTTTAATAACAATAAAATATGGTAATGTCTTTAAAGTAATAATAATAATAATACACTCTACAATAAAACAAAAAAAAGACCCACCCTAAAGAATTATCTGAATGGGACAGAAATTTGTAGACATGATATAACATACAGACAAATAAATTATTGCAATTTTAGATAAACTGGATGATTTATTAAACGGCAAGAACTTCACAAATTGAGCAAGTCAATAATGCATTGGTCTACCTCTGGAACTTATGCAAGCAGTTATTCAGCTTGGCATTGATTGACAGGGCTGAAGGATGTCCTCCTGAAGAATATCGTGTCAAATTGTGTCCAGTTGGTGCATTAGAATGTCACAATCCAAAATGGTTAGAGGGCCCTGCCCGTAATGCTCCAAATGTTCTCAACTGGGGAGAGATTTGACCACCTTGTCGGCCAAGGTAGCCTTTGCCAAGCATGAAGATGAGCAGTAGAAACTCTTGTCATGTGCAGGCAGGTATTATCTTGCTGAAATGTAAGCCCAACATGGCTTAAAGTGACAATCAAGTTAGTATCAAGTGCCCTGATGAACAGACCATTTGGAGGCCGCTGCAGCACTTTGAGGTTTATTCTTATTTTATAAGACCTCTGTTAACATAATTTGGCGAGAACAAACAGTACTGTTCTGCAATACTGAACATACAGCCAGTGTTACACAGATTCAAAAACATTGTGTCATTTGTTGCAGTATGCAGAAGTCACAGCTGCACTCCATCTCAGTGGTAAAATCATGGCTAATCATGCTCATATAATTGGCTTTGCAGGAAGCCAGAACATTTTGTTTGCGATCATACCTTTGGCAACATTAAAAATTGTCTATAAAAAAAAGCAGAAATCTTCAAGTATCCTGTTCTGTTTCTTTGGTATTTTTCATAAGACAAGCCTTTGTTTATGGAAGGAATTTTACCAATTTACCTCTAGTTTTGGTAAATGTTTGTATGTCAGAAGCAGTATTCAAATGTGATAAGCTGTTGAAGAGGTAAAGGTAAGAATGTCCATAGTCCTGCACACAACAATAATGTTCCTTAAGTTTCAAGTCAAATAAGTAACTTAAAAATAGGTATAAAAATAAACTTCTTAAGCATTGTGCATTGTAATAGATTATTTATTACATATTCAGAAATAAAAAATTGCATTTAACACATGGAACATGAACAGCTAATTTCAAAACAAAAAGACATCAGGACTTTGACTGTTTCTGCCAGTTGTGGAGCATAATTAATTGACAGGTCATCAACATTCTTAATGTCATCTTCATCTCCTCGTCCAAACCTAGGGCAGGAACCAGTGAATCACAGAATTCTTAAGGATTGGGATTGGTCAAGATTGGTTTTAAATGTAGTAGATTCTTGAATTTTGCAGGTTTAAGGGGCAGTTTGCCATTGTAAAGTTCTCTCAGTATGTTTAGATCACTTTGATTGTTACACTTTCTTGTTTTCTGTGCCTTGATTCTCAGCAAAAACAGCTTTCAAATAGTTTTAAAAGTAGTTTGTCTTGTGAAGCACGAATCTTGCCTCCTTTTGGTCAACTTTTAATTTCTAATTGGTGGTGTTGCCACAAGGCACTTTTTAACATAAAACACACATAAAAAGTCTGTCTAAGTTTCAAATTTGATGTCTATGGCACAAATGATGTTAGTGAAAGGTCATGGTTTGATTCTGGTATTTCTAATGACATCCCTCCAGTCATCGGATGTCTCAGTGTAAGATTTCGCATTGACAAGACCTTTCATATAACAGTGGCCTCTTATAGCGAAAACTACTTTTACAGATGTACGTTGTTTCTGTGCATGAGCTGTGTAGTGCAGAAAATGCATAACCATGAAATTCTTGTTCTGACTTGCATATGAGTTGGGAAAAAAGAATGATGTGTTTTACTATGGGGCTGAGATTATTCTCATCATCTGTCCTCTTCCAGGTGGCACTTTCATCACACATGTAAAATACTGAAGTTTAGTCTGATGATACGTGTATATTAAAAGATATGAAATTCAGTTGACGATGACTGTATACATCAGGTGTGGTTACATTAAGAGTAAGCAGATTCTTTTTTTAATCAACAATAATTGCCTCAATTTCTTCATGTTTTCCGGATTCTTTATAGCAGTTTCTTTTGACTGAATAAAACTTCGCACTTCTCACCATATGATCTTGTCTTTCCTTTGCCACAAAGCCTTCTTAGCCTTAAACGGTATTATAAATTGCCATGTAGAGACTTTAAAGAAACACTCTGAAATCTGTGGCTCTCAGATAGATGGTTGAAGTAAATATAAAACCAAATAAAATCAACTGTGTGAATAAACTAAATCCATTTTTTTCCTTCATGAAATCTATGAGAGGAAGTCATCTTTGTAAGTAAGGTAGGTCCTGGGCTAATGAGGCTTCAGGTCCTTTGTCAGTAGTATCAGTAATGACACTGATACCTATGATTTCAATCAATTACAACTGTATATGTCTTTTTCAGGGTATCCAAAAATAAATATTGAAGTTTCCATCAAAAATTTCTTGGAAAGTTGTTGAACCACCAGTATGCTCTTTGTTAGACTCAGTATATATTACATATAGTTTGGCTTCATCTAGCCCTTCAGGTAAGCACACTCTTGATGTATCCTTTAAAGAACAGTGATATTTCCTTCCTCTCATAGATTTCATGAAGGAAAAAAAATGGATTTACTTTACTCACACAGTTGATTTTAGTTGGTTTTATATTTACTTCAACCATCTATCTGAGACTCACAGATTTCAGAGAAGTGTTTCTATAAAGTCTCTACATGGCAATTTATAATACTGTGTAAGGCTAAGAAGGCTTTGTGGCAAATGGTTACATCTGGCAATATATCACTACCATAAACATGTGCACGTGCCTGATAACAATAAGACACACAATCACTTCCCACTGCATCATACTTTCTGTTGCACCACTGCTGAACTGGAACAATTGTGATCAGTTCACTCAAATACTGAGTCTGTTTGTTGCAACACCCAAGTTTATTTACGTTAGATATAATGTGTGGAGTGCCACTATGAGGACATGACCAAGCACCTTAAGGTTTTGCATGAACCGAGGACTGGCAGCCACGTAACACGAGAAAATGTGAAAAGTGTTAATATGTAGTAAAAACCTAAGAAAATGTCCCGTTTCCGTCATTTACTATTGAATCGACCTAACGCCAGATCGTCACATTGGTCGCTTTTCTCTCTGAAATGGTTACATTTATCGTCTGCAAGCCCTTGTCGCGTGCTGCGGTATGCGGAGACACTACAAGCAGCACAGTAGAACACAGAAGACGCATCTAAGTTGATGCAATCGGCCAGTAAGAAGAGCAAGATTTCAAGTTTTAGTTATCGATTATTGATTTCCATTTTCAAGAAGGGACGTCGAACAGATGTGCAGAACTATAGACCTATATCTCTAACGTCGATCAGTTGTAGAATTTTGGAACACGTATTGTGTTCGAGTATAATGACTTTTCTGGAGACTAGAAATCTACTCTGTAGGAATCAGCATGGGTTTCGAAAAAGACGGTCGTGTGAAACCCAGCTCGCACTATTTGCCCATGAGACTCAGAGGGCCATAAACAAGGGTTCACAGGTAGATGCCGTGTTTCTTGACTTCCGCAAGGCGTTCGATACAGTTCCCCACAGTCGTTTAATGAACAAAGTAAGAGCATATGGACTATCAGACCAATTGTGTGATTGGATTGAAGAGTTCCTAGATAACAGAATGCAGCATGTCATTCTCAATGGAGAGAAGTCTTCCGAAGTAAGAGTGATTTCAGGTGTGCCGCAGGGGAGTGTCGTAGGACCGTTGCTATTCACAATATACATAAATGACCTTGTGGGTGACATCGGAAGTTCACTGGGGCTGTTTGCGGATGATGCTGTGGTATATCGAGAGGTTGTAACAATGGAAAACTGTAGTGAAATGCAGGAGAATCTGCAGCAAATTGACGCATGGTGCAGGGAATGGCACTTGAATATCAATGTAGACAAGTGTAATGTGCTGTGAATACATAGAAAGATAGATCCCTTATCATTTAACTACAAAATAGCAGGTCAGCAACTGGAAGCAGTTAATTCCATAAATTATCTGGGAGCACGCATTAGGAATGATTTAAAATGGAATGATCATATAAAGTTGATCGTTGGTAAAGCAGATGCCAGACTGAGATTCATTGGAAGAATCCTAAGGAAATGCAATCCGAAAACAAAGGAAGTAGGTTACAGTACGCTTGTTCGCCCACTGCTTGAATACTGCTCAGCAGTGTGGGATCCGTACCAGATAGGGTTGATAGAAGAGATAGAGAAGATCCAACGGAGAGCAGCGAACTTCGTTTCAGGATCATTTAGTAATCGCGAAAGCGTTATGGAGATGATAGATAAACTCCAGTGGAAGACTCTGCAGGAGAGACGCTCAGTAGCTTGGTACGGGCTTTTGTTGAAGTTTTGAGAACATACCTTCAGCAAAGAGTCAAGCAGTATATTGCTCCCTCCTACGTATATCTCGCGAAGAGACCATGAGGATAAAATCAGAGAGATTAGAGCCCACACAGAAGCATACTGACAATCCTTCTTTCCACAAACAATATGAGACTGGAATAGAAGGGAGAACCGATAGAGGTACTCAAGGTACCCTCCGCCACACACCGTCAGAAGGCTTGCGGAGTATGGATGAAAGATGTAGAAGGTGACAGAGATTCCGTGAGTTGTAATACAGCTAGGAGAAGCTGGATGTTCTTTCTGCAATATTGCAGAAAGACTTGGCAGGAATGTAGCCACTTTGCATGTCTGTTGGTAGTGGTGCTCACAAGAATGTAAGGTTGCATGAAGACCGGGTTCTAGACGGTCACGTCACCCTCCAAGAGGGAACATGTTTCGCACATCATACTGCATCTGCAGCTGCAATTTGAGCAGCAGTTGGCACCACAGCGACACAACGAACAGTTACGTATCGTTTACTTCAAGGACAGCTTCACACGAGATGTCCTGTAGCATGCATTCCACTGACCCCAATCACTGTCATTTTTGACTTCAGTTCCGTTAAGCAAGAGGTCATTGGAGGACATGGTGGAGGTCTGGTTCTGCCTTGGTGCCAGTGATGGCCATGTGTTGGTTAGGAGAAGGTCAGTTGAGGGTCTGCAGCCAACCTGCCTGCGTGCTAGACATACTGGACCTACACCTGAAGTCAGGGTCTGGGGTGCAATTTTGTATGACAGCAGGAGCACTCTCATTGTTATATTATGCATCCTGACTGCAAATTTGTTTATCAGTCTGGTGATTTGACCTGTTGTGCTGCCATTCATGAACAGCATTGCAGGGGGTGTTTTCTGAAAGGATAACACTCAACTACATACCTTGTCATTACACAACATGTTCTACAGAGTGTCAAAATGTTGCCTTGGCCTGCTTAATGACCAGGTCTGTCTCCAATTGAGCACACATAGGACATGATCAGATGAGAACTCCAGCAGCATCCACAAACAGCATTAACCATCATTTACAGCATCATCCACAAACAGCATTAACCATCCCTGCATTGACCAAACAAGTGCAACAGGCGTGTAACTCCACCCCACAAACTGACATCCGGCACCTGTACAACACAATGCATGCATGTTTGCATGCAACATTCTGGCTGTTATACTGGTTACCAGCACTTCACATTTGCAATGGCTTATCTCACACTTACGTGAACCTGTGATCTTTCAATGTTAATATAAGTCTCTTAGTATCGTAGTCATTTTACCAGAACAGTTTTTCTCTGTGACTGTTTCTCTAGAAAGCAACACAGGCGTACACTATTATTGCATATAACACTGAGGTAAATATTTAGAAATCACTCTTTTTCTCCTCTTCATATCTTTCAGGCAACTATTGCAATATTACCATATTGTCAACATGCATGTGTGAGCATTTTGACTGTTACCTCTTACACCAATCACAAAGTAACTACTGGTGTTACTTTTCATTTCTTATTGATGTAATTAACTGTGTGTGTGTCATGTTGATAAATATAAAACAAAACTAGGTCCCAGCTCTCTGGCAGAAACGTGGCATCTTTTTGACAATATTCAGGCTTTCATTTCAACAGAGTCATATAATAATATAGAATAAAATTTTTAATATGATGTTTTTGGTATTGCACTTTATTGAGTAAAAATAAAAATTATTTATTAACAAATGCATCATGAAAGCATTTTTAGTTCATACAATACCGCAGCAACTTTGGTGTACAGAAAATATCATAATCTGCAGTCTTCAGTATTAGATTCATAGTTACAGACTAGATGTTCATTACTTAAAGCTACAGGACACTCATTATTCCAAAACTTGTGCACAAATGTCTGTGTTGCATCTTCTGATACTATGCTCCATGTGTATTGCATACCTGTACACTGATTTTGAGACAGTATGGATTCTCACTGGAGTTTTTTCCATGTTGGAGGACGATCACAAACTTTCACCATTCATGACACAAATTGGCACTTTTGGTACAACCTAAAATAAAAGAGTATTTATCTAGAGTGTTTCCAAACTGCTTACATTTATATGCAGTACACTGACACTAATAAATTTTGTTCAAAATATTAGATATTTCATTGAGTTTGATCCTCCTAGTTGTGTCTCTAACAGAAATATGACTTTCAAATAATAAACTTTCTTCCAGACAATGTAACTGCCATATAAGAAACAATATTATATTATTAATACTGTGGAGAGGCCAGAAAAATGTGGTTCCAGAAGAGGGGCAGCAGCCTCTTTAGTAGTTGCAGGGGAAACAATCTGCATGATTGACTGATCTGTTACAATAATGTCAGACAATATGGTCTTGCTGTGCTGGTACTGTGAATAGCTGAAAGCAAGGGGGAAACTATAGCCATTACTTTTCCCAAGGACATGCAACTCTACCATATAGTTAAATGATGATGGGATCCTCTTGCGTAATATATTCCGGAGGCAAAACAATTTCCCATTTGGATTTCCAGGTGGGGACTATTCAGGAGAATGTCATCATTAGGAAAAACAAAACTGGCATTCTACGGATTGGAGCATGCAGTGTTAGATCCCTCAACTGGGTAGGTAGATTATAAAATTTAAAAAAAAGGAAATGCTTAGGTTGATGTTAGATGGGATGGGGATTAGTGAAGTTTGGTAGCAGGATAAAGAGAACTTCTGGTCAGGTGAGTACACTGTCATCAATAAAAAATCAATTAGGGATAATGCAGGTGTAGGTCTAATAATTAATAAGAAAATGTGAGGGTTGCCCAGAAAGTAGTGCACCACATTTTTTTCTTCAACAATCCTTTATTGAAGATAACAAGAATTACACACATGAAAGAATGGTGTTTCATTTACATACCCTATTTTTCCACGTAATCTCCATCCCATCCTATGGCCTTCCTCAAGCGCGAAACAAGGGCGTGTATGCCCTGTCAGTACCAATCCGGGTCCTGGTGGTGGAGCCAATGCTTCACTGTGTGAATCACCTCCTCATCAGCAAAATGTCTTCACGAATGGCATTCTTTAATGGCCCAAACAAGTGGAAGTCCAAGGGGGCTAGGCTAGGTGTGTCAGGTGTGACAGACACTGCTGCAAATAATGGAGCTCCACCAAATCACCTTCTGACGACCTCACCCTCCATGCCCAGCAACTAACTGTACTTCTGTTGACAGCATATGCTCCATAGACTGTGCACAAGCATTTGTGAATATTCACCACAGTTTCTTTCTCTGCAGTGAGAAATTCAATGATGGCATGTTGCTGTAACATGTATCTCCTACAGATGCCATTTTGAAACTGTCCTGCAGCTACACTATCTGTCAGAAGTGACAGAATCTTGACGTGCTCTCTCTCTCAGGAGACTTCAAATAATACATATGGAATATTCTGCATTTGTAGCATTGTTTTTGGCTGAGAAAAAAAAAATTGGTGCTTTACTTTCTGGGCGACCCTCATAGCAATGTGGGTAAGCTACTATGCGCAGCACAGTGAACACATTATTATACACAGGATAGGCATAAAGCCAACACCCACAACAATAGTACAAGTTTATATGCGAACTAGCTCTGCCGATAATAAGGAGGGTGAAACAATGTATGATCAGACAGAATAAATTATTCAGACACTTATGGGAGAGAAAAATTTAATTTTGATGGGTGACTGGAATTCAGCAGTAGGAAGAGGAAGAGAAGGGAAAATAGTAGGAAAATTTGGACTGGGGGAAAGGAACAAAAAAGTAATCTGTGTTGTAAAATTTTGCTCAGAGCATATTTTAATCATCACCAATACTTAGCTCAAGAATCAACAATCATGGAAGACACCTGAGATAATGGGAAGTTTCAGATGGTTACATAACAGCAAGACAGAGATTTTTGGAACCATATTTTAAACTGTAAGACATTTGCGGAGCAGCTGTGGACTCTGACCATAACTTATCGGTCATGAACTGTGGATAAAACAGAAGAATAGATTGCAAGAACGATGGAAATGAACACGGTAGAAGACAAATTGATAGCTTGAGAGATGAAATAGTGAAGGCAGCAGAGGATCTAATAGGTAAAAAGACCAGGCCTGCAGAAATCCTTGGACATCACAGGAGATACTAAATTTAACTCATGAAAGAAGAAAATATAAAAATTCGACAAATGAAGTGCCAAAAGAGAATACAAATGTCTAAAACATGCAATTCACAAAAGTGCAAAATGGCTAAGCAGAATGATAGAGGAAAAACGTAAGTCTATAGAAGCATGTATAACTAGGGGGAAGATAGGTACCACCTACAGAAAAATTAAAGAGGCCTTTGAAGAAAAGAAAACTAGCTGTATGGCTATCAAGAGATCAGATAGCAATCCAGTACCAAGCAAAGAACAGAAAGGTAGAAGGAGTATATAGAGGGTCTGTCCATGAGAGATGTACTTGAGGGCAATGTTATAGATATCAAAGAAGACGTGGACGAAGATGAGATGGAAGATATGACACTGTCAGAAGAATTTGACAGAGCACCAAAAGACCTAAGGAGTTGACAACATTCTGTCATAACTACTAATAGCATTGGGAGAACCAGCCATTACAAAGCTCTTCCATCTGGTTTGCAAGATGTATGAGACAGGCAAAATACCCTCAGACTTCAAATAATAAATCTAATTCCACAGAAAGCAGGTGCAGACAGGTGTGAATATTACTGAACTATCAGTTTAATAAGTCATGGTTGCAAAATACCAACATGAATTATTTACATAAGAATGAAAAAAAACTGGTAGAAGCTGACCTCGGAGAAGATAGGTTTGGGTTTTGGAAAACATTGGAACATGTGAGGCAATATTGACCCAACAACCTATCTTAGGTCTTGTAAATAGGTTGAGGAAACGGAAACCCATGTTTACAGCTTGTGTAAATTCAGAGAAGGCTTTTGACAATGTTGACTGGAACACACTCTTTGACATTCTGAAGGTGACAGGAGTAAACTAAAGGGAGTGAAGGATTATATGGAACTTATACAGATATCTCAGTTACAATAGACCAAGGGCATGAAAGGGAAGCAGTGGTTGAGAAAGGAGTGAGACATTGAGAAAGGAGTGAGACAGGGTTGTAGCATATCCACAATGTTACTCAATGACACTTTTATTTTAGCAATTGTTGGGGCGGGAGCTGCAGTCACTGAATGTGCTGCACTCTAGGTGACTGTTATTCTATGGATACTTACCTCTCTTGTGCACAAAAAATAATGGTGTTTCTTCAAACCACAGTAAATACTCACTTGCAGAAAAAACAACTGTTTAAAATTTACCACTGCATATATCTTCAAAGGAAAAGGAACCAATAATGAAACGTTCTCTGAATGTGCACCAGACCTTTTCACAGCTAATACAAAGGTATTTCCACAATTAATTAAACTATATGTATACACATTTCAATTACTTGAAAAGTGTATCTCATCTGCCTGCATGACATTTGTTTGATTGGTTGATTGATTTGCAGGAGGGAACAAACAGCGAAGTCATCAGACCCATGCATGACATTTATGTCCATCCAAATTATTTTCCATTTGTTGTGTGTTGGCCTGATACAGCTAAGTTTATTGCAAGTCACTCTAAACAGTATGTATTGTCAAAGTTTTTCATCATCGTTATCACTGAGAAACATGGCACCACACCTTCTCAGCTACTGTTCAAAAACAGTATGAACAATAATGGAAATTCATAAACTGTGAGTTACCTTATTATGTTACGGTATGGGAAGATTTCAACTTACTAACTATAGGCTGGAAAACTCTATAATGATTATGGCAAGCAATAACAACAGGGATTTGTGTGATATTGTTATGAATCCTTATCTAAAATTTACCTTGAACAATTAGTAAGGGAAGTGACTTATAAGGGGAAATGTCTTAAATCTAGTTACAAATTGGTCATAACATTTTAATTTAGTTAACATAAAGCAGAGAATCAAAGCTGATATAGCAGTTATAGCATCACCAGCATGAGTGTTATTAGATATGTTAAGAAAGGCAGATAGATATTTCTCATTAATAAATGTGACAAGAAACAGATTTCAGATTATCTGAGCAGACAACATGAAACATTAATCATTCTGCTGTTAGCTGCCCTAAATGGTTGGTATTCCACAATTTTCACTCTTATAAACGACATAAATTGATGTTACAGTATTCATCTGTGGCATGCTAGTGTAGAATATGTGACAAATTCAGCTAAGTAAAAAGACCCAAACATTGCACATGTTTATTTAAATATGTAAACTAACTTTCAGTTTTTCCATGGTGTGAGACCACGTCATGTGTCAGGTAAAACTGATGCAGAATTCTAGAAATATTTTATTGTTTGTATTAAGGCTTGTGTGTATCATAATATATTGTGTATCTTCAAACATCTGTGAGTGCTGCAAAAGATCTGTACTACAATGTCAATTGCAAACTACATTCTGGCAGCAGAACCCATCATTTAGACAACCACTGCCTCCTGATTTCAGTTGGTACATGTGTGCTAAATGATACATTTTTGAGAATTTTTGGAAGCTCTGAGTGCTGTGTGTAACATATTTGACAATAAATCAATGGTTTTGAGCTATAGTTGTGTACTCTGCAAACTTTAGCAGCAATATATTTTTGGAAAATCATTTCCCCACGTGAATCTGTTAATGAAGAAGATTTCAACAGAAGTTTGAGACAAAGTAATCTTCAACAATTTACTGATATTTAACAAAAGCCACTTTCTTGGGTGTTGAAACTTCATATCTTAAAAAGGAACTTGGAGGCCTTGTAGGGTAATAAATCACGAAACTAAAAAATCCAAGATTAGTTTAAAGTTACTTGTTTATTGTTCAACAAAAACAATCAGTTTTTGAAAAAATAATTTAAATTTAATTGGATAAATAAAAAAAATCTACTCACCAAGAGGTGGCAGAACACACAAATAAAAGAAAATTGTAATTAAGCAAGCTTTTAGAACCAGTGGCTCCTTCTTCAAGCAGAAGGATTGAAGGGGAAGAAAGAGGGGTGAAGGAAAAGGACTGGAGAGGTCTAGGAAAAGGGGTAGATTTTGGGAAAGTCACCCAGAACCGCAGATCAGGGGAGACTTACCGCACAAGATGAGAAGGAAAGACTGATTGTTGGGGACTGCATCAGATGATATTTGAAAACCTGAGAGCTTAAAGGTGGAACACAGGGTAATATGCAAGACAGAGATTACTGCTTACACATCATGCACGAGTTAATAAGAGCAAAAAGATAAGTACATTGTATGTAACAGAGGTGGGAGGGGGTGGTGAAAAATAGATAGGTAAGACAATGAAAGATGTAGAAAACTAAAGTGGAGTGAAGAGAAGAGTAGTTACTGTGAAGAAATGCTGGGATGGAAGAAGTTAACATATATTAAGGCCAGATGGTTCGCGAGAACCAAGGACATGTTGTAGTGCTAGTTCCCACTTGCAGAGTTCTGAGAAACTGGTGTCTGGGGAAAGAGTACAGATGGCATGTGTGGTGAAACAGACTCCGAGGTCATGGTTATCATGTTGTAGAGCATGCTCTGCAACAGGATATTGCATGCTCCCAATATACACCCTCTGCCTATGCCCATTCATCCTAATTGATAATCTGGTGGTTGTCATGCAGATATAAAAGGCCAAACGGTGTTTACATACCAGCTGGTACAAGACATGTCATTTCACAGGTGGCTCTCCCTTTGATAGTATATCTTTTGCCAGTTACAGGGCTGCTATAGGTGGTGGTAGGAGGGTGCATATGGCAAGTCTTGCAGTGAGGACGGTCACCGGGCTAGGAGCCATAGGGTAGGGAGATGGGTGCAGACGGAGCACAGGACCCGACAAGAATATTGCAGAGATCGGGAGGGCAACAAAAAGCTGTTCTAGATGTGATGGGTACAATTTCAGACAGAATGAATCTAATTTCATGGTATGTTTTTAGGAAGTCATGGCCCTGTTGAAGTAGCTGATTACACATTAAAGACCAGGATAATACTGAGTCACCAGTGGTGTGCTTCAAAGCTGTTTTTACAGTGATCAGCAATACCAGGATTGGATGGGATGGCCCGGGAAATCTGCTTTTGAGCATGGCTGGTGGGGTAATTAAGTGCAGTGAAGGCTGAGGTGAAATTCTTGGTGTATTGCTCTAAAGAGTTTGCTCCTGAACAAATACGTTTGTCTCAAATGCCAAAGCTGTATGGGAGGGAACATTTGACATGTCAAGGCAAACGTATTTGTTCAGATGCAGACTCTTTACAGCAATACACCACCAGTCTCACCTCAGCCTTCACTGCACATAATTACTTCACCAGCCTAGTTCAAAAGCAGATTTCCCGGGCCATCAAATCCAATCCTGGTACTGCTGATCCCTCCAAAAAAACTGCTTCAGAACACAACACTGGTGACTCAGTATTGTCCTGGACTGGAATGCATAAATCAGCTACTTCGACAGGTCAATGACTTCCTAAAATCATGCCCTGAAATGAGATGCATTCTGTCTGAAATTTTTCGCACCACATCTAGAACAGCTTTTCGTCACCCCCCCTCCCCTCCCCTCCCCCCCTCCCCTCCCCTCCCCTCCCCCCCACCAATCTCCACAATATTCTTGTCAGACACTATGCTCCTTCTGCACCCATCTCCCTACCCAATGGCTCTTACCCCTGTGACCATCCCTGCTGCAAGACTTGCCCTATGCACCCTCCTACCACCAACCATAGCAGCCTTGTAACTGGCAAACATATACTATCAAAGGGAGAGCCACCTGTGAAACAACACGTCATGTACCAGCTGTCATGTAAACACTGTTTGACCTTTTACATCAGCTTGACGACCACCAAATTATCAAATAGGATGAATGGACAAAGGCAGAGGGTGTATACATGCAACATGCACGCTCTACAACATGACTATCGCGACCTCGGTGTCTGTTTCACCAAACATGCCATCTGGATTCTTCCTCAGACACTAATTTCTCAGAACTCCGCAGGTGGGAACTAGCACTACAACATGTCCTTGGTTCTCACCACCCACCTGGCCTTAATTTATGTTAACTTCTTCCACCTCAGCATCTCTTCACAGTAACTACGCTCTGTGTGCTCTCAGGTTTTCAAATCTCATCCAATGCAGTCCTCAATAATCAGTCTATCCTTCTCATCCCGTGTGGTAAGTCTCCCCCAACCTGCGGTTCTGGGTGACTTTCCCAAAGTCTACCCCTTTTCCTAGACCTCTCCAGTCCTTTTCACTCACCCCTCTTCCTTCCCCTTCAACCCTTCTGCCTGAAGAAGGAGCCACTGACTCTGAAAGCTTGCCTAATTACAACATTCTTTTATGTGTGTGTTCTGCCACTGCTTGGTGAGTAGATGTTTTATCTAGCCAATTAAATTACTGTTTGTTGTTCAGATAAACATTGCACCACCCACATGCAGCCCCACTGTGAATGCTGCTCTCAGGCACTGGGTGAACTACTTGGTGTTTGCAAGTAATTGGAAATTGTCCAGACTGCTATCAAGCATTTGAAAGCCGGTGTGAATGGATGGTTGGGTAGACTTCTGTCAAAGGAGCGTGAACTACTATCCTCTCCCAAGGGTACTGTTCCTTCTCCAGGAAATACAAGATGTTGACAACTAGACTTTGAGTGGTGAGTCAATGGTTGGTCCAGAGGAAGGCCAGGACTGGGAAGAACTTCAAAGTTCTACACTTATCACTTTTACCAACAGGTTTAAGGTGCTGTCTCCCACTGGAATGATAACTGTTGGGGCAGTAGGACTAAAAAAAAAACATTGTTCATTGTTCATTGGTAGCATAGTAGGATAATGCAGTCAATCTACACAGGAAACTGCTTAAAAACACTTCCACATTCCATTTCAAGTGTATGGGGCCCATAACAATTAGTACTGACATGTATATTGAATGTAAACAAGTAAAAGTAATATGAATGGTAACAGGTTTGTTTGACTCACAGGAATGCTGAAAACCTTAAACTGGCACACACTTGAATATAGATGCCATCTGTTACTGGTAGTGGTGCATACACATCTTGCTGCCAGCCACAAGCACTAGTCATTTTTTTAATAGAATTATTCTTAGTCTCGCAGCCCAACCGAGATGATGCAGCTGTGCCAAATGAGGACACCACATGGGCTTGTCAACAGAGGTTATTAGTCGAGGCCACTGCAGGACAGCAGTTTTGCACACTACATCTCTCCACAGACTTATGGAGGCATGACACCACTGGCCACTCATGTACATCCCCGGCAGCACAGCCAACTCCTGCCCAGGGGGCAGGAGGTTTCTTCCCATGCACACCAGCCACTGCCAGACAGGGGGCCTAGTGTGGTGGGCACCCCTGCTGTGATGTCAGCAGATGGTACTTGGGGCCACAGAAGCCATAGCAGCATAAAATTTGCACAATGATGGTGCAGGGTCCATGCAACCAGCTTATGTAACAAGGTCACTGGCACGATGTAGTGCCGCACCGGCAACAAGGGTTGTGCGGGCAGACAGCCAAGCAGAATTCGGTAGCCAGCTGGACACTGACCCTATGCATCAAGCAGTTCAGATGTGTCAATAAAAGAACTTGCTACATTTGCAGCTGCCGTCCTCTGCCATCTGGGCTTGACCTCAGCTCCACCACCCATTTGCAGCATCCTGGCTTCTAGCCACCGCACCCTGCACCACGAGCACTGTACCTTAATCAGTCCCACAATCAGCAATTATTTTGTCAACACATCAGTGAAAAGATCTGTGCTCAGCTGTGAAAATAAACGTGTATGAACTTCCTTGTGTAGTCAGTCAGTGATAGGTGTAAATATGGATAAGGGAGACATGATTGTTGAACCTGTTAGAGTGCTATCGATGAGTTATCCTGCCACTGTCAAAAGCCCATTATATTCGGTAACTAACTTGGCCAACTAGTGTTATTATCTGGAGAGAAAGTGGACTGATTAGATGAGTATTACTAATGAAATTATTTTTATAAACTGCTGATACTATGAAAAAGTGTGAGAACTGGTCATCAGTTGCGTGCAACTTAATCTGAATAAATAAGGAAGAGTATCAAAATTAAATCAATGGTGTTACATCCGTCCCTGAACTGTGAGAACACCAACTAATACAATTTCAGGATCTGAGACTAAATTATTCATGCACCACTGAGGACTTGCAGCGACACTGCCAGATTGGTACCTTAGTAAGGTGGACTTTATTATTATTATTATTATTATTATTATTATTACTACTACTACTACTACTATTTTTATACGCAAACTATCTATGAACTGAAGTGACATGTAAAGGAAACGGGTCAGTGCTGGCACATCAAGAGTCCCAGAATCACTCCTCATCAATACGTACTTGTCAGAAGTACAAACAATGGCTTTACTGTGTTCAGGTGTGTCTTTATTGTTTCTAGATTGTTTTTGTTGTGAAAAACTGTAGACAATCATTTCATTTCACACTGTCTTTATAATCTGCAGAATATACCAGCCACAAACAAGAAATGCATGATAATATTCTTCAAATTACATAGACGTACATGACTGCTGCATTTGTCTCCCTGTCTGGAGTGGGGAGATTCCTGTGCCTACATGGGGCAGCCTGTGTGCACAAATCAGAAGCCCGTGTGACTCTGCGAAGTTGCATTCACCCCCTCACCTCTCCGTTCAATGGCTACATGCACCTATAGTGCACGTCATTTATGTTGGCGGCCGTGTTTAAGTTCGTTCTGCGCATCTGACGTCACAAAACACAGTCAGCCAATGAACAGAGAACGACGTTGCCAGATCTCGACTGCAGTGCAGAGCACGGATGAGTGTTTTCAGTTTTAGAAACGTTCAGTCATAAATAAAGTAAAAGAACAAAATCAATGTCTTGATAGCAGACTTTCTTTTATAGAAAGTTTGGAAAAAGCATTCTTTATACCAATTGCTTCATATTCTATTAATTAATTAAACCTAACAAGTAATAAGACTCCTAATTCAGGCGATAGCAAGGAAAGGTGTTTGTATCAATCTCACTAACCGCTTTTTCGCAATAAAGAACAGCGGTAAGTGTTTATTTCCTATTGTACTTCGACGAAGCGTCAGTAATTCATAGTCATACCAACAGTGTTTGTCAGTATTTTGCATGACGTGTTAGACTCCTCATGTTGTTACATTGTAAGATGAGCTGCGTTAGCGTAATGGTTAAGGTGTTGGGCTACTAAGTAGAAGGTTATAACGGTTAAGGTGTTGGGCTACTAAGCAAAAGGTTATGAGTTCAAACCTTGCGTGGTGCTTAACATTTTCTTTATTTAAAAGCAATATCGCAGTGTCTTACTTCACGAATTTTATTCGTTTGAATGCAATTTTTTGAAATTTCTAGTGCTTTGTCTCTTCATTAACCCTTTCGCTGCTGCAGACACATGCTCCCCGCATTCCACGCTGTGCATGATTTTGTCATCACTGGACTGCTAGCCTGTGCAGACACATGGTGTTCCCACTGCTTTGACACACTCATCATTCGATTTCACAAAAACTATTTGGCCCAAAAATTAGATTTTTACACATCTTCTTGACTGATATCTTCCCCCCATAAATGACTTAATTTTGTTTCGATGTTCAACACAGTTATTGTGCAGCATTAAATGTAGTAAACCATTGCATGAAATTTTGAAGAGTTTGCAGAGGTAAAAGTCCATAGAGTATACTTTCCGTATGGTCGATTTTAGTTGCCACGATGTTGAGAATGAAATGTGGACAAGATACCTAAATTTCATATAAAATTTACTGTATAACAACATCTCATTTAATTTAAGTACCACATAGGTGTTGTATGTAATATTGAGAAATATTCCATCTTTCGCGACTATAACAAAAGTTTTATTTACACTGGGCAAGTTTGGCTTTATTTTAAAGCACTTCAATCAATGAAAGGTATGGCACATACACAATAGTACTCATGTTCTCTTTCTTGTTTTTGTTCCACAGTTGCAGTTTTACCAATGGTATTGAAATATATTCCTCTTCCGCAACTGTAATAAGCGACTTATTTAGACCAGATGCGTTTCTCTCTTTTGAAGCGTCTTCAGAGGACAGTATTTTGTCTCCTCCATTGACACGTCACCTTTCGTAGTTTTGTGCTGCGGTAACACAATATTCAACGTTTGTGTCAGCTGATCAGTGTTTTAGCAAATAAATGCTGTTTGTGTGTGCCACACACAAAAATTATATTTGACATAGCTCAGAACACTTCACTGATAGATGGAGTCCTAATGTTTTTGTAAGTCCACAGTTTTGTTTAATGTATTTTGTCTACTTCCTTTTGATCGCTTGAAGTGCTTTTAAATAAAGCCAAACGTGCCCAGTGTAAATAAAACTTTTGTTACAGTCGCGAAAGATGGAACATTTCTCAATATTACATACGACACCTATGTGGTACTTAAATTAAATGAGATATTGTTATACAGTAAATTTTACGTGAAATTCAGGTATCTTGTCCACATTTCATTCTCAACGCTGTGGCAACTAAAATCGACCATACGGAAAGTATACTCTATGGACTTTTACCTCTGCAAACTCTTCAAAAATTTCGTGCAATGGTTTACTATATTTAATGCTGCATAATAACTGCGTTGAACATCAAAACAAAATTAAGTCATTTATGGGGGGAAGGTATCAGTCAAGAAGATGTGTAAAAATCTAATTTTTGGGCCAAATAGTTTTTGTGAAATCGAATGATAAGTGTGTCAAAGCAGTCAGAACACCATGTGTCTGCACAGCCGAGCAGTGCAGTGACAAACGCGCACAGTGCGGAATGCAGGGAGCACGTCTTTGTAGCAGCAAAAGGGTTAATGCGGACGTGGTAGCTTTACTTCATGAACTGCGCGCTCCCCCCTAAATGTAAGCTTGCGAACTATTCTATACTATGGCACTGCTTCTCTTGGTGCGTGCATCGTGTGCAACTGGCAACGCAGCGATCTCCCGCATCTGGGCGGGCATGCGCGAGGCGCCAAGATAAAAGAATTGAACTATAGTGCACACATAAAGTTACACAGATGTAAACACACCTTTACAAGCAGGTTAGTTTACATGCATCTAGCAGTAGTTTTGTCAGAGAAAGTTGTTGTTGCGTCAAAAGAAAACTTCACCTGATAAAACAATAAATTATGAGACAGAATTTCTTCCCAGTGCCTATTTTCTGGGGGCAAAACTGTTAGTACGGCCAAAACATATAAAATTATACAAAAATACCCTAGCTTTCAAAACTATCTGCTGCTGCTACTGCTGCTGGTGTGTGTGTGTGTGTGTGTGTGTGTGTGTGTGTGTGTGTGTTTGTTTTGTATGTTCCACATCTTCTCTTAAACCAGTGGACCAATTTCAACCAAACATGATATACATATCCATTACTGTCAAGCAACAATTGCTGAGGGGTAAGAACCACCTACCCACCACAGTTCAGGACATATGACTTCATTAACGCTGAGATGCATGAAAAACTGCTACATTGTGCATGACATTTACATTTTTTACTCCTTTGCTA
Organism: Schistocerca serialis cubense; assembly: GCF_023864345.2. Lineage (NCBI taxonomy): Eukaryota > Metazoa > Arthropoda > Insecta > Orthoptera > Acrididae > Schistocerca > Schistocerca serialis. The sequence goes on from NC_064640.1 coordinate 228,247,978, forward strand.
CTAACTCTATTCACAACACATTTTGCAGACACTATCCACAAAAGCTGCTGAATGTAGCTATAAAATTATATCATTGTATGATATACAGATCAGGAGAAACTTTTGCATCATGCATGACATTTAAATAAACTTATTCTTAAGTACTAAAACACTCCTAGTCAAGTCAACTTAAGGTAATCCCTTACACCTGCTTGTGCTTTTGGCATGTTTGAACTGTGAAGCACAAACGGCATTAGACGAAAACTATAGCTGCCTACAGAGATATGGAGAGGCATTGCCATAGTGATGTTCACAAAACTGCACATCTCACACCAAGTATACTGCTCAAATACATACAAGGTTTCATTTCTAATAGAAAATTGGCAAAATTAATATCCACGCAATGCTGGGTTTGTCAGCTAGTAAGTCTATAAAAATCAGCAGCAGGGTGCAGTGCTGTTTATGAAAGAAGACAGTATATTGAACATTTCAGAAACAGAAGTCAGTGTTTCCAGTAAATGTTCAGTATTTATGAGAAATAACATGTTCTTACATAGTACTTGAAAGTCAATAATAAAAGTTAGTGTGATCTTATAATCTTTTAAATGAACAGATGCATCACCCATGGGGCAAGTGAACAGCAGATCTATTTCCTAATTCTTGTCAGTAAACTTTTACTTGTGTTTTCTCTTTGTATCAAACTGATGTTAGACATATGATTTATCTGTGGATAAACAATAAACTAAACAATTGTGGCTTCATACTTCTACAAACATTATTCATTGTATAGGAATCATAGCCAGAGTTAGGAAATTATATGTCCTGTTTTCCTCATTATATTTTCCACACACAGTCAAACATTAGTTCAGTGTCAGTTATTATTAATAAATTTTATGGACAGAAAACTAGAACTTACAGTGTTGACATAAAATTTACACTTCATATTGCAGGTAAGTGTGGCTTGGTGGTAAAGTGCAATCTTTGGATTGGTGACTGATTTACTTTTTCTATTCCAGGTAAACTTTGAGTAAAACACACTGGATATTCTCATTCAGAATACAGCAATAAATAAATAAATATGTACAGTATTATTTACATATTTTAGAATCACAGTGAATAAGTATTGTCACACATACCTCAGAAAATACAGCAATGCATAAATATTCAGAGCAACACAATATTTAGTCCAGTTTTTAGCTAAATGCTTGTATTCCAGTTATAGCTCTCCCAAGAATGAGAGCATGGATATCGTGAGTACCTATGACAGATTGATCAAGTGCAGTTGTCCATTATTTGCATTCAGGAAACAAAGAGGAAAAAGACAGAAAAAGTATATGACCTTACCTTCATATGTATTGACTGATTCCAGATTCAGAACATGTCTAATAATATGATATTCATCAGAAATGCCATTCCCACCCAACATGTCACGGGCAGTGCGTGCAATGTCCAAAGCTTTTCCACAGGAATTACATTTCAGTATTGATATCATTTCTGGAGTACACCTTAAAAGAATATGTACAAAAAGAAACTTTACTTATATGGAGAAAATGAAGATGGTATAATATGTAAGTGAGAAAGTGAGGAATTTGTGTAAAATTTTGAGAACAGCTATTTTTATTATATTATTATGAAACACGGAATAACAAATGGCTTTTCATGTAAGACAACTTTTGTTGGTGAAACTGAAGCATATAATTAGGAGACCACTCTTGCATCACAACATCCAGTTTCATACTATACCTAGTCACCTAATAGATAGCTGCCTCATCTTGACATACAAGACAGCTGCACATTATCAGAACATGGAGTCTCCATGTCCCCAATGCATGGTTAATGACACCCCAGACCAATTCAACTGAGATTATGTGCAATCAGGACATCAAATATCCCTCAAACCACTGTAGCGTGATTTTGACCTGTTGGTATGGATTGTGTTTTCCTGGGAACGCCACATCTGGTAGGGAGACCATAAACTATGAAGGAGCATATGTGACTAATAAAAATACTGGCATATTCCACAGCTTTCATAATGCATTCTATAACAACCGCAGGTCCCAACAAGGTCCATATCACCTTTTCCGAACCTTCATCTGAGTTGCCACTCTGCTACTAGGAAATTCACTGATCATATTTCAAACTCTAATCTCTAATAGGTTACAATATAATTAGTTTGCTTTTGATAAATATTAGTGATATCAGAATATGAACATCCAATAACCTATGCTGCTTTTGCAGTAATCATTTCTAGCTTCTAAATTATCAAAATGTGACCTCTGTTGAAGTTAATCAGCAGTTTTCTGTAATCTCAGAATACGGAGTACACTGAATGACTTAATTGCACTCTTGGCACCTGTCATGCCATGAGTACATTAATTTGAGATAGTTGCTGTGTAGGAAAGAGAGTGGTCCTGTTTTCAAAGTGAACACTTCGGCATGCCACATGACTGGCAGTCATCAAATTTTGTACTGGTCATTGGGATAACAGTTGAGAGCAGGATGTTAAAGATATGCAATATTAGCATATTTCATCAAGATCAGATCATGTGTATATGGCACGTGAGACACTCCATTTGAGGCTATGCAATTGATGGGCTTTTCATATGCCACTCTTTCAAGGGTGTTCCTGAGGACTTGCTTATAGGGAAAATAACTACCACCAATGTCATAAGTCATGAGAAATAACACAGTGATGAAAGAGATTGCCACTAGCTCCATTAGTTAGTGCAGGTTGTAAGATTTAAGTGGTGGGCCACAGCCAGTTCAATGCAGAACAACAACAATGTCATTTTTTCCTCTGTCATTCCTTAGTTGCTTCAAATTTCATGGAGGTACGTTTCGAAAATGTAAGTCAATGAAAGTTAGATTGTTTATGCCATATACGTTTCACTTCTTTTATTCATGAAGCATCTTCAGTGGCCTGTAATACAATTTTCTTTTTATACATAAAATAAATGTATTATGTAATAGTTACAATATGTTACTATGTTACATTTCGTCATGTTTTTCTCTTGTTTTTTAGATTACAAACAACTTTTATTACACAGATCTTGTGAGGTTAAATTATCATTTGATGTTACTTCCGATTTTCAGTATTGTTAGTCCATATGTGTGGTCCTGTAGCTGTGTTCGTTCAGTCCCCATGCTCCAGCTGGCCGATTTCTGGCAGTTTTTTCACCCACATTTATTACAACACATTACTTGCACTTTTCATTTTGTGATCAATATGTGCTTGTTTACAGTATGTGGTATTGCCAACTATCACCATGCGGTTTATCTTTGCCTTTTATGTGTGGTTTCATATTTTTCATCTGTTTTGTGTGTGTGTATTTTGTTATGTGTAAATGTTACATTATTTGTGAGAGCAGTCTTTTTTTCCCTTAAGTGAATAAGTGTGTGTGTGTGTGTGTGTGTGTGTGTGTGTGTGTGTGTGTGTGTGTGTGTGTGTGTGTGTGTGAGTGAGTGAGACAGAGAGAGAGAGAGAGAGAGAGAGAGAGAGAGAGAGAGAGAGAGAGAGAGAGAGAGAGAAGGGGGGAGGGGGGAGAAAGAGCCATCAATTATTTACTCTGGTTAATGTTTCTGATTTCTGTTTATGATTGTTTTAGTGGCTAACATGATCAGAGAGTTATTGATTACATTAATTAGATCATTAATTACTTTCTTTTTCATTGCATGGGCTCTTTGTATGTGAAAGTTTACTCGTAATGTCAGGAGTTTTTTGTTGTGACTGTTCACTCTTCTCACATAAAATCATTAGAGTGAACGATCACAACAAAACTCCTCATATTACAAGAAAGCTTCCACATGCAAAGAGCCCTTGCAATGAAAAGGAAAGTAATTAATGACCAAATCAACACAAGCAATAACTCTCTGATCATGTTAGCCACTAAAACAATAATAAACAGAAATCTGAAACATGACAAGAGTAATTAATTGACGGATCTCTCTCTCTCTCTCTCTCTCTCTACACACACACACACACACACACACACACACACACACACACACACACACACACACACACACACACACAATAAATGAAAAATGATAAATGTGGGTGAGCAAACACCAGAAATCGGCCAGCTGGAGCATGGGGACTGAATGAATACATCTCCAGAACCACATATGGACTAACAACACTGGAAATCATAACACCAAATGATAATTTAACATCACAAAATTTGTGATACAAACGTTGCTTCTAATCTAAAAAACAAGAGAAAAACATGACAAAATGTTACATACTAACATCCTGCAACTACTACATAACACATTTATAAAAACTAAAACTTTGTGTTCTGCCTTATGGCAGGTCTTGTCATGGAGGAACCCTCATCAGAGAGGTCCACCCCATGAGCGTCTAGGGAAGTGATTCCAGTGGTGGTTTCCTGTTGCCTTCCACAGATGATGATGAAATGATAATGAGGACAACAAAACACCCAGTCCCTGGGCGGAGAAAATCTCCAACCCAGCCAGGAATTGAAACCGGGCCCCATGACACGACAGACCGCCACGCCGACTTCTCAGCCATCAGGGCGAACACACATTTATTTTATGTATAAAATAGAAATATGTATAACATGCAACTGAAGATGCTTCACAGACAAAAGAAGCAAAAGGCATATGGAGATAAACACACTGCCTTTCACTTATTTGCAGAGATGGAACATACCTCCATGAACAACAATGATGATTGGTCAGCACCCACAATCATCCTCTCACTATACTGTGTAGAAGTCACCACTCTCACATGCTTATTGAACATCAAAGAGCATGGATATTCATATCATCACTGGACACTGACAGTAAAGAAAGTTACCTGAACTGACGAGCTGCAGAACACACTGGTACACTCTTGTGGCGGGGTACAATTACACCAAAAACCACGTGAGCTGTTTTTCCAAAAGAACACCATTCAGGCCAGTAGCAGTGGTATAACCATATGGTGGACATGTACATGGAATTAAATGTGGTTCCTGGTATGACTAACACTGTTCCTCACTGGTGAATGATACAACAACCTTCAGCCCAATCAGGTGCACACTAAATCTCTCACCTCCCTCTCCAGGTGACTTGTACCTTTAGAAAGACATTCCCTTCTCCAGTTGCTCCCAAATTGGAACACTGCATGAAATGAGAAAGTTTTCTGGTCCTCCAGGTCACCTGACCTTAATCATATTGAGCACATATAGGATACCATATGTATGTTTCTTGGATCCATTTCTGGCCAATTTCTGTGTGTTGTGGTCAACAGTTGAGTAGTTACGGATCAGGGTGGCTATCTACACACACTGTTTCACACAGCCCGAGCAATGACATGTCACTGCTGTCATAAGGCCAAAACGTTTTGCTAGATGCTATTAGGTTATATTCCTCATTACTCCATAATACCTCTGGTATTATGACATCCCCCCTGGGTTACTAGGTGAGCTCAATATTGACAGAAGGATGTTCATAATATTAATATTATAGGCAACCGGTGTGTGAGGAATTTTCTTAAGCTTGGTCTTCAGTTTTTCCCAATACCCACCCGTCACCCGTTTAAATTTGTTGAAATACTCCGAGACAGTCACTGTGTGAAATGTACTAACTTATCTCATGTTTAAAACAATTTTATTTTAATAGTAAAAATTGCACAATTTAAATTGAGTTTGTTGTATATAAATCAATATCTTGTAGGAATGAGTCATTTTACATTCCATCACAAATTATTTTGTGAATATTATTACGGCATCAAAATTTATAAGGGTTTTTTTTTTTTTTTTGTTTTTTTTGTTTTTTTTTTTTTTTTTTTTATATATGCGGATCTGATTTGGTAATTCTTACCCATCACCTTTAACACATTAGAATTACATAAATTCTTCTATACAACAGAAGAAGGTGTCAAGGAGAAACTTTCTCAGTTTGTTCTCAAATTCTGCTTTGCTGGCTGCCAGACATTTTATATGCCTCATTAAGTGATCAACAATTTTTGTTGCAGCATTACACCAGCCTTTCTTTTGCTAAAGACAACCTTTATGGGGAGTAATGGATGTCATTTTTCTTTGTGGTATTGTAATTATGTACATCATAATGTACTGTAATGAACTGTAATGGATTATTTACAACAAACTTCATGAGGTAATAAATATACTGTGAAGCAGAAGTGAGGACGCCCAACTCCTTAAACAAATGTCTACAAGGTGATCATGGGTAAGCTACCACACATTATTCTTGTTGATAAATAATTAAACTTTTAAGTGTTTCATGATACAACACTGGAAAATTCTTACTCTTATCAGTAAGTATGACAAGCACACTTTTAGGATCCATTTTAGAAGTTCTGGGCATGTTATTCATCTGCAAATGTGTCACATGACACACGAAAGTCATGTTTTTTTATCAGCAATCACATTAAAGGACATTTTGAAATTTTCAACCTCAGATGATTTTCACGAGTATTCATTTTACAGGGTGATTATAATTAAAGTTAAACTTTCAAAACACTGTAGAAATAACACCACTAGTCAGAATGATGTCAAATTGCAATGGAAAATTATTGGAGAAGGGGAAAAACGTATGGCAGATGAAAAATATAGTATGAAAATTGATCAACAGATGGTGCTTCATATGACAGAATAGGTAAATGAATACACCTGTCATGCGCACGACACATTGAAGTTGGTATAAACACTCCAGGTACATGGCTTTTCCTCCTTTCGCATCTGCGATGTTTGCAATGACTGTCTCAATGCAGAATCACGCTCTGCTTGTAAAGCTGTATTACAAGAACGATGACTGTGCACACATCATTCTGTGGAAGTACTCGACACTGTAGGGTTTTAAAAAAGGTGTTGGTCCAATGACTGCCGTGGGTCTGGAGAAAATTATTGATAAATTCGAAAAGACGTGTTCTTTTGGTGAGCAACCTGATAGACAAAGGAAACAAATTGATTCGACGTCAGTGGAAGCAGTGGCCACAGCAGTGCACGAGGAGACAAGTGGTGGTGTGCAAAGGTGTAGAGCATGGAGAATTGCCTGAACATTGGACATACCCATGAGCATTGTGCGTAAAATCCTACAAAACACTCTTCTTTGCTACACATTCAAAATTACCCATGTGCACGAGTTGCTTCCTGTTGACCTGCCAGCAAGAGAGACCTTTGCTTGCATGGAAGTGGACAATGATTGGCCAGGGAAGATTTTGTGGAAAGATTAAGCCCACTTCCATCTGACAGGGTATGTCAATACACAGAGTTTTCGAATGTGGGCAAGAGAAAATCCACACGCAAATCAACCGGTTCCACTTCATCCTGAAAAGGTCACTGAGTGGTGTGGGTTTACGGCATCATTTATCATAGGGCCATATTTTTTCGAAGAGACAGGTGCTTCTGGTAAGTGCTATGAGTGTCTCTTGCGCAATCTAGTTATTCTAGCTCTCCAAAAGCCTGGATGTGTGGATAGGATCATTTTTATGCAAGATGGCACACCTCTGAACATTGCAAATCCAGTTAAGCAGCTGCTGAAATGCCATTTCAGAATTGCTAGAATTATCAGCCGCCATTTTCTTACAGCCTGGCCATCCTGATCACCTGATCATAACCGTATGACTTCTGGCTGTCCGGCAGCCTGAAAGATGATGTGTTCAGTGTTCCGACTGCAAACTTCGCAGCATTGAAGGCACACACTGTGCAACACATTCTGAACGTGACTCCGGAAACACTTCCATCAGTTGTGTAACATTCTGTTCCTCAATTTCAACTTGTTGCAGAAAATGGTGGACAGCATACTGAACATTTTTTGGACCAGTCACACAGAAATTAATAATGTGACCTGATTTTGATTGATGCTTTTTGTACGGTTTTTGGCCTCAGGACAATTAAAAACTGATGTAAGTGATGCTTTTTATGTGATTTTTGGCCTCAAGACAATTAAAAACCAATTTTTCCCATCCAATGTGATATGAACTTGCCGTGGTGGATGAGCTTACGTAACTAACAGTATCACACCTGTACACGCATGCAAACTGAGTAGTTAAGTTTGTTTAACGTCAAACGTACACCTTAGGCATTGTTGTATGATTCATTTGTCATTTGTCGACCACTATTAAATTATAATGCTTACAGTGCCATCTATTGCTACATTTTGTAACTATTTATTTTCCGTCTGCCATATGTTTTCCCCTTCTCCAATAACATTCCGTTACAATTTGACGTCTTTCTGACTAGTGGTGTTACTTCTACAGTGGTTTGAAAGTTTAATTTTAATTATAATCATCCTATATTATATCTTGCATGATTGCCCAATTTTGGCCTTGCAGGCCATTTTCAAGCATTGTAGGTGTTGATGTGTTGTGCAGTTACCCTGTTATTAAACAGTGCATACAGCCGATCTGAAAGCCAGCACATGACGTGCAAGTATGGCTGTGGTACCCCATGTGAACCAAATACGCAGTTACATAAATTAAATATCTAGGTGTTAAGTTGCAAAGCAATATCAAATGTAACAAGCACATGACATCAGTTGCAGGGAAGGCAAGTGGTCAAATTTGTTTTATTGCAAGAAGTCTTTTTAGTATGGCTCATCTCTAAAGGAGGCCACCTACAGAATACTTCTTGAATACCACTAGAGTCTTTGAGACTCTACCAGGTAAGATTAGAGTACATCGAAGCAATTCAGAGGCACGTTGTTAGATTTGTTATTGATAGGTTCAATCATTATATGAGTATTATGGAAATCCTCTGAGAACTTGAATAGGAGTCCCTGGAGGAAAGATGACATATTTTTAGTGAAACACTATTGATAAAGTTTAGAAAACCAGCATTTGCAATTGTCTGCTGAAGAATTTTACGGCGCCCAATGTACATCTTGTGTAAGGAATATGAAGTAAACATAAGGTAAATTTGGGTTTATACACAAGCAATTAGACAGTCTTTTCCCCCTCACTCCATTTGCGAGTGGAACAAGGAAGAGAATGACTCGCTGCTGTGCAAGGTAACCTCTGCCAAGCACCATAAAGTGTCTTGTGGAGTATTTATGTAGATGTAGATGTCTACATCAATTTATGGAAGTAAAGGAAAACATAAATAACTTTGAGAGGATCTGAACTCTCCTCCATCAAATTTGCGTCCAGTTCCTGTAATTAGTACTCTTCCTTGGGAACTTTGCAGTGTAATAATGAACCTCAGAATATACTGTAACTAAGTACATGATTTCACAGTACTCTAATCAAATGAGTCATTTAGTTTACAAAGGACTTACTCACTGAAAAATATAGTAACATGCTAGCCATTTATATGATCGTCCTTTAATTAATATTAAGCTATCTTTAATCTCCATTTTTCAACATACATTGATTTATACTTAACTATATGTGCAATGTCACATACACTTTACAGTCTTGTACATTCAGAAATTTTTCAATTGTATGCAAGCAAAATGGCACAGTGTAAGACACTCAACTCATTCGGTTCAAATCCCCACCTGGACATCCTGATTTAGGTGTTCCTTGATTTGCTTAAACAGTTTAAGGCAAATGCTGGGAAAGTGCATTGGAAAGGTACTTTTAAAAGGGCACAGCTGATTTCCTCTCCAACCTATTTCTAATGACCTCATCATTGACAATGTTAAGCTCTAATATTCCATCCTTTTCCTATGGAGATGGAGATGTCAAGCAGACATGATTTCAGTTTGCGTTTGAAGTTAATTGTATTGTATATTAGATTTTTCACATACTTGGATAAGGGGTGCATTATTTTTTAGACTGCATAACCCACTGCTTTCTGCATCACACTAAGCCTGAGTGAGTTTTGTTACCAGGAATTTCTGAGTTGAAAGTGAACATCTTCATTCCCTAATGAATTACATAGCATTTCTTGTGTAACTTTGAAAATTATGACATAAAAGTAGTTACAAGTCAATGTGTCTTTATAGAGGCAGTTAATACCACAGGACAGAATTCTAGGATGAAAAATGTTATTTTTCTTTGATATACCTTATATTTTACCCTTATTTAAAAAATTTATTTTCAGTAATGAACAAGTTTGGATTATCTAAGTTTTTTTCAACATATTTCAAATTAAGTTTTGATTTGATTGAATATGTTGTTTTCTCTTTGTGATTAAAATCAGCAATATTACAAATTCTTATTCCTCAAAAATTAGTACACTTACAAATTCTTATCCTTCAGGCGACCCACATGAAGACATGCTTGAAGACCTATTGATATTTCTGTAAGCATATCTGCTAATTTCTTCTGAATGAGCTGGGTGGCTGCTAAAGGCCGTCCAAACTGGTGACGCTCTAGTGTATATCGACGTGCTTCTGCTAAGCAAAACTCTGCTGCACCCAGGGCTCCCCAACCAATACCATAACGAGCATTACTAAGACAGGTAAAAGGTCCCTGGGGAAAAAGGGCACAAAAAAAGAACCTTAAGTTACAACAGATCCAACACTTACAATAAAAATGTGAAATATGGAAGAGTTTATTTTGAATATAAATAGAACACACAGAAAAATTTTATCATCTTCACTTCAAACATCAGGCCTTTTTTAGTTTTGCCTGTTACAGTATGCATCAATTCCTCAGTATTCTTCGAGTTCATTATATCCACATTGTGTAAACTGTATGAACCAAATGAGTATTGATTATATAATCCAATGTGCCTCAACTAAGAATACATTTGCCATGTTTACCAAGATTCATCCACAAGATAACAGATCGTAGGGATGAGAGGTTTTTTTTTTTTTTTTTTTTTTTCTTTTTTTTCTTTTAGGCTTTGAAGAATAAATTGGATCAGCCATCATAAATGAGTGTAATGAATACAACTTTAATCTATGTGACAATCTGATTGTTGATTTGGAAATTATGTAAATATCTGGAGATGTGTATTAAGGTCAGTGAGAACCTAGGGATGAGAGTTACTTTTTTCTTTTAGGCATTGAAGAATAAATCGGATCAGCCATCAGACATGAGTGTAATGGATACAACTTTAATCTATGTGACAATCTGATTGTTGATTGATGAAATCGGTGCTCAGCTGCTGGATGATTTGCCTCATAATGGGGAAGAAGAAGATAATTTGAAAAAGAGTAGCAACATAATTGTACAAATTTTCTCACTTTAGATGAAAGAGTAGTGTCTCATACTAATTGTATTTTCTTAAAATTAGTAGAAATGGCCATACATATTGCAAATCTTTAACTGGCAATACAATTATAGAAAATAATTAGTTTTATTTCCTACAGATGAAATTATGCTGTTTTGATATCAGCCTGTAAAAGCAGACATAAGTTTGTATCTTTCAACTTTAAACCTGCCTATCTCCTACCACTTACTTTTCAAAATATTTTGGAAGACTATTTGTGATCAGATTTATTGACATGTTGCAATTCCTTTCTGATTCCTTCCCAATTTGGTTTCCATATAAGATACTTCACAGAGGATGCTATAATCATTTACAGGAATAAAATACTTTGTTAACAGTATCCTCTGAGAATCTTTTTGAATTTTTGGACCTCTTCCAGGTTAGACTTACAAAATTAATACAGCATGGGAAATCAGATAGTATAGACTCTTTCAGTGTTTTACCCTCAACCTATTCTTATCTTGATTTTTCATTAATGGCTTTCCAATTATGGTAAATAATCAGGCAGCAATGGTTGCCAATAAAATAGCTGTACAGATCAAGTATTACTACTACACAACACAAGCCACAAAAATGTCAAATTTGTTAATACTATTTTATAATAGTGAATGACACTGTAAGTCATTGAAATGAGATAAATGTGCTGGAAATTCAGAACATACAACATGTAAGGTTCCTATGTAGCCAAACAGACAATTAAATTAGTAGCTTATTGATAACTAACTGAAGCAACAAAGTTTGCTCCAAAAATTATTTTCTGACAGTATGACAGACTAGTGATTCTGTTATATTCTTTGTGTATTTCTATCATCTGCACTAATGAAAAGAATTTACATTTCATAGGCTATAGTTAAACAGAAGAGGGAAGTTCCACAATTGTAATAGGCTAGTCTCTCTCATACAAATGGCAAACATGAAAAAGCCAACACACATTAAAAAAAGATGGGTAGAAAAGGACTTGCCAAAGGTGGATGTACCAGAATTAAATAATGCTAAATATACAATTATGTACCAGTTTCTGAGAAGACATAAGAAAGGAAAAGAAATACGCCTGATTGGCTGACTTTGAAGTAAAGATGCTGTAAATGCAATAAATAGCTACAAACCCACAAATGAATCAATTTCAAAAATTTACAATCGCAATGTACAATCTTTGCATGACAAGACTATGAAATACACAGCTCTTTTTTTCTTTTTATTTACACATCAAGTTCCATAGGACCAAATTGAGTAGCAAATCTCCAAGGTCATGCAACATGTCAGAACATGAAATTACAACATACAAGTAATAACAGATAAAATAAAATGTATATGAACTCAAAAAAAGACAAGCCATAAGTTTGAGTAAGCACAATCAACAATATAACATAGGAATGAGCTTAATTTTTCAAGGAACTCCTCGACAGAATAGAAGGAGTAACACATGAGGACTCTCTGCAGTTTCAATTTCAAAGTGCATAGATGACTGCTAAGATTTTTGAACTCCTGTGGTAGCTCATTGAAAATGGTTGCAGCAGTATACTGCACACCTTTCTGCACAAGGGTTAAGGAAGTGCAATCCAAATGCAGATTGGATTTCTGTCTAGTATTAACTGAGTGAAAGCTGCTAACTCTTGGGGATAAGCTCACATTGTTAATAAGAAATGACAGTAAAAAATAAATATACTGAGTGGCCAATGTCAATACCCAGACTAGTGAACAGGGGTCAACAAGAGGTTTGCGAACTTATTGCCCAAACTGTGCATTTCTGAAGCACAGATATCTTTTGAGAATGATAAGAGTTACCCCAAAATATAATACCATATGACATAAGGCTTACGTCATAAGTGAATGAAAATAAGCAAAGTAGACTAACTTTCATGTTGAACGATCACTTACTTCAGATACCGTTCGAACAGTAAAAATGGCATCATTAAGTCTTTGGACAAAATCCTGAATGTGGGCTTTCCATGACAGTTTACTATCTATCTGAACACCTAGAAATTTGAACTGTTCAGTTTCATTAATCATACGCCCATTCTGTGAAATTAAAACGTCAGGTTTTTTTGAACTGTGTGTTAGAAACTACAAAAGCTGCGTCTTACTGTGATTTAGCATTAGTTTATTTTCTACAAGCCATGAACTTATGTCATGAACTGCACTATTTGAAACTGAGCCAATGTTGCACATAACATCCTTTACTACCAAGCTAGTGTCATCAGCAAACAGAAATATTTTAGAGTTACCTGAAATACTAGAGGGCATTGCATTTATATAAATAAGGAATAGGAGTGGCCCCAACACTGATCCCTGTGGGACCTCCCATTTGACCGTACCCCATTCAGACTCCACATCACCACTATTCTCAACACTGTGAATAATGACCTTCTGCTGTCTGTTGCTAAAGTAAGAAGTGAACCAATTGTGAGCTATTACCCACATTCCATAATGGTCCAATTTCTGCAGCAACATTTTGTGACCAACACAGTCAAACACCTTAGTTAAATCAAAAATATACCTAGTACTCGAAACCTTTTGTTTAACACATCAAGTACCTCACAGAGAAAAGAGAATATAGCATTTTGAGTTGTTAAATGACTTCTAAAGCCGAACTGTACATTTGATAGCAAAATGTGTGATATAAAATTATCAATTATCCTTACATACAGAGCATTTTCAATGACTTTAGCAAACATTGATGGCATAGAAATAGGTCGAAAATTGTCTACTTTATTCCTTTCTTCCTTTTTATAAAGCGGCTTTCCTACTGAGTACTTTAATCATTCAGGAAACTGACCATTCCTAAACGAAAAATTAGAAATATGGCTAAATACAGGGCTAAGATGTGCAGCAAAGTACTTTAATATTCTGCTAGGCACTCCATCATATCCATGAGAGTCCGCAGTCTTCAGTGATTTAATTATTCACTCAATCTCCCCCTTGTCTGTATCACTGAGAAATATTTCAGACATCAATCTCGGAAAGGCATTTGCTAAGATTGTTATATGATTTCCTGTAGAAACTAAATTTTTATTTAATTCACCAGCAATGCTCAGAAAATGATTGTTAAATACTGTACATATATCTGATATACAAGTAACAGAAACTGACTTTATATTGCCAACCTTGTGCTGCTGACCGGACACTTACTTCACAACTGACCATATGGTTTTAATTTTATCCTGTGAATGAGCTATTGTCTTTGCATGCCATGTACTCTTTGTCTTCCTAATAACATTTTTAAGCACCTTGAAGTACTGTTTGCAATGCACTACTGTAGCTTGATTGTGACCACTTCTAACGTTTTGATATAATTCCCGCTTTGTTCTACATAATATCCTTACCCCACTAGTTAGCCACCCAGGCTGCCTTTTACTGCTAGTACCCTATTTAGACCCCCCCCCCATGAACCATGGACCTCCCAAGTGGGGAGGCTTGCGTGCCTCAGCGATACAGACAACGGAGGGGTATCTGTCGAGAGGCCAGACAAATCTGTGGTTCCTGAAGAGGGGCAGCAGCCTTGTCAGTAGTTGCAGGGGCAACAGTCTGGATGATTGACTGATCTGGCCTTGTAACACTAACCAAAATGGCCTTGCTGTTCTGGTACCGTGAACGGCTGAAAGCAAGGAGAAACTACAGCCGTAATTTTTCCCAAGGGTATGCAGCTTTACTGTATGATTAAATGATGAAGGCGTCCTCTTGGGCAAAATATTCCGAAGGTAAAATAGTCCCCCATTCGGATCTCCGGGCGGGGACTACTGAAGAGGACGTCATTATCAGGAGAAAGAATACTGGCATTCTATGGATCGGAGTGTGGAATGACAGATCCCTTAATTGGGCAGGTAGGTTAGAAAATTTAAAAAGGGAAATTGATAGGTTAAAGTTAGATATAGTGGCAATTAGTGAAGTTCAGTGGCAGGAGGAACAAGACTTTCTGTCAGGTGAATACAGGGTTATAAATACAAAATCAAATAGGGGAAATGCACGAGTAGGTTTAATAGTGAATAAAAAAGTAGGAGTTCGGGTAAGCTGCTACAGACAACATAGTGAACGCATTATTGTGGCCAAGATAGACACAGAAGCCTGTGCCTACAACAGTACTACAAGTCTATATGCCAACTAGCTCTGCAGATGACGAAGAAATTGAAGAAATGTATGATGAGATAAAAGAAATTATTCAGATAGTGAAGGGAGACGAAAATTTAATAGTCATGGGTGACTGGAATTCGATTGTAGGAAAAGGAAGAGAAGGAAATGTAGTAGGTGAATACGGATTGGGGGTAAGAAATGAACGTGGAAGCCGCCTGGTAGAATTTTCACAGAGCACAACTTAACCATAGCTAACACTTGGTTCAAGATTCATAAAAGAAGGTTGTATACATGTAAGCCGCCTGGAGATACTGATAGGTTTCAGATAGATTATATAATGGTAAGACAGAGATTTAGGAACCAGGTTTTAAATTTTAAGACATTTCCAGGGGCAGATGTGGACTCTGACCACAATCTATTGGTTATGAACTGTAGATTAAAACTGAAAGAACCAGAGGTTGTACAGAGTTTCAGGGAGAGCATAAGGGAACAACTGACAGGAATGGGGGAAAGAAATACAGTAGAAGAAGAATGGGTGGCTTTGAGGAATGAAATAGTGAAGGCAGCAGAGAATCAAGTAGGTAAAAAGATGAGGGCTAGCAGAAATCCTTGGGTAACAGAGGAGACACTGAATTTAATTGATGAAAGCAGAAATGCAAAAATGCAGTAAGTGAAGCAGGCAAAAAGGAATACAAACGTCTCAAAAATGAGATCGACAGGAAATGCAAAATGGCTAAGCACGGATGGCTAGAGGACAAATGTAAGGATGTAGAGGCTTATCTCATGAGAGATAAGATAGATGCTGCCTACAAGAAAATTAAAGAGACCTTTGGAGAAAAAAGAATCACTTGCATGAATATCAAGAGCTCAGATGGAAACCCAGTTCTAAGCAAAGAAGGGAAAGCAGAAAGGTGGAAGGAGTATATAGAGGGTCTATACAAGAGTGATGTACTTGAGGACAATATTATGGAAATGGAAGAGGATGTAGATGAAGATGAAATGGGAGATATGATACTGCGTGAAGAGTTTGACAAAGCACTGAAAGACGTAAGTCGAAACAAGGCCCCGGGAGTGGACAACATTCCATTAGAACTACTGACAGCCTTGGGAGAGCCAGCCCTGACAAAATTCTACCATCTCGTGAGCAAGTTGTATGAGACAGGCGAAATACCCTCAGACTTCAAGAAGAATATAATAATTCCAATCCCAAAGAATGCAGGTGTTGACAGATGTGAAAATTACCGAACTATCAGTTTAATAAGTCACAGCTGCAAAATACTAACGCGAATTCTTTACAGACGAATGGAAAAACTGATAGAAGCCGACCTTGGTGAAGATAAGTTTGGATTCCGTAGAAATGTTGGAACACATGAGGATATACTGACCCTACGACTTATCTTAGAAGAAAGATTAAGGAAAGGCAAACCTATGTTTCTAGCATTTGTAGACTTAGAGAAAGCTTTAGACAATGTTGATTGGAATACTCTCTTTCAAATTCTGAAGGTGTCAAGGGTAAAATACAGGGAGCGAAAGGCTATTTACAATTTGTACGGAAAGCAGATGGCAGTTATAAGAGTCGAGGGGTATGAAAGGGAAGCAGTGGTTGGGAAGGGAGTGAGACAGGGTTGTAGCTTATCCCCGATGTCATTCAATCTGTATATTGAGCAAGCAATAAAGGAAACAAAAGAAAAGTTTGGAGTAGGTATTAAAATCCATGGAGAAGAAATAAAAACTTTGAGGTTTGCCGATGACATTGTAATTCTGTCAGAGACAGCAAAGGACTTGGAAGAGCAGTTGAACGGAATGGACAGTGTCTTGAAAGGAGGGTATAAGATGAAGATCAACAAAAGCAAAACGAGGATAATGGAATGTAGTCGAATTAAGTTGGGTGATGTTGAGGGAATTAGATTAGGAAATGAGACACCTAAAGTAGTAAAGGAGTTTGCTATTTGGGGAGCAAAATAACTGATGATGGTCGAAGTAGAGAGGATATAAAATGTAGAATGGCAATGGCAAGGAAATCGTTTCTGAAGAAGAAAGATTTGTTAACATCGAGTATAGATTTAAATGTCAGGATGTCATTTCTGAAAGCATTTGTATGGAGTGCAGCCATGTATGGAAGTGAAACGTGGACGATAAATAGTTTAGACAAGAAGAGAATAGAAGCTTTCGAAATGTGGTGCTACAGAAGAATGCTGAAGATTAGATGGGTAGATCACATAACTAATGAGGAGGTATTGAATAGAATTGGGGAGAAGAGGAACTTGTATTGGAGGGCAGCGTGGAGGGTAAAGATCGTAGAGGGAGACCAAGAGATGAATACACTAAGCAGATTCAGAAGGATGTAGCCTGCAGTAGGTACTGGAAGGTGAAGAAGCTTGCACAGGATAGAGTAGCATGGAGAGCTGCATCAAACCAGTCTCAGAACTGAAGACCACAACAACCCTATTTAGGACATTCTAATGGAAAGCAGCTCTCAAAGAGCATCAGAAATGTGTTAAGGAAAGCATTATATTTGTCATCTATGTTACCAGCACTATAAACATCCTGCCACTCTTGTTCCTCGACAAGGTTTAAAAAATTCTCAATTGCTTTTGGATTAAATGGTTCAAATGGCTCTGAGCACTACGGGACTTAACTTCAGAGGTCATCAGTCCCCTAGAACTTCGAACTACTTAAACCTAACTAACCTAAGGACAACACACACATCCATCCCCGAGGCAGGATTCGAACCTGTGGCCGTAGCGGTCGCACGGTTCCAGACTGTAGCGCCTAGAACCGCTCGGCCACTCCGGCTGGCTTTTGGATTAACTTTCCTGCATAGTTTGTAATTATATGTGACATTTGTTTGAGTACAAAATCCTTTTAGTGTTAAAATTGGTGCATCATGGTCTGAAAGGGCATTGACCCTTTTACTAACAGAATGCCCATCTAGTAATGAAGAATGAATAAAAATGTTGTTTATGGCTGTGCTACTGTTCCCCTGCACCCTAGTTGGAAAAACACAGACTGCATCAGATCGTATGAATTTAGGAGATCTACCAACATCATTTTTCTTGCACTATCATGTACAAAATTTATACTGAAGTCACCAAATACAACTAATTTCTCGTACTTCCTATAAAGTGAACAAGAACCCCCTCTAGCTTGGGCAGAAATGCTCTGAAGTCAAAATTAGGGGACCTATAAACAAAAACAATTAAAAGTTTAGTTTCACTAAATTCAACTGCAACTGCACAACATTCAAATATCTGTTCAGTGCAGTGCCACGATACATACCTCTATGGACTCAAAAGGAATACTGTTTTTTACATACATGGCCATTCTCCCACCCCACAATGAAATCCTTGAAAAACAGCCAGCTAACCTGTATCCTGGTAATGGAAGCCTTTGAATCGTCAAATTATTTAAGTGGTGCTCCAATATACGAATAATTTCATAGTCAACATCTATAAGCAGTTCACTAACTTTATCTGTAATAGCTTTAATATTCTGATGAAATATGCTAACTCCTTCTCTACTTGGAAACATGACATCCTCTGAAGGTGAGCCCTTAGAGGGACTTCCTTTAAGCAGGTATATCCATCAGCTGACTTCATTCAAAAACGGTGCAGCTCTAACACCAACTACTACAGGAATTTTTCCAAGAGTGTCCTACCACCACCCACTACACTGTCACCTACAAGCTTTGCCAGTCTCCCCTTCCCATACCTGTTGAAGTGCAGGCCATGCCTAGTGAAACCCGATCTACTGATAAACTCAACTGGCACCACTGCAATGTGACCCATGCCCTCTGCCATCAGTGCCCTCTCCAGCCCAATGTTAACGTGCTTAACAGTTGCATTAAGATGAGGCTGATCATGATGCTGAAACAGTTGCATGAAATGCAGATTGATGCCATCAGTTTGAGTAGCTATCTTTATCAGGTCACCACCTACATCACATTCCCTGTCCCTATCAAGGCTATTCCCTGCACCAGGTCTAATTTGGTGTGTAGCTTTGTGTATGTAATTAATTTCCTAATTTATTTTGACCATTCCTAGTTAATATCTTTTGTTATGGAGTGAAATCAGTAATTGTTTCAGGACTGAAATTCTATTGTTTACTTATAAACAAAAATAAAATCTGTAATAATTATAAACATTTGGAAGAAGAACTACTAGAATCCTTTAAGTATTTACTTGGCTCTATTCGAAAACATGTTATCAAAGCCAGCCCTTATTTAATTCCAAAATAATTACCAGATTGGTCAAAAGCATTGTTTGCATAACTAGATCTGCTAATTTCATTATTTAAACAAATAATTTGGCCTAATCTTTGTGGTAGAGAGAACTGTTAAAAAGGAGGAATTTTTCGATCTATTCATATAATTGAATGAGTTATGTTTTAATTGTAATTTCTGTAACTTAAAACATCAAAAAAGTATAGTCTCAGTGCCTATTACTGTGAGGATTTATAAAGGCCCTATTTTTGGTCCTGAGACAGTCCGTCCACGGCCAATTTTCAGAGGGAAATTATGTACTGCTTCAAGTAACAACAATGCATCAAATTTAACAGTGGAATTAGTGTAACACAAATAGGCCATGTGTTAAGGCAATGACAATGTCTGTTCAAGTTATTTGAGAAATAGTGTTACACATACCTTATTCTTCTGCAAGAACTGTGAACTGTGTGGTTAGGTTTATACTGCTCATAGATGTTCAACAGCAAACTATCATAGCAGTATGCTGATGTTTGCCTGCAACCTATTAATGAGGCTTATCAAAATTTACCAATAGTGAGCTATGTAATGTTGGGGGTTGTGGACAGTGACAGTAAAGAACTGTGAAACACAACTGTGCAACTGTTAGCTACATTAATTACAGTAGTCAGTGTTGAACTTCCACCCTCCACCCCCCCACCCCCCCACCCCCACCCCCTATTTTTCAGCCAGTATAACAATGCAGTACGTCGACACCAAGGACCAATGAAGAAACAAAGCAGGTGAACGTCACAAGCTTTCAGCCAAGTGCTCATTGGCCTTTTTCAAGAGGTATGACTGCCAGTGAGCTGCTGGTACACCCTTATATAT
Source organism: Schistocerca serialis cubense (assembly GCF_023864345.2). NCBI lineage: Eukaryota > Metazoa > Arthropoda > Insecta > Orthoptera > Acrididae > Schistocerca > Schistocerca serialis. The sequence goes on from NC_064640.1 coordinate 228,268,222, forward strand.
GCTACCTGCCAGCTGATATCACTGGTGCTCACAGCCTTGCCATATATGGGCATAATTTGACTTGGCATTCAATATGTACACTTCAACCATGTGATCCCTGGATTCCACATCATTCTGAGCTGCAGGAGGCCATCTCCATTAAGGGCGTTATTGGTGATTTTTATTTCAGTGGCTTATTTAATTACACAGTCCCAAAAGCCATTAGTGTGAGCCACAACAGTGGTTTCATCGAATTTGATCAGGTGACCGTTTTCTAAAGCATGTTCAGCTAAAGTCGATTTCTCAAGGTAGTGTATGCGATAAAGCCTCTTGTTCTTCTGTCTGCATTGTTCTACCATTCATACCGATTTCCAACATATGACTGGCCACACTCGCAAGCCATCTTGTAGACCCGAGGTATTCTGCGACCTACTCCATCTCTAACTGGTCTCAGGACTTTCGAATATTTATCAGAGACCTGAAGATCAATTTGATTTTGTGTCTTTTCAGTAGGTGGCTTGTCTTGCTCAACATGGACCCACAAAATGGCAAGAAGACATGTTTCTTTTCCTACTTTTTGTCGGAGGTCTTATTGTGATTCTCACTTGAAAGAACTCCATTTATTTAATGAATGTTGTAACCGTTGTTCCTGAAGACCATACTGTCACCCTCATTAAGATGAAGATGGTCAGTCTGGTTGATAAAATCATTAGACCACAGAGCTGTGGTCAAAATGCACAATAACCCTGAAAGAGTGGTTTGGTGTGGGGCGGTAGAGGGGTGACATGGACCGCGGTGGCCACCGTAGGGTTGTGGACCACTCTGGCTGCAGCAGGGATGGAGCCTCTCCGTCGTTTCTAGGCCCCCGGTTAACATACAATACAATGCAATACAATACAACACAACACAATGATGATCATTTATGAGTCACTGGAAGCTTAATATCAGTAACATGTATTGTCTTAATACAACTGGCCAGAGCCAATAGTTTTTCTTATTGCACAAAAAAAGTATTTCATTCTCCTCCATCTATTTTTCTCCTTTTCACATCAAAACTAAGAAAATTTCTGTTACTGTCAACTGGAGATACTATAAACACATTTTTTGTGTTTTCTTGATTTTATAAAGTGTGGTCAGTTATGTTGTTGTTGTTGTGGTCTTCAGTCCTGAGACTGCTTTGATTCAGCTCTCCATGCTACTCTATCCTGTGCAAGCTTCTCCATCTCCCAGTACCTACTGCAGGCTACGTCCTTCTGATTCCGATTAGTGTATTCATCTCTTGGTCTCCCTCTACGATTTTTACCCTCCAAGCTGCCCTCCAATACTAAATTGGTTATCCCTCGATGCCTCAGAACATGTCCTACTAACCGATCCCTTCTTCTAGTCACGTTGTGACACAAACTCCTCTTCTCCCCAATCATATTCAATACCTCCTCATTAGTTGTGTGATCTAACCATCTAATCTTCAGCATTCTTCTGTAGCACCACATTTCGAAAGCTTCTATTCTCTTCTTGTCTAAACTATTTATCGTCCATGTTTCACTTCCATACATGGCTACACTCCATACAAATACTTTCAGAAACGACTTCCTGACACTTAAATCTATACTCGATGTTACCAAATTTCTCTTCTTCAAAAACGCTTTCCTTGCAATTGACGGTGTACATTTTATATCCTCTCTCCTTCGAGCATCATTAGTTATTTTGCTCCCCAAATAGCAAAACTCCTTTACTACTTTAAGTGTCTCATTTCCTAATCTAATACCCTCAGCATCACCCGACTTAATTCGACGACATTCCATTATCCTCGTTTTTCTTTTGTTGATGTTCATCTTATATCCTCCCTTCAAGACACTGTCCATTCCGTTCCACTGCTCTTCCAAGTCCTTTGCTGTCTCTGACAGAATTACAATGTCATCAGCGAACCTTAAAGTTTTTATTTCTTCTCCATGGATTTTAATACCTATTCAAAATTTTTTCTTTTGTTTCCTTTACTGCTTGCTCACCTCACCAAAAGTCTTGTTCCTTCTGCCACCGAACTTCACTAATTCCCACTATATCTAACTTTAACCTATCCATTTCCCTTTTTAAATTTTCTAATCTACCAGCCTGATTAAGGGATCTGACATTCCACACTCCGATCCGTAGAACGCCAGCTTTGTTTCTCCTCATAACAATGTCTTCCTGATTAGTCCCCGCCCGGAGATCCGAATGGGGGACTATTTTACCTCCGGAATATTTTACCCAAGAGGATGCCATCATCATTAACCATACAGTAAAGCTGCATGCCCTCAGGAAAAATTGTGGCTGTAGTTTCCCCTTGCTTTCAACCGTTCGCAGTACCAGCACAGCGAGGCTGTTTTGGTTAGTGTTACAAGGCCAGATCAGTCAATCATCCAGACTGTTGCCCCTGCAACTATTGAAAAGGCTGCTGCCTTTCTTCAGGAACCATACATTTGTCTGGCCTCTCAACAGATACCCCTCCGTTGTGGTTGCACCTACGGTACGGTTATCTGTATCGCTGAGGCACGCAAGCCTCCCCACCAACGGCAAGGACTATGGTTCAAAGGGGGAGGTGGTTAGTTATATAATTGATATAAATGGGTTTCTGTATATCATTCAGGTTCTTAAGGGCAACTGTAGCCTCAAAATGAATGGAAATCGTGTTTATGACATGTTTTAACAACATTGTGTGTAAAGTTACTCCATTCAAAGAGTACATGCATATTCAAATGCAGAGATATGTAAACAGGCAGAATATGGCGCTGCAGTCGGCAATGCCTATATAAGACAACAAGTGTCTGGTGCAGTTGGTAGATCGGTTACTGCTGCTACAATGGCAGGTTATCAATATTTAAGTGAGTTTGCACGTGGTGTTATAGTCGGTGCACAAGGGATGGGACATAGCATCTCCGAGGCAGCGATGAAGTGGGGATTTTCCCATATGACCATTTCACGAGTGTACGGTGAACATCAGGAATCCAGTAAAACTTCAAATCTCTGACATCGCAGCAGCTGGAAAAAGACCTGCAAGAACGGGACCAACGACAACTGAAGAGAATAGTGCAGCGTGACAGAAGTGCAACCCTTCCACAAATTGCTGCAGATTTCAATGCTGGGCCATCAATAAGTGTCAGTGTGTGAACCATTCAATGAAACATCATCAACATAGTCTTTTGGAGCTGAAAGCCCACTCGTGTACCCTTAATGACTGCACGACATGAAGCTTTACACCTCACCTGTGATCATCAACACCGACATTGGACTGTTGATGACTGGAAACAAGCGGATGGATGTGTAAGGGTATGGAGACAACCTCATTAATTCATGGACCCTTCATGTCAGCTGAGGACTGTTCAAGCTGGTGGAGGCTCTGTAATAGTGTGGCGTGTGTGCAGTTGAGAGTGCTATGGGGCCCTTGATATGTCTAGAGATGACTGTGATAGGTGACACATACGTAAGCATCCTGTCTGATCACCTGTATCCATTATTCATGTCCACTGTGCATTCCAACAGACTTGGGCAATTCCAGCAGGACAACTCGACACCCCATACATCCAGAATTGCTATAGAGTGGCTCCAGGAACATTCTTTTGACTTTAAACACTTCCACTGGCCATCAAACTCCCCAGACATGAACATTATTGAGCATATCTGGGATGCCTTGCAACGTGCTGTGCAGAAGAGATTCCACCCTCTCATACTCTTATGGATTTATGGACAGCCCTGAAGCATTCTTGGTGTCAGTTCCCTCCAGCACTACTCCTGACATTAGTCGAGTTCATGCCACATCATGTTGTGGCACTTCTGCATGCTTGCGGGGGCCCTACACAATATTAGGCAGGTGTATCAGTTTTTTGGCCCTTCAGTGTACTTTGCAAGATATTTGGCAGTATTGCCTTATAATGGATAACTTTACACATGTCTGGAAATTTTAAATGGAAAGAAAACAGAAATCTGAAGTGGCATGACACTTTTCATAGCTTTATTGACTTGTTGGAACCTATTACAAGGATAAATGGAATATGGCAAGTCATTTAAATTTTAAGTTTTTATTATGTAAATTGAAAATAATGTTTCTGCTGTGTCTGGAGCACGAGTTTCTCACCTTCACTTTTATAGTATTTCTATAGCAGGATGAGGCACTACTAACCTTGATTTCACTTCAATAAAGACTGGATACGTACATAAAAGATTTCAGGTGTTCTTTGAACTACAAAGATCATCTTTGTAATACCACAGGTTCATCAAGTTGCCCCTAGTTATTGATTTTGGAGATATCTCCAACATCAGGCCATACAAATGTCTATGTTGAGTCACCTGTCATCTTCACGAACTTAACTTGAATCTCATCATAAGATAGCACTTGTCCAATAATTTCCTCAATATCCTTATTTTCTGCTTTTGTTTGCAGTCGTCGTAAAGTTACCCCCACCCAAGCAAAAGTCACACACCTTTGCTTGTTTTCAGCTTGCTAGTAAAATGTCTCCATTAAAAAAGTGTTTCACCTACTGTTCCACATAACTATGACATGGCAATGACAGTTTCTAAGCAATGTAAAAATACGTAAAGATATTCACATCCAATTAACTGCATTTATCATCCTGCATCATGATGTATGAACAACACTGTCATGATTTTTCAATCCAGTAAAGTTCACTGTGTCTTATCTAAGCAGCCATTTTACTCAGAATTTCCAAAACAGGCCATGGGCGGCACCCCACAGAACTTAATGGGAAGTGTGTAAAGTAACCCAGGTTGCATAATTTAACCCAGTTTATGGTACATCAAATTCAGTCGTTATCTTAAAACCATTGCAGAGTATACCCTTGTACGTTTCATCCTCTCAGAAACTAAACTCTGCTTATATTCTGCTAAACACAAAAATAGTTTTATACGTAATCACTATTATGAATTTGAATATTTTATTTCCATGCATTCAAAAGACAGCAGTAGATTTTAAGCAACTTTCTTCTTCTCTGAATTTCTAATTCCTCTGAAGCACACATAAATTTGATAATTACTGAAGATTTTTGTACCCAAATGTACAAAAAACTTTGGACAAAAACAGAAGGCATTCAGCCTGATCCATCTATTTGCCATGCTTTCTGTCAAACTACAGCAAGCTGTAGTCTCAAAATAAAATGGCACAAAACCTACAGCACTGCTCCCTGTCTAGCACTGCTGCATTTGCATTCTCACAATGAGTGGCTTTTGGATATTAGCGAGATCATGAAAACCAATCCTCTGCAACAGTTAACATGTTCATCTGATGATTAGATTATAGTGTATGTTTTAGAGTTCAGTTGTTACATCATATTTCAAAAGGAAATATAAAACTGACAAGAATATTTAGAACATACAGAGTGAATATCGAACACACACAGGTGAGTACAATAGTATTTCTATATGAGAAGGAAAGAATAAGGGTTCATACCCAAAGGGTTTCAAATTAACAATTGCCAAGGTTATTTCATATGTAGAGACCGCATTATACAGGGTGAACCAACTCCACAGAAAAACATTCACAGGCGGTAGTAAGGATCAAAACAAGAAAAAAAGTCTAGCAAGCATGGGCTCCAAAACTGGTACCTTAAGAGCTACGAGCACATGGTCATCTTTGCTACTGTGAAACACATCACTTGTACTGAACAAGTGCTCATAGCTCTTAAGGTATGCATTTTAGAGCCTATGTTTACTAGACATTTCTTTCTTGTTTTGTTCATGCTACTACCTCTGAAAGTGTACTGGTGGAATTATGGTTCACCCTTTGTAGAAGCAATGTTCAGCAGTGTATGAAGAAAATGTCAGATCGCAAGAAAGAAGTGATTCCATGATAACTAAAGAGGATGACAAAAACATATGCACTGATCTCAGTTTGATGTATTTAATAAATAGACATTTATACTATCTGTAGACGGAGGAAAAGCATTTGAGAGTGTTGACGGGAATACTCTCCTCAAAATTATGAGTTTATCAATGATAAAACACAAGGAGTGAAAGGTTATCTAAAACACGTACAGGCCAGAGTCAAAGGACATGAAAGAGAGGCAATAATTGAGAAAAGAGTGAGACAGGATTGTAGCATATACCCTAAGTAACTTTATCTGTAAATTGAGCAAGCATCAAAGGAAACCAAGGAGAAACATGGAAAAAAGAATTTAAGTTCCCAGACAAGAAACTTTAAGGTTTGATGATGACACTGAAATTATACAATGTATCGCAAAGTATCTGCAAGATCAGCTGAATGGGGTGAACATTGTCTTGAAAACAGGATATAAAATTAACATCTAAGAAAGTGAAACAGGAGTAATGGAGTGTAGTTGAATTATATCAGGTGATGATTATGAAATTAAATGCTGAAAGTAGAGAAATCATACTATTTGGGTAGCAAAATAACTGATGACAGCAGACGTACAAATGACATGAAACATAGACTGGCAATAGCAAGAAAAACTTTCCTGAAAAGCAAGATGATGTTAACAACAAATACAAATTTAAGTGTTAGGGAGCCTTTTATGAATGTATTCAGTTGGAGTGTGGCGTCATGTAGAAGTGAAATGAAGAAAATAAATGGTAAAGAGAATATAAGCTTATTTGGTGCTACAGAAAAATCCTGAAGATTAAATGTATAAATTGGATAAGTAACAAGGAGGTACTGAATGGAATTAGACATCAAAGAGCTTAACATCAAAACTTGCCTAACAGAAGAAAGAGATTGATTAGACACATCCTGAGGCATCAAAGAATAGTTTAATTTGGCCTAGAGGAACGTGTCAGGGGTAAAAATTGCAGGAGGAAATCAATGTTAAATACAGTAGGCAGGTTTAAATTGATGTAGGGTGCAGTAGTTATGCAGGTAGTAAAAAGCTTATACAGGAAAACAAGTCAGTCTTCAGACTGATGAATTCAACAATTACAATAAGCACTCTGTATTACTTGGCGAGGTGAATCAGTTACCTGGCTGTAATGGGAACTACTTGGCGATGTGACTTGTTACAGTAACGTTCCAGTCCAACTCAGAGTGTGAGCACAAAAAGGGACTGCAGAAAATACCTTTGTGGAAAGCCATGACTACTTGCTATTAACATCGTTAATATTACAGGCAATGAAAACAAGGAAAGTGTGATAGTGCTGACACAGAAGGTGATAAAAGATGCATTCAATTAGGGAATGGTGTGCAAATTACAGAAGGAGGGATATGATGCCAAGTGGAGTAGGACATCAAGTATGTGCCCCAAAACAGAATTAGAGAAATGCATACAATAAATATTTCATTGGTGATCTAAATAAATTGCTGCAATATTATGGCCATGGAAGGAAATACAATCTTTGCAGAAATTTCACAGCTGTTGTTTCACTGAATTAGCCTTCCCTACTAGGAAAGAAACTCTAAGAAAAACTGTTCCATCTATGGGATTTGATTTTAGAAGTTGCTAGAATGAATGAGTCATGAACATACTGGCAAAAAAGCCTATGATATCAGACTTTTAAAAAAAATTTATAAAATGAAGCATTAGCATAAAGTGACCAATGGTTTACTTAGATGAGCCATGGATCCATACATACTACACTGTGAAAAATATTGCAAAGTGGCAATGTGTGAACAGTGTCATCGAACAACAGTGCCAGAGAGCATTTCATTGTTGTGACTGCAGAGTTTTATTTTTTGTTCACATTTCCTCTGTGACTACAACGGGAAAACTTCAGACTATCATGTAGAAATGGCAAAAAAACTACAAATCTGTAGAGACAAAGAAAACCAAACTTTCACATTAATTACGAAGCAACAAACACTTTCTCTTTATTCAATTGGTAAACTCTTGCAAAAAATGTCCCTTCTTACTGCTGTCATGCCATCTAGACCTAAATCCTACAGAACTATTATGAAATCTTGCAAAGATAATCATGATACATCACACATCTTACTCTCTAACCTGAAAAACTTAACAGCTCATGCTTCTGCTGCTAATAAATAAATGTTGTTTGTCATCTAGCTTGGTGCATACCTTTTGATGTAACACTACTTTGGTGATTTATGCATCAATTTTTCTGGTTATAGTTGGCATTACAAGGCTAAGTGGGATTCCTTCCAAACCTTTCCACCTACGAAAAATTTGAGATGGTCACTGGGAATCAAACACAGGACCTTGGCATTACTAGCCACAAATGCTAACCACTAGACCACAATGTCACTTTGCTTGTGCGGCTGTGACATTTTCTTTTACTGCTGTGTCCTTAGAAGACTTGAAAGTATACGTATCATGCCAAAAAAGTGTGTGATGATGAGTGGAGGAGACACACTTTGATGGCCAAGGAACTGAAAATATAAATAAAATCACTCAGCACAGATTCAAACAAAAAGTCAGCATTGTCATCCTTTAGTGAAACAGCAGCAAAGAATCAACAGATACACACGTAGAAAATAGCGATGTCACTGGGGAAGATAGTTTTCCAGATATTGCCCTTCTTACTGCTGCCCACTGTGAGCAGCCAAGGTGAGATATACTATGTGTCCCAATTCCGGTCTTATTCTAAATGGGTACTTCATTTAGATGTGAGTATAGACATTTAGCGTGTGACAGCACTCCTCTTGTAACAGTACTGGAAGGTACACCATTACTACCTCCCCTCCTTGCTTATAGGGCATGAACACAGGGGCACCGGCACCCTGGCCAGATAATTGGATTGCTTTGCTGGGTAAAACTTCAGCTAAGGGAATTAAAATACACTCATCTATGGAATCTAAAGGAAGTTCTAGACATTACAGGCATAATAAAGAAGAAAATTGTAGAAAATAAAGTAACTTTTGCATCTGTTGCCTAAAGATGTTTCTACTAGAATAAAGAAATTTTTCTTGCTGTTCTGAGTTAATGCATACACAAAACATGACACTTTGCCATCACTTGTTCCTACCAACACACAATTCTCATTTAACAAAGAATTAAATACTGCTCTTGGTTGGTGTCGCAACATAGTTGTCAGTCTCACACATTGCAATTCTTGACTGAATTACTCTGCCCATATTCAGTATGTTCTGGTATAAGATTAGGGATCATGGTAGTGAGTTATGGTGACACATGACAAAAACAAAATTCAAGCTTACTTTGAAACTGGTCACACCAGGAAGAACGTTTTCCTCTGGAACTTCAACTTCATCTAAGAAAATCATTCCTGTAGCAGATGCCCGAAGTGAGAATTTGCCTTCTATTTTGGGTGTTGCCAATCCTTTAGCTCCATTCCTTTCCACAATGAATCCTCGTAACTTGCCGTCTTCACATTTTGCCCAAATAATTAAAGTATCTGCAACTGGGGCATTGCTTATCCTGAACAGACAATAAGTTACATAAACATAGATGCAGTATTACAAGTACACTTTTCAAATCAAAAGAAATCAACACAATGGAAACTCATCATAGATAGTATTAAGGAACAAGCATATGACAATATGATGTGTCTGAAATACTCAAATATAGCTACAGGTATGTACTATTATGCATGCCCACTCGGTTAGCTGTGCGGTCTAACGCACTGCTTTCCAGGTAGGAGGCATGCCGGTCCCCGGCACAAATCCATGCAATGGATTAGTGTCGAGGTCCGGTGTGCCAGCAAGTCTATGGATGGTTTTTAAGGCGGTTTTCCATCTGCCTTGGCAAATGTGGGCTGGTTCCACTTATTCTGCCTCAGTTACACTATGTCAGCGATTGCTTCACAAACACTTTCTCCACATATGCATACACCATCATTATTCTACCATGCAAACATTGGGGTTACACTCGTCTGGTGTGATATGTTCCTGGGGGAGGGGAGGTGTCCACTGGGGGCTGAACCGCACAATAACCCTTGGTTCGGTGTGGGGCGGCGGTGGGGTGAGTGGACTGCTGTAACCTGTTGTGGGATTGTGTACCACTGTGGGCTATGGCAGGGACGAAGCCTCTCCATCATTTCTAGGTCCTCAGTTCCATACAATACAATATTATTATGCATGATTATTAACATAGAAAAGCACCAGTGTAGGATTTTTATAACATAAGAAATGATATTATTATTATTATTATTATTATTAACCTTTATTTGTCTATGATACCTTTACAGCTTTGAACATTGTAATTACTGCACACTTGCAATGATGATATCATGTTGTACATATAAGGAATACATAAGCTAAAATAGAAGCACATTAGATGCCATTATATAAACATTCAACGCCACTAATACACTGCAACATTCAAAAGTAATACTACTGATAATGGAGTTCAGAAATGTCTGAGTGGATATAAAAGTCTTTTAATTAACAGCTGTTTCAACTTGCTCTTAAAGAAATTTCCACAGAGCTGCTTTACATTATTTGGCAACCTATTATAAAATGCAAGTGGACTTTCATTTGTAGCACTTTTGTTACTCAGTATCATAATAACAACACCTTATGAGACCTTAGTTTCTCCCAGTGTATAGAATGTCGTCACCCAGCTGCATTCCCCTAAGTTATTTGAATACACCTTGTTCATGTATTGCATTAATAAAATCTCTATTCATTAAGCTTATTGCATCATTCTCTTCTACAAATATAATTGTCATAAGCATATACCTTAATTGTATAGTCAATGAATTATACTTAATATAGTCCCAACATGACTAGTGTTTGCTTACAGTAGTAATAACCATAACTAGTATCTTCTGAAGCCTGAATATTTTATCCATGTAGACTGTGGGTGCTCCACCCCAAATTTCAGTCTCGTGTTGTAAATGAGAAGGGATTAATCCATAGAGCATTTGTTTAATAATAGAAGGAGCTATATATTTTTCAGGTGTTTTAGTAACCAAATATTTCAGCTAGTCTCTTTACAGATGTAGCTGACAGACTCTTTTCATGTAAGACACTCATCAATAAAATTGTCTAAAAATTTATGTTTATTGGATGTTTCAACTGTAGACAGTGATTCAATATTTATATACACTTGAGACTGGTTGCAATTGAGCACCAACTTTATCACAACAGTCTTGGCCTTATTCGGTATAAGTTTATTCATGATCAGATGTTCCGTGATTAGTTCAAAGTTGTCTTTATTGTTTTGGAATGCTATCTGCTCCTTGCGGCTGAGGATAATAAATGCTGTATCAGCAGCATAGTTCACTAGCTTTAAGTTTTATGATCTAAGAATACTTCCCTGGGAACTCCAAAGTTGAGAGTCTTGTATACTGATTTTACTGTGGGGCATTCTTACTTCCATTCTTATAAGATAGTTTACCATACTGTCTCCCATCTCAGAGATAACTTATGAATTTTAGTGATACTGCTATTATACCGCTAATTTGGATAAAAGTACTGTATGATTTATAGAACCAAATGCCTTATGCAAATCAAGAATTAATACTTGCAACACTTAATACAGTGAAAAACCATACTTCAACATAATTGTTTCTTTTGTATCTGCACAGGCACGACAATGTTGCAAAACATAGCCATCAGCACATATGTCACTAATCTAGCCAACTGTGGGCACTCAACCCGGGAGCCTGGAAGCTGGACCGCAGAAGAGGATAAACTCAATGTGCAAGTTGATCTATGGGGGAACAGGGAGTCCAAACACCATGTAGAGACACAAGGAGAAAAGCACAAAATGCAACCAGCATGAATTACCAAACAAATAACATGTGGAAACAAGAGCATGCTGCAATGTGGAAGTCAGGTCAGTGTTAGTCGATCACTCCATAGGAACTCACTGGCCCAACCTATCGTCCCTGGCAAGTAAACACCTGAGTCAGCAGTTCTGCCCACTTGACACTCCACACATGACGTCCATGATAGCTTCTGCACTACTCTACCACAGAACCCACTGCAGTTCATCTGTGTCCATACATTTGTCTGCTGGTGGGGATACCAAAATTTCAATTGAGCAACACGTTATTGGATAGTTCTACAGCCCTGAAAGTTCTTCTTGGTACCCAAGCCACAAAACATAATATCTTTATTTATGCCAATGCAATGTTCTTCTACATGCACATTGATACAGGTATTTCAACGATTGGTGGTCCATTAAAGGTTCCCTTACCTGAAATGAAGTTCAGTACATTTCTATCATCTGTTCTATGCAAATAATTGAGGTTCAAAAAATTTTGAACTCAGGTCTACATAATTCATGTAATGTCCTGACAAACTGACAATTATTCTGGTATATGTTTCAAGTTTCCTGTTGTTGTTGTTGTTGTTGTTGTTGTCTTCAGTCCTGAGACGGGTTTGATGCAGCTCTCCATGCTACTCTATCCTGTGCAAGCTTCTTCATCTCCCAGTACTTACTGCAACCTACATCCTTCTGAATTTGCTTAGTGTATTCATCTCTTGGTCTCCCTCTACGATTTTTACATGCCACGCTGCCCTCCAATGCTAAATTTGTGATCCCTTGATGCCTCAGAACATGTCCTACCAACCGATCCCTTCTTCAAGTCAAGTTGTGACACAAACTCCTCTTCTCCCCAATTCTATTCAATACCTCCTCATTAGTTATGTGATCTACCCATCTAATCTTCAGCATTCTTCTGTAGCACCACATTTTGAAAGCTTCTATTCTCTTCTTGTCCAAACTATTTACCGTCCATGTTTCACTTCCATACATGGCTACACTCCATACAAATACTTTCATAAACGACTTCCTGACACTTAAATCTATACTCGATGTTAACAAAGTTCTCTTCTTCAGAAAAGCTTTCCTTGCCATTGCCATTCTACATTTTATATCCTCTCTACTTCGACCATCATCAGTTATTTTTCTCCCCAAATAGCAAAACTCCTTTACTACTTTAAGTGTCTCATTTTCTAATCTAATTCCCTCAGCATCACCCGACTTAATTCGACTACTTTCCATTATCCTCATTTAGCTTTTGTTGATGTTCATCTTATATCCTCCTTTCAAGACACTGTCCATTCCGTTCAACTACTCTTCCAAGCCCTTTGCTGTCTCTGACAGAATTACAATGTCATCGGCGAACCTCAACGTGGGCTACAACCCCATCTCACTCCCTTCCCAACCACTGCTTCCCTTTCATGCCCCTCGACTCTTATAACTGCCATCTACTTTCTGTACAAATTGTAAATAGCCTTTCGCTCCCTGTATTTTACCCCTGCCACCTTTAGAATTTGAAAGAGAGTATTCCAGTCAACATTGTCAAAAGCTTTCTCTAAGTCTACAAATGCTAGAAATGTAGGTTTGCCTTTCCTTAATCTATTTTCTAAGATAAGTAGTAGGGTCAGTATTGCCTCACATGTTCCAACATTTCTGCGGAATCCAAACTGATCTTCGCCGAGGTCGGCTTCTACCAGTTTTTCCATTCGTCTGTAAAGAATTCGCGTTAGTAGTTTGCAGTTGTGACTTATTAAACTGATAGTTCGGTAATTTTCACATCTGTCAACACCTGCTTTCTTTGGGATTGGAATTATTATATTCTTCTTTAAGTCTGAGGGGATTTCGCCTGTCTCATACATCTTGCTCACCAGATGGTAGAGTTTTGTCAGGACTGGCTCTCCCAAGGCCGTCAGTAGTTCCAATGGAATGTTGTCTACTCCCGGGGCCTTGTTTCGACTCAGGTCTTTCAGTGTTCTGTCAAACTCTTCACACAGTATCGTATCTCCCATTTCATCTTCATCTACATCCTCTTCCATTTCCATAATATTGTCCTCAAGTACATCGCCCTTGTATAGACCCTCTATATTCTCCTTCCACCTTTCTGCTTTCCCTTCTTTGCTTAGAACTGGGTTTCCATCTGAGCTCTTGATATTCATACAAGTGGCTCTCTTTTCTCCAAAGGTCTCTTTAATTTTCCTGTAGACAGTATCTATCTTACCCCTAGTGAGATAAGCCTCTACATCCTTACATTTGTCCTCTAGCCATCCCTGCTTAGCCATTTTGCACTTCCTGTTGATCTCATTTTTGAGACGTTTGTATTCCTTTTTGCCTGCTACATTTACTGCATTTTTATATTTTCTCCTTTCATCAATTAAATTCAATATTTCTTCTGTTACCTAAGGATTTCTACTAGCACTCGTCTTTTTACCTACTTGATTCTCTGCTGCCTTCACTACTTCATTCCTCAGAGCTACCCATTCTTCTTCTACTGTATTTCTTTCCCCCATTCCTGTCAATTGTTCCATTATGCTCTCCCTGAAACTCTGTACAACCTCTGGTTTAGTCAGTTTATCCAGGTCCCATCTCCTTAAATTCCCACTTTTTTGCAGTTTCATCAGTTTTAATCTACAGTTCATAACCAGTAGATTGTGGTCACAGTTGACATCTGCCCCTGGAAATGTCTTACAATTTAAAACCTGGTTCCTAAATCTCTGTCTTACCATTATATAATCTATCTGATACCTTCTAGTATCTCCAGGATTCTTCCATGTATACAGCCTTCTTTTATGATTCTTGAACCAAGTGTTAGCTATGATTAAGTTATGCTCTGTGCAAAATTCTACCAGATGGCTTCCTCTTTCATTTCTCTCCCCCAATCCGTATTCACCCACTATGTTTCCTTCTCTCCCTTTTCCTACTCTCGAATTCCAGTCACCCATGAGTATTAAATTTTCGTCTCCCTTCATTACCTGAATAATTTCTTTTATCTCGTCATACGTTTCATCAATTTCTTCATCATCTGCAGAGCTAGTTGGCATATAAACTTGTGCAATTGTTGTAGGCGTGGGCTTCGTGTCTATCTTGGCCACAATAATGCGTTCACTATGTTGTTCGTAGTAGCTTACCTGAACTCCTATTTTTTTATTCATTATTAAACCTACTTCTGCATTACCCCTATTTGATTTAGTATTTATAACCCTGTATTCACCTGACCAAAAGTCTTGTTCCTCCTGCCACCGAACTTCACTAATTCCCACTATATCTAACTTCAACCTATCCATTTCCCTTTTTAAATTTTCTAACCTACCTGCCCAATTAAGGGATCTGACATTCCATGCTCCGATCCGTAGAACGACAGTTTTCTTTCTCCTGATAACGACATCCTCTTGAGTAGTCCCCGTCCAGAGATCGAATGGGGGACTGTTTTACCTCCGGAATATTTTACCCAAGAGGATGCCATCATCATTTAACCATACAGTAAAGCTGCATGCCCTCGGGAAAAATTACGGCTGTAGTTTCCCCTTGCTTTCAGCCGTTCGCAGTACCAGCACAGCAAGGCCGTTTTGGTTAGTGGTGCAAGGCCAGATCAGTCAATCATCCAGACTGTTGCCCCTGCAACTACTGAAAAGGCTGCTGCCCCTCTTCAGGAACCACACATTTGTCTGGCCTCTCAACAGATACCCCTCCGTTGTGGTTGAACCTATGGTATGGCCATCTGTATCGCTGAGGCACGCAAGCCTCCCCACCAACGGCAAGGTCCATGGTTCCTGTTAATAAGTCGTAATTCTTTCATAAAGTACAATGTATGCCCTTCCACAGAGAAGATGCAAGCAATAAGAACTGAATTAGACCAGCAATAACTTCAGCATGGACAACACCAACACCATCAACTAGTTCAGTAACAACTAAACAAACAGGAGAGCCAATAAAAAAGTTTGGAATAATGCAGTCACCAACAGTCTTAGGAGATACACGCTTTAGTGTCCCTACTACCATGTCCATCGTCATTTGTGCCATTCCAAGAAACACAGGGGCTTGAGACTCTTACAGGCAATACCAAAAGCAACATTTTGAGGTGTTCCAGGTGCATTGTGTGAATGTATGTAATTCACTTTTGTAATGGTTCTGCCACACATCTGTCACTGGCAGAAAACTTGAGAGGCTATCGTTTCTTATACCAGGTAAGCTCTTATATTATTATGTTAATTGCTAAATAATATTTTAACATTTTATTTTAGACAGCGAAAATAACCACTAAAGTTTTGTACTATTCTGAACCACACAATGATAAAATTACTGTCGTGACAAAGCAGCAAGAATGGGGACCAATGAGAATATGTTGGGGGCAACAGAAAGGGAGAAAAGACATGGGAGTGTGTCCTCTGTGACAGAAACAAACAGAAGGCTGTCAGAGGTGGGAGCTTTCCACTGTTTATGGTCAAGATACAGGACAGCAGTAGCAGCCAGCAGGGGGTCTTCAGCATGGACTGGTGAAGAAGGACATGGCACCTGATCCTACATAACGCTGCCATTGTAGGTGATGCAGCCACTGCCATTATGGACACTCCATCCAGAATTAGGAGCTCATTCAATTGTTAAGTCCTAGTCTCCAAGATTACAGGGGTAATAGTCTCAAAAGGCCAAAATGGCTGTCATTTGCTATGCTACACAAAGGAAGCATCAACTACCATTTTGTAAAATGATCCCTGTTGCTTCAAAGACTTGCTGTAAGGACATTTTATTAACTGAACTTAATGCTGTAGCAGTGGTTCAGAAATTCATTTATGTAAGCTACCATGTTTGCTGAGAATACGTAAGTCACAAGATATTTGAACCTGTGAGTTATCATCTCCCAAGTCACCGTAAATTAGTGACTCAACCCCTTTTGCAAAATTTCTTCTAAAAAATATAGTACGGAAAGATATCACAGCAGCTATGGAGTTTAGTGGCATCATCTTGCCAAAAGTGCTATGAAGACATCACAACTAACTGAACTTTCCAACTACATAGAACTGTAACCACAATAATTTTAAAAAAATAGAGTTTACTGTTTCATTTACCTTTCACTTGATTAACTCTGTCACTATTAACTTTTTACTGGACTGTATACTGAACTCATATTTTTTCTCAATACTATCTGAGAAGCAAAACTAGTAAGAAACTTGTATTTTTCATCTTATTCATGTATATGTTTGGACTCAACTTTTTCCATGAAGTTGAGTGTCACCTGTCAGCACTGTTGGCCACAGAACTCAGGTTACTGTGGAGCAGAGATATGAATGTATCAAGTTTTCCTTTGCAGGAAAACAATTTCATAACTACTATGACCAAATGTGAGAAGAGCAAGGGAGGTTGTAGAGAGTGAAAGTGATGGAGGTTGAGGCCAGCCTGTTGCCAGGGGCAGAGAGGTTTTTGTATGGGCATTTATGAACCCAGTGTAGTGGGAACACAGTATAGCACATATCTATGTAGAACTAGCATTTCTATTGTTAATAACTTTTCTCATACAGCTCAGGATAATAAAAAAATAACTACTAATTTTCTGTCTAAAATAAAACATACAATCTTATTTTGTAGTAAATATTATCTTAATTATCTCTTTGTCTGCTGTGTAAAAGACTCAAACTGTTGTGACAGTGCCACGACATTTAACAGTGCCGCCACGACAGTACGCGCAAACGGCGATAGAGGCACTCCGCAACTCGGCTGAGCGCGGGAGCGCCACCTAGCTACGAACGGCGCCGGCCGCATGTCACGGCATGGCAGTCGAATAAGAGGTACTGACTTGTTATCATGTAACCAGCTATTGCTTCTAAGTGAGTGTGTTTGAATATCCACGCAGTTATTGGGGATTAAAGGTTATAACACTTTTTGGCGACGAGGTCGGATATTTTCACTGCGTTGTGGATTTGTGTGTTCGTGACGGGGCAGACATGGAACAGCTTATGCAAGCGCTCATTGAACAACAAACGCAGTTGACGGCTGCTATTCAGGTGTTGTCGACATCGCTTACTCATCGTCTGGCTTCCTCTTCTCCGCCTCCATTCTCTCCTTACGACGAGGCCGCTGAAGACTGGGATGATTATGAGAAGCGTTTGCGGCAACACTTCTTGGCTTTCGGCATTGTCGACGCTCCTATGTGTAAGTCGTTATTTCTATCTTGGATTTCCCCACGGATCTATCAGCTGCTATCTCAGTTAGCCCCTCTGCGGGAACCTGCCTCTCTGTCCTTCCAAGAAATGTGTGACTCATTGTCTAACTATTACCGAAAAAACACCCACGTCGTTGCCACCCGCGTGGCGTTCTACCAGTGTCGTAAACAGCCCCATCAATCTTACCGAGCTTGGGCGGTGGAACTACACGGTCTGAGTAGGAAATGTCAGTTTGTCACGGACTCTCATCATGAGTCTTATGCTGATTCAATGGTTAGGGATGCTATTCTACAGCTTGCTCCTGATAAAGAAGTTCGGCAACGTGCCCTACAACTGCCAAACCCATCGTTGTTGGAAGTTCTAAGCATCGCTCAATCCTTTGAAGTGTCTCACACTGCTGGCGGGCAAATAGATGTGTGGTGTGATGTAGGCGCTGTACAGTCAACTTTCGACCCGGACAATTTGCCTGTTTCACAGGAGAACGAAGATGTGGCGGCGGTTCACTCGCGTAAGCAACGTCGCGTTGGGCCGCAACGCTCGCAGCGACAACAGCAACCACGGAAGCAGGTTCGTTCCGCACTTCCTTCTTGTCCACATTGTTTCGTACAGCATGACAGGGCCGTGTGTCCAAAACGTTGGGCCGCGTGTAATTCATGTAGGAAAAAAGGCCACATTGCTTCTGTGTGTCAGTCCCCTAAAGTTCCTGTCGATGAGGATGAGGCATCGGACATGGATGTTAACTGTGTGCTTTCTCAAACAAATAAGTTGATTGTTACTGTTCGTGTTCTGGATAAAGACATTCGCATGCAAGTGGGCACTGGCTCTGCAGTAACTCTCATTAATTCTCGCACGTATTTGGAGTTGGGCTCCCCTCCCTTGTCTCCAGTTACGCGAAATCTGAGAACTTATAATAAACAGAAAATTCCTATCATTGGCCAGTTTGATGCTTCCACTGCCTACAAGTCTGTTGTTCGGCCCCTCACATTTTATGTAGTGGATCATGCGGGCTGTAATGGAACTGACGAATAGACGTCATTTTATTTTATGATACACTATTAGACGTCACTTTATTTTATTATTCACTAAAGTCATGTTATAAAAGCTTTTGCTTAAGATAATACTAAGTTAGGTGTTGCGATCAATAATCGATATTGGAATTGTATGTTCTTTGTAGCTTATGACCGTGTTCTTTGGTCTACTACGGGCTTTCGGCCACTTGTGTGTTGGCCGCGGTTGAGTGTAGTTGTGCATATAGTTCTTGCAATAAATGTGTTTGATACAAAGAAACCGTGGAATACTGCGTCATTTTTCGATAGTCCAGTAATAATTAAAAAACCCGCACCTTTTTCTTGGACCCAAAGCAGCCAAGGAATCATCGCCTAGACAACAAGAAGCCACAAGGACAACGCAGACACAGCAACATCAACAAAGGAGACATCATGGCCAGCTCTACTAAATTACTTTACAGCCATCAGCCACACCGTAACGGTGTCCTTATGGAGTTAACTTTTCCTGCACAGTAGAGCCGGTTCGTGACAGGGCACTGAAAACTGTTCGGTTATGATGCTTTCCAGTTGTTTGGGTTCTCCGTTGATAATGATGTGCACCTCATATCTGAGGATATTCCGTATCAACAGCTGGATGGATTGGGTTCTGAATTTTTGTTCGTGTTCTCTGCTGGTCTGGGTCGTGCCAAGGATTTTGAAGCCCACATTACTCTTAAACCTACAGCTTGCCCTAAGTTTTTCCTGGCACGCCCTATTCCGGTAGCGTTGCGTGCACCTGTCAAGGCTGAGATAGACAGGTTAACAGCTTCGGAGATTCTCCTTCCTGTTACCTCCAGCGAATGGGCATCACCAACCGTGGTGGTTTCTAAACCAAACGGGAGTCTGCGATTGTGTGGTGATTTTAAAGCCACTGTCAACGCTCAGAGCCTCATTGACACTTATCCTCTTCCCCGTCCTGAGGAGTTATTTACCAAGCTCACTGGGGGCCAGTTCTTTTCCAAACTTGACTTATCGGAGGCGTACCATCAGTTGCCATTGGATGCTTCTTCTAAGGAATTTCTCGTCATCAACACTCCTTGTGGGTTGTATCAGTACCAGCAGTTACCATTTGGCGTCGCTCGCGCGCCGGCCATTTTTCAGCGGTTTTTGGAACAGCTCACGGCTTCCGTTCCTGGCTGCATAAACTATCTGGATGACATTGTTGTCACGGGGGCCTCCACTGAGGAGCACCTTCGCAATTTGCGTTAACTGTTTCGGGTCTTGCATTTGGCTGGGTGGAGGTGCAATCTGGACAAGTCACAGTTCTTCCAACCCTCCATTGTGTATCTTGGTTTCCACTTGTCCCGTGAGGGTATACGTCCTCTACGTCAGCATGTTGCAGCCATTAACGCTCTACCCCGGCCGTCTACGGTCAAAGAACTTCAGGCGTTTCTAGGCAAGATTGCTTGTTATCACAAATTCATTCCATCCGTGGCGGCGGTCGCTCATCCTCTGCATCAGTTCTTATGAAAAAACGTCCCTTTCTGCTGGTCCGACGAGTGTGAGCAGGCTTTTGTCCGCCTGAAGGCTCATTTGCAGTCGGCGCCTTGTCTTGCCACATTCCATCTGGATCAGCACTTGGTTCTGGCGACTGACGCGTCACAGTATGGCCTAGGGACTGTTCTGGCCCATCGGTATGAGGATGGGTCGGAACGACCCATTGCCTATGCTTCCAAGACCCTCAATGATGCGCAACGGCATTACTCTCAAATCGAAAAGGAGGTGCTCGCTATTATTTATGCTCTAAAAAAGTTCAGCATTTTTTTGTATGGTTCTAAGTTTCACCTCATCACTGACCACAAGCCGCTGGTCTCTCTGTTCGGCCCATCGGCGTCGCTTCCGGATAAGGCAGCTCACCACCTGCAACGTTGGGCCTTATACTTGTCTCGTTTTCACTATGAGATTCACTATCGCCCCACGTCCCAGCACGCCAACGCTGACGCATTGTCGCGATTGCCGATGGGCCCCGACCCAGTTTTCGATCGTGATGAACTACTCTGTTTCCACATTGATGAGGAAGAACGTTTTCCACTCACAGGTTCGCAGGTCGCGTCAGCTACTGCGCAGGACACGGTCCTGCGTCAGGTGATCGGTTTTGTTCAACGGGGTTGGCCGGACAGGACCCAGGACCGGGCATCGGATCCCCTTCGCAACTACCATGCCTTGCACCTTCGTCTGTCTGTTCGTGATGGTGTTGTTCTTCTGGCCACGGATGGTGCATCTCCATGGGTCGTGGTGCCAGCCTCTCTTCTCAAAGATGTTCTCAAACTGTTGCATGAAGGCCATTGGGGTATTTCTTGGACTAAGTCCCTGGCCCGCAGGCACGTTTATTGGCCCGGTATTGATTCGGACATCGCTCACATGGTTGCTGCGTGTGGTCAGTGTGCTCAACAACTGGCTGCACCTCGTACAATGCCCTCTCCGTGGCCTGATCCAGCGCAGCTATGGGAACGGGTGCACGCTGACTTTCCCGGCCCCTTCCTCGGTACTTATTGGCTACTGTTGATTGACGCCTTCTTGAAGTTTCCGTTTGTTGTTCGATGTTCGTCGTCTACCACTGCGGCGACGACGCTGGCTTTGTCCAAAATCTTTGCGCTAGAAGGTCTTCCATCCACGATCATCACAGACAATGGCCCTCAGTTCTCTTCGCAGGCCTTCCATGATTTTTGTACTGGACAGGGGATTCATCATGTTACAGCACTGCCCTTCCATCCGCAATCGAATGGGGAGGTCGAGTGCCTTGTCTGCAGTTTCAAAAGCCAGATGAAAAAATTCCGTAGTGATTTATCCACAGATGACGCTCTGCTGCAATTTCTGAGTTCTTATCGCTTCACGCCTCTGGGTGATCGCAGCCCTGCTGAGCTCTTGCATGGCCGCAAACTGCGCACTCTACTGCACCTGCTTCACCCTGTCAGGCCTTGTGCTGTGTCCCCTAGTGCGGGAAAATACTTGGTGGGTGCCGACATGTGGGCATGAGAGTATGGATCTCACCCTAAATGGATTCCAGGGGTGGTCAAGGCTCTTCGCGGCCGCCGGCTTTGTGAAATACATACGGACGACGGCATGGTTGTTCGTGATTACGACTAGATACGCCCACGAGTGGTGGCCACGCCGGTGCCACCGCCCCTTCCTTCTCCTCCACCAGCCCGAGAAGCCAGTCTTGTCGCTGCTGCTGATCTACCGTACGTGTTGATGCAGCCGCCGTCGCTACCGTTGCCGAGTACGCCGGAACCGGCCCCAGTTGCGACGCCGCCTTCTCCGAGACCCATCTCGCTGGAGCACAGCCCCAGGTCCACGACACCTATGGATTCTGCTCCGGAGTTTTCACCCATCTCAGCCAGGAGGCACGTTCCACGCACGAGCTTCCGTCCTGGACATTTTCGACCATACTCTCGAGTCTCTCCGCAGGATCTTCTCGGGGCCTCACAAGAGGCCATGGATGTCTCCGCACTGTCCATGTCTGCAAGGAAGTGAGTGTTTTTTTTTTCTTCAGGAGGGGAAAAGTGTTGTGACAGTGCCATGACATTTAACAGTGCCGCCACGACAGTACGCGCAAATGGCGATAGAGGCGCTCCGCAACTCGGCTGAGCACGGGAGCGCCACCTAGCTACGAACGGCGCCAGCCGCATGTCACAGCACGGCAGTCAAATAAGAGATACTGAGTTGTTATCATGTAACCAGCTACTGCTTCTAAGTGAGTGTGTTTGAATACCCACGCAATTATTGGTGATTAAAGGTTATAACGCAAACCCTTCCATCTTCATACTCTTCATCAATATTTTGCCACATTTGATAACTTTTGAGACAAAAATTAGGTCAAAATATAACAGAATCGTTACAATTTCTTGTCATGGATAGAGACACAAATATTTAAGGTACTGAGAAAATATACGCCATTAATGAACCCAGTCTTGTTGCCTATGGCCTATTCCAGTCATATGTCAACAAGGAAAGCCACTTTGTTGTATATCAGTGCCAGAAGCATCAGGGGCAACTTTATGAGGTACTATATTTGTGGTTTGACCTGTAAATGCCATTTGCATGAAAAAAATGAAGATCTTTGTATAAAATGTTTTCAGTTATCTTGCCATGTGAAATCAGAGTAAAAACTAAAAATTTTGTTGATTATATCAATCGACTTCATCAACAGTACCTAACAGCAACCAGCTGATGGATGTAATCATTAAAACCTAAATGTTTTACTATAATTTCAAGCAGCAAAGAGACTAAAAACACCAGATTCTATATGTTTAAATTCTGAATTTGAACAGTCCTATACAAACTTACTAATGCACAGTGGTACTGTCCATTTTAGGAACTCTGTTGTGAGTAATTAAAACTAGATGATCACACAGTAGAAGACTATCATACAGATTTGGAAGTGTCACACACAGAAAATTGCAATGCCAGGAGATTTGAAAGTAGAAGTGCCGTACAGCTCAAACTACATCACTTCCCTCACGTTCAATACCATCAACAGCCTATAACAGTACACACCTCATTGGCAAGCCATGTGGGTTGATCATCCATAGCAAAAGAGGCTACTCCCAAAGAAAGCAACAGAGTGACAACACAGCAAAACTGGTTTGTCACTTATGTACATAGGATGTGACAATCTAACTTGAAGACATCTGTAGGCCACATATATTTAAAAATCCTCAGCTATTTGTGATCTCAGCCAGTGTGGACATAACGCAGTCACTTAGTCAGCTTTAATGATTATTGCAAACACAAAACTATGTTCCATTTGGAAACTTCATTTCATTTGACCCCATAATTAGAGATGCTGTTAAGTCAGTGTCCAATGCAATTCCCTTCTAAGTATTCAGAAACCTCTGCCATTAATTTGCTATGATTTTCTCACCTGGATCAGGGTGTGCTACAAGTTATGAAGCCAACCATGGACCTTGGTGCAGTGGGATGGCTTGTGTGCCTCCAAGATACAGTTACCTGCACGATGGGTGTAACCACATGTGAGGGGTGTCTGACTCAGAATAACATAGGCCTCCTGAAGAGAGATAGCAGGTTGTTCAGTAGTAGTTGGGATGATTGATTGATCTGGTATTGTAATATTAACCAATATGGCCTTTCTATGTTGGTACTCCACTGGCTGAAATCAAGAGGAAACTACAGCTATTACATTTGCTGAGGACACACAGTTCTATTGCATGGTTTAACGGTGCGGGTATCCCCTTGTTTAGAGGGCCAGTAATTTGATAGCAATAAATGGGAAATGGGAAAAATAGTGGGAAAATATGGACTAGAGGAAAGGAATGGAAGGGGAAGCAGCCTGAGAGAATTTTGCACAGAGTATAGTTTCATCATTTCCACACTTGATTTAAGAATCATGAAAAGAAATTTGTATGCCAAGAAAAGACCTTAAGACACAAGAAGGTTTCAAAGTGAAAAATATTTCAAGGGACAGATGTGGACTCAGACCATAATATAGTGGTTATAGACTGCAGATTAAAACTAAAAAAATTGCAGAAAAGCAGGAAATTAAGGAGATGGGGCTGCCTAAGTTAAAGGAACCAGAGGTGGTTGAGAATTGCACTTGGAGCATTACGAATTAACTGAAACAGGCAGAAGGAATACAGTAAAAAATGAAAGGGTAGCATAATGAAAGCAGCATAGAATTATAAAGGCAAGAAGGAAGGCCCAGTAGAAATCCTTGGATAACACATGAGATATGGAATGTAACTGACCGAAAAGAGAAAATACAAAAATGCAGTAAATTATGGTGTCAAAAGGGAATGCAGATGTGTAAAACATCTGACTGACAGAATTGCAACGTGGTAAAGCAGGAATGACTAGGGGAGGAATATGAAGTTGTAAAAGCATGCATGACTACAGGAAAGACATATGCTGCCTAAAGAAAAATCATAGAGACCTTTGCAGAAAACAGAAGCAGCTGTATGGATGTCAAGAGCCCAGTTGGCAAGCTACTACCAAGTTAAGAAAGGAAGGCTGGAAGTTGGAAGGAATATGTGGAAGGGAAATAAAGTTGAAGACAATATTATAGAAAGGGAACAGGAAGTAGATGAATATGAGATAACACATTTGATTCTGCAATAAGAATTTGGTAGACAGCTGAAAGATCTAAGACGAAACAAGGCACGTAGGGTGGATGAGAATCCCTCAGAATTACAAAGAGCCTTGGGAGCGCCAGATATGAAAAAAACTAGTCCACCTTGAGTGCAAGATTTGTAAGAAAAATGAAATATAAACTTATTTCAAGAAAAATGTAATAATTCTAATTCCAAAAAAGGCAGGTGCTGGCAGGTGTGAATATTACTGAACTATCAGATTATTATTATTGTTATTATCATTATTATTTCTTTCCTTTCTCAGACGTTATGTCTGGTTAAAAATGGAAAGTGACGCGGACCTTGATCAAGTGTGACTTCCTTTTAACTGTACGGTATATCTTACATTGCATTTAGGAACTTTTGGGTAATTGAAGATGTATCAATAATTACAGATTTCTGTAGTTGTATATATACATTTGGATGTAGCAGTATTGCATCGATGTACTGGTGGATATTGTGTGGTATGACTCCTGTAGTTGATAGTATAATTGGTATAATGTCAACTTTATCCTGATGCCACATGTCCTTGACTTCCTCAGCCAGTTGGATGTATTTTTCAATTTTTTCTCCTTTTTTTTCTTCTGTATATTTGTTGTATTGGGTATGGATATTTCGATTAGTTGTGTTAATTTCTTCTTTTTATTGGCGATTATGATGTCAGGTTTGTTATGTGGTGTTGTTTTATCTATTATAATGGTCCTGTTCCAGTATAATTTGCATTCATCATTCTACAGTACATTTTGTGGTGCATACTTGTATGTGGGAACGTGTTGTTTTATTAGTTTATGTTGTATGGCAAGTTGTTGATGTAATATTTTTGCTACATTGTCATGTCTTCTGGGGTATTCTGTATTTGCTAGTATTGTACATCCACTTGTGATGTGATCTACTGTTTCTATTTGTTGTTTGCAAAGTCTGCATTTATCTGTTGTGGTATTGGGATCTTTGATAATATGCTTGCTGTAATATCTGGTGTTTATTGTTTGATCCTGAATTGCAATCATGAATCCTTCCATCTCACTGTATATATTGCCTTTTCTTAGCCATGTGTTGGATGCGTCTTGACCGATGTGTGGCTGTGTTAGATGATACGGGTGCTTGCCATGTAGTGTTTTCTTTTTCCAATTTACTTTCTTCGTATCTGTTGATGTTATGTGATCTAAAGGGTTGTAGAAGTGGTTATGAAATTGCAGTGGTGTAGCCGATGTATTTATATGAGTGATTGCTTTGTGTATTTTGCTAGTTTCTGCTCGTTCTGGAAAGAATTTTCTTAAATTGTCTACCTGTCCATAATGTAGGTTTTTTATGTCGATAAATCCCCTTCCTCCTTCCTTTCTGCTTAATGTGAATCTTTCTGTAGTTGAATGTATGTGATGTATTCTATATTTGTGGCATTGTGATCATGTAAGTGTATTGAGTGCTTCTATGTCTGTGTTACTCCATTTCAATACTCCAAATGAGTAGGTCAATATTGGTATAGCATACGTATTTATAGCTTTTATCTTGTTTCTTGCTGTCAGTTCTGTTTCCAGTGTTTTTGTTAGTCTTTGTCTATATTTTTCTTTTAGTTCTTCTTTAATATTTGTATTATCTATTCCTAGACATTTATAGGCATCTGTTTTATCCATCGCTTCTATGCAGTCGCTATGGTCATCCAATATGTAATCTTCTTGTTTAGCGTGTTTTCCCTTGACTATGCTATTTTTCTTACATTTGTCTGTTCCAAAAGCCATATTTATATCATTGCTGAATACTTCTGTTATCTTTAGTAATTGGTTGAGTTGTTGATTTGTTGCTGCCAGTAGTTTTAGATCATCCATGTATAGCAAATGTGTGATTTTGTGTTGGTATGTTCAAGTAATATTGTATCCATAATTTGTATTATTTGGCATGTTGGATAGTGGGTTCAGAGCAAGGTAGAACCAGAAAGGACTTAATGAGTCTCCTTGGTATATTCCACGCTTAATCTGTATTGGCTGTGATGTGATATTATTTGAATTTGTTTGGATATTAAATGTGGTTTTCCAATTTTTCATTACTATGTTTAGGAACTGTATCAATTTAGGATCTACTTTGTATATTTCCAATATTTGTAGTAACCATGAGTGGGGTACACTATCAAAAGCTTTTGGTAATCAATTTATGCGTAGTGTAGCGACCTTTGTTTAGTTTTAGCTTGATATGTCACCTCTGCATCTATTATCAGTTGCTCTTTACATCCTCGTGCTCCTTTGCAACAGCCTTTTTGTTCTTCATTTATAATTAACTTCAGTCATTACACAGAAATTAATAACACATACAACACAGAACAAAATTATAAATGAAGAACAAAAAGGCTGTATAAGTGGGAATGCATTTACATCGATTGGACGAACATTATGAAAACAAACACTCGAAACCGACGTTTCACGTAAGTCACATGCAACGAAAAATCTGTAACGCAACCATCTGTGTGTGGCGTGTTTATAATTATGTTTTATTTATATTTTAGGACAATTAATCTATAAAAACACACCAAATGTCAGAAAGAAATCATGTAAACTGTTTGATGATGAGTCACAACGATTCGAAACCGGTAACGGTTTCCTTTGAATAAAGGAACTCAAAGTAAATTTGTGGCTGGTTGCTGTCCTAACACCATCAACATTTGTCTTCAAACAACAGCCACGGTCTCCAACATGTCATCATATGACAAAATTGCATTAAGCTGAAATTTTTCTTCTATATCTAACATGTGTGTCACTTCGTGTTCTATTTTTGCTTGTTCTGGTGGTTGTCTTAAGATTTCGTTTTCCTCTGATTGTTTAATTGATACATGTTGTTCTTTGTTTATTTGCTCTGGGATGTTTGAGTCCATTACTGTATTTTCTTCTTCTTCTGATTCCACATTATTTTGTTCTAGTATTTGTTGTACTTGTTGTTTGATGTTTTCTAATTCTGACTGCGGTATCCTGTTATTTTTCATTATTACACGGATCTGATCAGCTAGTCATTGTTCTGTTAAAAATTTTAATTCTGGGTATCTGGTAATAAATGTTGCATATACTTGTGATCTGTATCCAGTTGTGTTGGTTCCTAAGTTTGTTGCTTGGTAATAACAGAACATGAGGTGTCGGTTAACTTCATCTGACCATCTCATCCTCTGTCTTTGTTTTCCTTATAGAGTGGTTGGAGGAAGCATATCCTGCAAAACACCTCTATTTGGATTTAAATCATTTTCCGTGTGGCTAGCAGTGTCGTTACCATTGTGGACGGGCATAGGGTTCAAGCGTCGTCCCCGACCATGACAGCGCTTGTTTGAGGCTTCATTAGTTCTGTCCTGAACCAACTAATCACACTAAAAGGGGGGTTAGCTCGATTAGTGGTTTGTTCTTTTTGTCGCCTTTTACGACTGCCAGAACATACCAGAGGCCTATTCTTTCCCCGGGCCTCCACAGGTTTTTTTATTATTATTATTATTATTATTATTATTATTATTACTATTATTATTCATGTATGGGCCCAATAGGACTACGCAAGGTACAATCCATCAATGTCACTTTTGATGGTTGGCCTCCCCTTTGTGTGTAAATTTGTTTCATACTTTCAGAATGACGTCTCTTTCTTTCAGCAGATCACGATGTTGCAGTCCATTTTCTAATTTCCCTCTGACCAACTTTCCAATCAAATATCTTTTGCCTGAATGTTTCTCTACATGTAATGTCTGCCTGAGTTATACCAGCTACTTTAAGATCCTCCTTCATTGCAGAAATCCATTTAATTTGGTCAGTTATGGCCTTATTTCTGTTTTTGTAGAGTTCTACTATTTGTTTTGTCAACCTAGTGGGTGCCATTCTTTAAATGTGTCCATAAAATTTAAGTCTTTGTTTTCTCATGTCACCATGTATGCCTGTGTATTCTTCTATTTCCTTATTACTTCTCAGCCTATAAATATCTCCAGCAGTAATTTTGGGCCCTAATATTTTCCTAATAATCTTTCTTTCTTTTGAATTTCTTCAATGTCCCTCTTTCTATTTAAAATTAACATTTCTGCCCCATAAAAACATTCAGGTTTGATACAGTGCTGTAATGCCTAAGTTTACTGAATTTAGAAAGTTATTTTTTTGTTATAAATATTTTTTGTTAATCTGAATGCAGTTGCCATTTTTTGACAGCGATCTTCATTTGCCACTTTTTTCAGATTGATTTCTTCTATGGTTTCCCCCCAAGTATTTGAACTGAGAAATCCTTTTTAATTTTCCATCTTTTGTGGTCACAAATTTTGGTGCTAGTTTCTTGCATGTCATATATTCTGTTTCTTCAAATGATATTTGTAGTCTTACTTTTTTCTACAACTTCGTTAAGAATTTAAATTTGTTTTTGACCTGTGGTAATATCACTAGTTAAAATTGCCCGATCATCTGCAAAGGCGAGGAAATCTACTCTAATATTACTTCTACCTAACTTGATTGATTGATCTATATTTTGACTTGATGTTTGCTATCGCCATTCTGTATTTACCAGTTAAACAGTAATTGGGAGAGTCCAGCTCCCTGTCTAACACCAGTTGTTATATCAAATGTTTCAGAAATTTCTCACATGAATTTAACTTTAGAGCTAGTGTCAGCTAATGTTTCCTCATTAAGTGTGAGAGTTTTATTATCTAGCCCTTCTTCCTATAAAATGTGGAAAAAGAGATTCACGATCAACTGAGTTGTAGGTCTTTTTAAAATCCACAAATGTACTTACAATATTGTTACCAGAAATTCTTTGGTGCCTAAGGATTAGTTTTAAATTAGGAATTTGTTCTGGACAGGATCTGTTTGGTCTATAGTCTCTTGGTATTCACCAGTTTTAGGTTCTAACTGTCCTTGGGCTCAATCAAGTAAACATTGCGAGAGAATTCTGTATGTGACCAGAAGCGGAGAGATTCCTCAGTACTTATCAACATTGGCTCTATCCCCTTTTTTATGCAATTGATGAATCAGGGCAATTTTCCAGTCCTCAGGTATTTCCTCAGATTGCCAGATATGTCCTATTAGTTGAGTGATCTATTTTATAGTGTTAGGGCCAGCTGATTTTTAGTAGTTCTGCAATTATACCATCTTTTCTGTAAGCTTTATTGTTCTAAGTCTGTTAATTTGTTTAATTATTTCAATTTCATCAGGTTCTTTAGAATTAGCGTTGGTGTTATTTTGCTGTGGTTGGAATTTATTCGGTGGTTCTAGACAGCTTAAAAGTTTTAAAAATAATTAGCAAGTGCCTTACAATTTTCCTGGTTGTTAAGAGGCATACTGCCATTTTCATTTTTGAAGCAAAGACTTTGAGGTTGGTAACCAGTTAGTACTGTTTTGAATGTCTTATAAATGTTTCTTGTATTGTTCTCTTGGAAGTCTTTTTGATTTCTAAAAGTTGGGCATTTTCACAGTTTCTTGTAGTCTGTCAGATTAATTTAGATGTTCCTTTTATTACAGTTAGAAAGGTGTTGCACATATTTTCAGTTTTCTTACTATTCCAATTTTTAATGCCTCCCACCAAGGGTGTTTTTGTTTCTTTCGAAGCGGAATTAAATTTTGTGCTGGTTTGATGAACTTTTCTTTTAGGCTTTGCCAATTGTTGGATTGTTTTTTGTCAAGCTCACTTGTTAGGTTTGAGGTTATTTTAGCAGTGTCAAATTTTGGGATAACATTTTTTGTTTTGAAGAGTTTTTGAGGATGAAGTTTTACTTTTATTCATGTTAAATAATGGTCAGAATCAAGATTAGCCCCTTTCCTAACTTGGAAATTTAAAATTTCTTTGTCGTTAGGGTATGAAATTGCTACATGATCGATATGAAATTCCCCAATAAATGTATTGAGCCCCTGTCAAGCTTTTGTTTAGAAGGGTTCTTTTTAAAATTTGCTGATGTGATTTTAAGGTTAAAATTTTTGCATGTTTCAACAAGTCTTTGACCATTTTGGTTTGTCTACTTATGAGCAGGAAATCCATCCACCATTTTCTTATATGTCCTTCTCTTTACCTAGTTGAGCATTAAAAGCACCCATTAAAATTTCAGCATGGTTTGAGGGAATTTTCAAGATGATGCTTTCTAACATTTCCCAAGCTTCATTAACTTATTCACGGTTTTTACAGTTATCTTCATTGACTGGCATATGGCCATTAATTAAAGTGCATGCTTTATTTGCACATTTAAGAGAAATTGTTATTAGTCTGTTATTAATAGGTTTTACTTCCGTCATTGAATTAAAAATATTTTTGGCAACTGAAAAAGTGACTCTCAGATGTGGTGTATTCTTTTATCAGTTTTACTTTTAAAGAGTCAATAATTGCAAAAATCCATGGTGTTATTCTTTGTCATTCATGTTTCTTGAAGTGCCAAAATTTGAATCTTCTGTTCTTTTAATGTATCTCCCAATTTATGAAGTTTACTTGGTTGCAAAAAATGTATTTGTGTTGGTTTTAAGATGGTGAGAGGACTCTGACTTCCTCTGTTGAATCACACTGCATTTTAACCTGGCTACCCCAGAATCTGAAAGACCAGTCATGCTAGAAATACTGTCAGTGGATTGACGACCTGGTGTAATATTGTGATTATCAAACTGCTCCATGATGATTGTACCTGGAATAAGATGGGGTTGAGTAGACTCACTGAGTGAACTCAAAGTGTTAAGACTGGAAGGGTTGGTTCCAGAATATAAATTTCAGCCACACAACTGGTGAGCAGACACTGACCACTTTGTGCTTGCTACAGGACAAACACAAAGTGGACTTAGTTTTATTTTGCCTTGGTCCAGGACTGCTTATTCTGCATTCACAGCTGTCTACCATATCTGATGGAACGTTCACTATCCGCCACCTGTGACCTGTCCAATATCGTAGGCAAGGTTGGCTTCTTAGACTTTTAGTTACAGTCTTGAAACCTGAAAATCAGCAACTGACAGTGGCTGAAGGAGAAAGAATATAAAATGCAGACTGGGAAAAGCAAGAAACATGTTTCTGGAAAAGAGAAATTTATTAACAACAGATACAAATTTAAATGTTCAAAAATCGTTTTTAAGTGTATTTGTCTGGAGGGTAGCCTTGTACAGAAGAAGAGAACAGAAGCTTATGAAATGTGATGCAAAAGAAGCAATATTTAATTTGTAAAAAAAAAAATGTTATTTTAACATTTTTCTGAGCATTTTAAAAGTGCGAATACAAGTTTTGCTGCAGCTGCAATAAAAGTTCTGTCATAGCAGTCTCAAAATCTGTGGTTCTGACTTTTTTTTTTTTTTTTTTGCCACATGTACCAGTACAGAGTACCGGTACATACCATCACAAATCAAGCACTGAACAGATGTATACTGAAAATTAGATGGATAGACTGAATAACAAGTGAAGAGGTACTGAATCAAATTGGGGGTCGGGGGAGAAATCTGTAGCACAACTTGACAACTTGACAAAAAGAGGGGATCAGATGATACATTATACCCTGAGGTATCACGGAATTGTCAATTTGGTAATGGAGGGAAGCACGGTGTGTAAAATTTTAGGAGACCAATGCTTGACTACAGTGAGCACGGTGAAAAGATTTAGATCGCAGTTTATGTAGAGATGATGTACAGGTGATCTAATGACATATAAATTATGCTTATTTATATTTACAATGAAGCATCTTTCACAATAGGCCTACACAGATGAACAACTGCTGTGTACTGGATACCACAGATTTTTTAAACTATATATAGAGATGTAATAACAGTGGTGAGAAACTGTAACATTCATACCACAAAAAAAGCTTTTATTTTGATATGAAAGAGCAAGATTTAGTTTTGATGACTGTAAGAAAATGGAAGACAGTTTCATGTAGAAACTGTTTCGATAACTGTCATACATTGATTTATCCATGAATATAAATTGGAAATAAATACAAATGTTCCCAATGGAAAAACCAAGACTCAAATTGCTCAGAATGAAAATGCTTAAGAAAGAGAGATGGGACCCAGGAATCTAGTTGTTTCACATTCTACCGAAGAGTGTATAAGACATCAAACATTAGGAGATTATCTCAAAGACACTAGAAATTATTTAATGCAGAAATAACCTTATACTATTAAGATGGTGTAATAAACTAAATTAACGTGTGAGGAAGCAAGCTGGTTTCAATTCCCCTCTTGTTTTGCCATCTGCCTCCTTAAACTAATTACCATTAACATACACGAGTATAATCCATATTTTCATATAAGAGAACAGTTGGCCCTCAGTTTTAAAGAATTTAACACC
The DNA here is from genome assembly GCF_023864345.2 of Schistocerca serialis cubense. Classification (NCBI taxonomy): domain Eukaryota; kingdom Metazoa; phylum Arthropoda; class Insecta; order Orthoptera; family Acrididae; genus Schistocerca; species Schistocerca serialis. The sequence goes on from NC_064640.1 coordinate 228,301,350, forward strand.
AGATCTAATTCTGGGCTTAGCTTTAGGTATGTAATTGATTTTCTCATTTATTTTGACTATTCCTAGTTAGTTCTTTTGTTATAGGGTAAAATCTGTAATTGTTTCATAACTTAAATTCTACTGTTGAAATATTAACAAATATAAATTCTGTAATAATTGTAATCATTTTGAAGATGAAATGCTAGTATTCTTAAAGTATTTATTTGGCAATACCTGCCCTTCATTAATTCCAAAGTAATTAACAGTTTTGTCAAACGTATTGTTTACATAACTATATATGTTAATTTCATCATTTAACCAAATAATTCGACCTAAACATTGTAGTAGAAGAAACTGTTAAAAAGACAGAATTTTTCAATTTATTCAGTTAATTTAATGTGTTAACTTTTAATTGTAATCTCTGTAAATTTAACTTCGAACAATGTGTAGTTTCAGTACCTATTATTGATAAGGACCCGATTTTTGGTCACGAGGCAGTCAGTCTACAGCCGAGCTTCAGACGTGAAACCTATGTTGGTTAGAACAACAACAATGCTTCAACTTAACAATGAAATAAGTGTTACACCAATAGGCCATGTGTTAAACCAATGACAGTGTCTGCTCCATACGTACCTGATTATTCTTCAAGAACTGTGGACTTTGTGGTTAGGTTTTACTGCTTGTAGATGTTCAACAGGAAACTATTGTAGCAGTATGTGAATGTTTGCCTGCAACCTATTAATGAGGCTTATCGAAGGTTAAACAATAGTGCACTGGCCATATCACTGTGTTTTACTGGGAGGGGGGGTGGGGGGGAGGCGGGGTTGTGGGTTGTGAACGGCAAAAGTAAAAGACTGTGAAAAGTAACTATGCATCTGTCGGATACATTATTTACCATAGTCAGTGTCCAAATTACAAACGTCATTTTTCAGCCAGTGTAGCAACACAGTATGTCGACACCAAGGACAACAAACAAAGAAATAAAGTAGGTAGAACCGTTACAAACTGAGTAGTCATTTTATTCATTAATGTGTATATACTGAGTTAACATTTCCACATGAATGAGACCAAATTAAAAATAATCAGTCACTTAATCAATCAGTAGAACCAATTTAAAGCTAATGGATTTCCTAGGAAGTCAAATCTCACCAATATATTAACACACACAGCTCAAAAACTCTTTCTGAGAATGGAAACTGAGCTGCAATTTAAACACTGCCTAAGAACCACCAGTAGAAACTACAGTAATGAAAATATAAATCACTTTCTCCATTACTTCAGCAAAGAAAACTGGAAAAAGATTTACAACTGCAAACACACGGATGGAAAAATTAATATAAAACTTAATCAGAAATTTTTCCTACTATTTTTAATTGTGCTTCCGTCCAACACAGAGCAAAATGTACACAAAGAAAACAAAAAATAAATGGATCACTTCTGGAATTCTGGTATCCTCAAAAGATATTACTACACAGGTTGTCCCAACAACTCACGTCACCAGAATTTGATACTTACTGCAAAACCTATAAAAATATCTTCAAAATGGTTGCCAAACAAGCAAAAATAATGGCAAATGACAAATACATAAAAAATTCCACCAATAAGATGAAAGCCATATGCCACTGGCAGTCCCAAGCCCGGGGGCCTCATGTTGCAAGTGATGAGGAAGGAGGAGGGGGAGGAGTAACACCTCGTTAAAAAAACCTGTGTCCATCTGGCTCCAGATGGTAGAACCCTGTAAGTGCCCCTGCCTAAGGTTCCTCGGTGAAACCTGGTCAACGCTCTCGAAGGTGGAAGAGGAATCCGATTCCCAATGGCGGAGAGAGCAGAAGAGCCTAGTGGAGTTAACCGTGAATTAAAAATCAAATCAAAAGCCAAAAGCGTCTGTTCTCAAATTGGGCACCTTTTGGTCAGCGTCTGTCTCCATGTAAGGGGCAGCTGTGAATAATCCTCCAGGGTTAACAACCTTGGTTGTAAAAAATGGTGGCTCTAGAAGTCACCATCAGGACTCAAAGAATTATCAATCATGAAAAAGTGTGATGTGAAACTAATTAGCCCAGGTGGTCAATCCACCGCACATTAGTGCGCAAGCAGACATTTTGATTCTGATGATTCTGGAATGTCACACAAAGATGAATCGGAACGTCTTGGAACCTCAAACAAAATAAAATACAGGAAAGCAAACTACTTAGCAACTTTTAATGCAAATTCACTTTTGAATGTGGGGAAACTTAAGACTCTAATGTACACATTGAATGAACATAGAATATTCATTATGGCTGGGCAATAGACCAGGTTCTTGGACGAGGACAGCTTTGAATCAGGAGGATTCAGGATACTTAAGGAGAAGACAGGGACAAGAGTTATGAAAAATGTTCCCCACCTTGGGACAGGTTTCGTAATTAACAAGAAAGTATAGGCTCCATTATAAGCTTTGAGTCTGCCTCTGAAAGGCTATCCACACTCACGTTTAAGTCAACCAACAAAGTATATACCATTGTAAATGTTCACGCCCCTATAAACATTGACAACAAAAAAAATAAGGAGAAGGTGGAACTATTTTGGAACAAACTAGATGACATGATCCAAAAGGATCCCCAAAAAACATATCATCATCTTTCTAGGGGATTTTAACGCCCAAATGTGGAGAGAGAAAAGGTTGAGGAATATAGTGGGGAGATACCTGGCACATAACAGGATGAATCAAAATGGTATCAGGCTCATCCAATTATGCCAGGCGCACAATTTGGTCCTGAAATCAACTAGCTTTAAGAAATTACCAAGAAAGCAGAAGACATGGGTTTCACCTAACCATCTCCTGGGAGAATTCCAGTTAGATCATGTTGCAATAAAGCAGAAATTTCGTAAGGAAATCCAAAATGTTAGGGTTCTCAAAGGGGCCAACCTCGATTCTGACCACTATCTATCTAAAGTGAAACTGAAGATCATCCCCAAGAATAACTTTCATAGCAAAAACCTTGCATGAAGGAGATATGATCCAGAGAAAATAAAGGTGAAGAAGGAGGAATGGGGCAAGTTAACCAGTGACCTAGAAGACCAGGACTGGAAACAGATGGAGAAGAGTCTTATAACCAAGGCAGAGCAGCTTGGTCCTGTTACCAGGATGAAGAAGCACAGGTGGTGGAATGATGAGTGTGATAGACTACTTGATCTGAGGAAGAAGACGTGGCACATCTGGCAAACCAAAAAGGATGAGAGTGCCTGGCAGCACTTTGTGGAAACTAGAAAGATGGTGTCCAAGGAGGTCAAGAAAGTTAAGAAGGAGCAAGAAGACCAACTGCTCAGGAAGATAAATGACGAATTTGCTAAGAACAACATGAGAAACTATTATTGGATCTTCAGGGAGAAGCTAAACAGATATGACCCCCCCCCCCCCCCCCCCCCCCCCCACCTCAGGCCAAAAAAGGGAACATAGGATAGTAATAGGGGCGACTGTAAGATACTAGCAAAATACTTCAAGGAACTTCTAAACTGTGAGGAACTACACCAAAAGATGGCGTTCAATGGTGGACCGAAATCATCCTCCAACCCAGGCTCTAAACCCCCACCTGTAAGTGAGATCCAAGCAATACTAAATCATATGGAGAATTTCAAGGCATCAGGTGAAAATCAGATAACAGCCCAATTATGGAAGTATGCAAGCAAAAATGAAATTGTCTTACTCCAGAAGCTTTTTGAAGAGATATGGAAGAAAGGAATCATTCCAGAGGAATGGAAAATGGCCCTGATACACCCTCTTCACAAAAAAGGTCCTATATCTGACCCCAATAACTACAGAGGGATTTTCCTGGTGGGTGTGACCTACCAGATATTGTCCAGAGCTCTACTTAAAAGAGTAGAATCCTAGCTGGATTGCCAGATTGGGGAGTATCAAGCAGGGTTTAGGAAAGGAAAATCTTGCCCTGAACAGATCTTAAACCTCAGAAACATTTTAGCATAACAGAAGCGGAGGGCAAAACCATATATATTGACTTTTGTAGTCTTCCAAAAAGCTTGTGATTCCATAGACAGAGAGTCGTCATTCAATATTTTGGAGGAGTTTAGCTTGGATGACAAAACTCTAAATATCATCAAGGAGACACTAACGAATACGTCCTCTAAAGTCAGATTCATGGGCGAATTGTGAATTTTTGTGAATTGTGTTTTAATCATCTCATGACGTACATTTGCAATCCATTTGGTTTGCGTACAGGAGACATGTCAAAAATTTATAAAACAATTACAATGATTTTTACATTAATAAGTAATAGCACTATAATAAATAACAGCACTATAAGGATAACACATTGTACCCAGCTCAAATTTCCCATTTGTCCTGCATGAATTCATCCACTGAGTAATAACACTTCAGTGTCAGTACCTCATATAGTTTTCTTTTAAGTGAACCTAAATTCACCTGCATCAACTTGTTCCCTTTTAATTTATTACAAATTTTCATTCCCATGTATTGAGGTCCCTGGGCATACAGTCTGAAGCGGTGGATGGGGAGCATAAAATTTTCTTTGTTTCTGGTATCATGTGAATGGACAAAATGGTTTCCCTCAAATAATTCATGTCTGGTGTACAAAAATATAATAATCTCATATATGTATAAGGATGGCAGAGTTAATATTTTAAGTTTTCTAAATAATGGTCAACATGATTCTTTGTGATTTGCAGTGCACATATTTCGTATGATTTTTTTTTCTGTATTTTTAGTATCCACACTATGTTTGTCGAGTTACCCCAAAAAACATTACCATACCTATTAATCGTTTTTGAAGTAGCTTGTATATGCTACTTTTCGTGTGTCCATGTCAGTTGCATTGCAAATGCAAAGCTGCTCAGTTTATTTGCCAGGTATTCAATGTGTGCCTGCCAGCTCAAATTTGTATCTACATTTAAACCTAAGAATTTGACTGAGTCAACTTCTTGCATACCTTGGTTGTTGTGTACAACCTTAATCTGCTCACATTTTGACTGTTTGGTTCTGAACTGTATCATGTGAGTCTTAGATATGTTTAGATTCAACCCATTTAGCTGAAACCAAGTTTCTAAGGTACTGAGGGTACTGATCACAGATTTGGGAATTTTTTCCAAGTCCTGATCTTTAACTAAGACAGAAGTATCATCTGCGAACAGAACTGATGGGGAACTGATATTTAATGGTAAGTCATTAACGTAAAAGATAAATAGGACTGGGCCTAATATGGATCCTTGTGGAACACCCTGAGATATTTTTTTCCAGTCAGAAAAATAATATGTGCCATTTGAAGAAATGCTAACTCTTTGCTTTCTGTTGGATAAGTAGGAGTTAAGCCATTGTGGGGCACTCCCGCTAATGCCATACTTTTCAAGTTTGTAAACAAGCAATGCATGGTTTACGGAATCAGATGCCTTTGTGAGGTCACAGAAAATTCCTGCCACCTTATTTCTCTTGTCTAATGATGTGCTTATTTTCTCAATGAAACTGTTTACTGCACTGATGGTGTTTTTACCCTGCTGAAAACCAAATTTATTGTTTAGAATAACAGAATATTTTGCAATGAAGTTTTGGATTTGTGTAACAGCAAGTTTTTCAAATATTTTAGATAGGACTGGGAGAATGGAGATAGGACGATAATTTCCCATGATCTCTCTTGATCCCTTCTGGAAGAGTGGTTTGACTTCAGCATATTGCAGTACCTCTGGGAAACAGCCCTCTCCAAAACAATGATTTATTGTCTGAGCTAGTGAGTTTGCAATTCTATTGTGTACCACTTTAATAACTTTGGTGGGTATTCCATCCCAACCTGCAGATTTTTTGTTTCTTAATGTTAGAATAGCATTTTCTGCATCCTCCACAGAAACTTTTGAGAATTTCATAAAGTTTTCAGATTTTTTGCCTAGGCCAAAGGGATTTACTTTGTTGTGATAATCTCTTACATCTACATTAGACTTTGCTACATTTATAAGAAAATTCATTAACGTACTCTGGCATTTGAGCTGGATTTACAATAGTATTTCCTTCAATGTCAACTTTTGAAATTTCTTGGATACAGGCTTTAACACCTAACACAGATTTAATGACAGACCACACAGCCTTTGTCTTATTTTTATGATTTAAACTTAGCCTGTTATTTGCCAGTTGTTTTCCTGCCTTGACAACTCTTTTAAATATAGTTTTATAGAGTCTAACATATTTAATGAAAGCAATATCTTCATTACATTTTAGTTCTCTGTGCAGTTGCCTGTGAACTGTCAGAACCTTTTGAGATGAGAACAGGGGTCCGACAAGGGGATGGTCTCTCACCAGTGTTGTTTAACTGTGCACTCGAAAAGGTTGTGAGGCAATGGAATGCAAGAATGAGAGGGGAATAAGACTTGGAACAAAAAACAAAGGAAGCACGATTAAGTGTTTGGCATTTGTTGACGACATGGCGCTGCTTGCGGAAACATGGGAGGAAGCTAAAGAACAAATCGCCAAGTTACAAGAGCAGGCAGGGAAGATAGGACTTAAGATTTCTCACGAAAAAATGAAGATTATGACGAATATAATGGTTACTCCTAAGAGAATTAAAGTAGGGGCTCAAAAAATAGAATTGATTAGGAGTTTCAAGTACCTAGGGGAATGGACTAAATGGAAAAACCTTGAAGGGAAAGCAATAGAAGCAAGAAGGAATAAAATGGAACTAGCTTTCTCGAAAACCAAAAACACATACAATAAGAAAGCCCTCTCTTAGAAAATCAAAATAAGGCATTATAGCACAGTAATTAAGCTGGAAGCACTCTATGCAGCAGAGACACTAGTCATAGGGAGGAAAGGGCAAATGGAGAAATTGGAAATCAAGGAGAGGAAAATTTTGAGAAAGACCATGGGTCCCAAATTCTGAAATAACAAACAAGTTTTCTATAGAAACAAAGCCCTGTATGCAAAGTCGGATAGACTCTCAAAAACCATGAGGAAAAGGAGGATTGATTTCTATGGACACACATTCTGAATGAATCCCAACAGACCGTCGATCCAGGAATCTACGCACACGACGACTGAAATGTGCTGGCGCCCCATCATGTTGGAACCACATGCGTTGTCTTGTAGGGAGCCGGACGTCTTCCAGCAATTCTGGAAATGCTCTGCCGAGAAAATTGTAATAGTGCCTGCCATTTAATGGCTTAGGTAGCAGATACGGCCCAATTAAACAGTCCCCAACAACACAGACCCACACATTAACGAAGAAACGCACTTGATGAGCGCTAATAACTGTGGCATATGGGTTATCCTCACTCCAAACATGCGAATTGTGCATGTTGAAGACTCCATCGTGCCCAAACGTTGCTTCATCGGTAAACAACACAGAGGATGGAAATGTAGGATGTGTTTCACACTGTTCCAGGTCCACTGCGAAAACTGTGCTCTGGGTGGATAAACAATTGGTTCCAGATTGTGGACACGCTGTAAGTGAAGTGGACGTAACAATTGTTCTAGAAGGACTGTTCTTACATTCGTCTGATTCGTCCCCATGTTACGTGCAATTGCACGAGTGCTGATTGAAGGATCCCGCTCCACATGCTGCATGACAGCTTCCTCAAATTGCAGCGTTCTTACCGTGCGACGGCGTCCCTGTCCAGGTAATCTGCTAAATGACCCTGTCTCACGCAGACGTTGGTACACAGCAGCAAAGGTCGGGATACGGCGATTAGGACATTGTTGTTGATAAACCCACTGTGCAGCTCGTCCGTTGTGGTGCGCTACGTAGTACGCACCAACCATATCAGTGTACTCACTCCAGGTGTATCGCTCCATTAGTAAACAGAGACAATGCACTACTACACTGGTGGACAGCAGTTGCCTGCAACTGAAGAGCGTAATACGCCCTCTAACAACTAAAGATCGTAATACGGCCTCTAACAACTGAAGAGCGTAATACGGCCTCCACCGGTTTAAATAATCCTCATAGGAAAAAATGACATTAGGGAAAAATATTTGTATTGAGGTCCCCTAGACCTCTCAGAGTTTGTCGGTTTAAATACTTTTCACCCTGTATGATAGCGACCCAGTCCAGTTATCAGGATAAAATATGATGGGTAGCTCTCCAGAAAGTGTGTTTATTATGTTTTAACCGGTATAATGACGTATATCGACTTAAAAGTTTAATGGTATCCATTTTATCCGAAATCGTCGGCTACAAATTTCCTCTGCGTGGATCCACTTTTGTAAATAGCTCTCCTACTACTTAAATAGTTTAGTTAACGAGTTCAAATGTGTTTGCGAGCGCTTATTTTCTCGTGTTTGGTGTACGGTATTTTTTGTACCGTGCGGCGGAGCCACACGGAAGACAATTATTGTGCAATAATGCACATTAATTAATATTTCAATTAACAATCAATTAAGTAATTTCTTAACTACTGACCTGAAAAGTAATCAATAAATTGTGTGCTGTGGATAATTCTGCAATGAACATTTTGAATGATTTCTTTTTCAGCATCTACTTCCCGTTCTAAAGCCTGCACACATATGCAAATATTTGACTTTGTGGCAAGATGTACAGCGCCAGACACTGACAGTCACCTTGCGGCTGTACAGTCAGAATTGTCTCAAGTCGTAGGCACTCCGTTTCAGCTGACTGCTGAAAATAAAAAGCAATTGCGATTAATTTTGTCGAAACTGTGGACGAGGTGGTACCAGGCTCAACGGAAACGCTACCTATTTTGACATTCCCAATAAACAGTGATTGGACGGATCAATTACATTTGTTGTGGGTACCGTCAGCATTCATGCTATCGTTCATTTCGACACTTTTTGCTTTATAGTAGTGTGATAATACTAATTTTGCATTGTAGAATGGCGTAGCCACAGAACAGCAGCTCAAACAGAAGACTGAAAGAAATACGTCTGGTCGGATTCGTTCCTTACCTGATGACTTTACGGAAAAAAGGAAGCGTCACAGGATGCAGGAACTCAGATCATCGACCAGCAGAGGCGAGTTGGTATACGCTAGATAAATGAATCTTCGTTCGGACAGTGCCCATGCAGCGTCCAGGTTATTGAAAGTGGCTACAACAATTTCACCGGAGCGAGACATCAAATACCAGAAGGCGCGAAGCACAACACCGATGCTGAACGAGATATCTGGCAACTTAGCTCTGAACGTCATTGTCTCGGATAATATTACTAAGGCAACATATCTCATGGTACGAGATGTGACGAATAAAAACCATCGTTCGTCCATGTATCCATCGTATACCAAAATATTGTCGGATAACAAACGTTGTTATCCACCAAAAACGAGTATAACTGAGACCACAGGCATATTTGAGAGTGAGACTGATTGGCGTGAAAAAAAAAAAAAAAAAAAAAAAACCGCAACGAGAACAGTAGTGATGCAACTGTGTTCTTCACTTTGTTCGCACCTTTGGAACTACATCTACATCTAAATCTACGACAATATCAGCAGTCCACCTTACGGCGCGTGACGGAGGGTATTCCTGACACTACTAGTCGTTTTCTTTCCTGTTCCACTGGCAACAAGGATAAGGGAAAAACGGCTGTCTATGTATCTCCGTTTGAGCCCTAATTTCTCGTATCTTTTCTTCGTGATCCTTACGTGCGATGTATGTTGGAGGCAACAGAATCGTTCTGCAGTCAGCTTCAAATGCAGGTTCTATAAAATTTTCTCAATAGTGCTCCTCAAAAAGAACATCACGTTGCCTCCATGGATTCCCATTTGAATTCCCGAAGTATCTGCGTAGCACTTGCGTGTTGTTCGAACCTACCAGTAACAAACCTAGCAGCCTTTGAATTGCTTCTATGTCTTCCTTAAATACGACCTGATACAGATCACAAACACTCGAGCAGTACTCCAGGATAGGTCGCACTAGCGTCATATATGCGGTCTCCTTTACAAATGACCCGTACTTTCCTAGAATTCTCGCATTAAATGGAAGTCGACTATTCGCCTTTCCTACCACAATCCTCGCATGCTCGTTCCATTTTGTATTGCTTTGTAACGTTAAAATGACGTGACTGTGTCAAGCAGGACACTACTAATGCTGTATCCGAATATTCCGGGTTTGTTTTTCCTACTCATCCGCATTAACTTAACATTTTTCTACATTCAGAGCTAGCTTCCATTCGTCACGCGAACCAGAAATTTTGTATCCTCCTGCAGTCGCTCAACTTGGACATCTTACCATACACAACAGCATCATCAGCAAACAGCCGCAGATTGCTGCCCATCCTGTCCGCTGATCATTTATGTATACAGAGAGTAATAGCGGTCCTATCACACTGCCCTGGGGCACTCCTGACGATACCCTTGTCTCTGATGAACACTCGCCGTCGAGAATAACACACTGGGTTCCAACTGCTGTGTCTGACGAAGGAGATAAAAGTCTCATTTGGAAAAATCCGAATCCATCATCGACACGTTTTTGCAGACCGCAAAGATTCCAAGTTTTGAAAGAGTCTGTTCAAATGGCTCTGAGCACTATGCGACTTAACGTCTGAGGTCATCAGTCGCCTAGAACTTAGAACTAATTAAACCTAACTAACCTAAGGACATCACACACATCCATGCCCGAGGCAGGATTCGAACCTGCGACCGTAGCGCCGCTTGGCTCCAGACTGTAGCGCCCAGAACTGCACGGCCACTACGGCCGGCAAGAGTCTGTTGACAATATTCGTATTGATAAACAATATGTGAAAAACCAGATTCAGTTTCTTGTCAATGACAGAAATATGGTGGATAAATATCACTTGGTTTTGACTGCGGTCGATAGCACAGTGAAAACTGCTGTGACGGACACTTTACTGTTGGCCATCGTTGTTATATTTGTAAGGCGACATCCAAACAAAGTTGATTCACTTGTGGATAAGTAGATCAACTCCGCAAAACTTACTCTCGGAGTGTCTTCACTCCAGGTCTGGATAAAGTTTAAGGATTGGTTTACACACTTAGATTGCAGAACTGCTACGACGAAACAGAGAAAACATGGAAGGCTCGGTCTCTAGAGCGGAAATAGCGTCTCGCGGCTCTCGAAGGGAAAATTCAAAGCGGTTTCAGACACAATTTCGGTTAGCTCATTGACGTTCCCAAACAATGACTGGGCACATTGGTGAAATATATGGTAGAACTGTTAAGCGCATTTTGACGATGTGCCATTAATTGTACAGATTTTGGGGATTGATGAATAGAATACGGTGAAAAGCAAATTAATCTTGCAGACAATGTCAAGCGGGTGTGTCACTGATGTTGAGAAATTTCAACCGTACTGCTTTAATGTCCCCAGACGCACCATTACGTTTATTAAACTCATGACTCGCGATGCTGACATCTGTCCAGTTTTGATTCACAGATATGCCGTAATCTAAGTGCTCCGTTGCCGATTAGCCTGCTGTCTGCAGATGCGGAGGGAGCTCGACATAAGTATATCCTGTATCGTCGAGAATGTGTTACGTGCAAATGGGCCCATGAAGAAACGATGTATGAGGTATGCCATCGGCTTCTGGCGTCTTCAGATCCACACATCTCAAGCTTTCAGAAAATTACGGGAGAAGATAAACGAATACCATCTGAGGTAAAAGATCTTGTTTTCGAACCATGTCTCAGTGAATAAACCAACAACGACCCTCATGACAACGATAATGACGCAAGCCCACTGTGTAGTGCCCGGAGAGCACTTGTTCATTTCCGCTACTGAGAAATATATTTCTTCTACTTCAAGCTCTTGATATTACGAAAGACCTACAAAATGCATTAACAAATGAGGAACATTCATCTGTTGTTGTCTATGAACACAACATGCAGTAAAAATCTATTAGTATTGTTATTGCGAACTGTATGCGCTGTTCTGTGTAAGTATAGCGCTTACGTTAGTTGTAATGGGACCAATTTATGTTGTATTTGTGAAATGCTTCTACACTCCATTACTGAACACAAAAATTCTTACGACTTCAACAACTACAGAATATGCGGCTATATGAAACAACAAAAACATTTGGAAAAAAAAAGCGAAGCAATATCGTTTTCGTTCAGGCACAAAACTATAGCGCTGGCGGTGAGATAAGTAGGAAACGAACTTGAGGGAGAGAGGGAAGCATTTACAGACAAGGACAGAAATGGATATCGTCCCGTAATACAAAACATTCTCCGCCCTTGTTGGACAATACCGGCAACGCAACGGCAATACGGTGGCAACTGTCTGCAGCAGCATTTAACATGAGCAATACTGCGTAGCCATAGCGCGTAACTGCTGTCTGTTGCAAGCACATAACAGCAAAGTTGACGGCAACGCTATTCCGGCCAAATATTGCCGTCAAATACAGCCCATCTAAACGCATATTAACGCTTGGCGGCGATAACTGCTCACTAGACTGGGCCGTGTTCATACTCCAGTGGCAGTAAAGTTTTATTCACTGTTGTCCTCAGCAACGCTTTGTAACTATTGGCAATGCGGAATGTTGCTCCCTGTTTCTTCCACCACGCCTAAGCGCAGTCACGTTGGTATCCCACCGACTCGGGACTAACCACTGAAGGAGATTCTACTTCATCACATTGCAGTGGTGCCAGTTGAATCTATCAATAGATCGGGTTTCACTAGGCATGGCATGCACGTCAAAAGGTATGGGAAGGGGAGGCTGGCAAAGCCTATAGGTGACAGTGTAGTGGAGGGTGGTGGGATCACTCATAGAAAAATTCCTGTAGTAGCTAGTGTTAGAGCTGCACCTTTTTTAGATTACAGTCAGCTGGTAGGTATACCTGCTTAAAGTAAGACCCTTTAACAAAGGAATCACCTTCAGAAGAGGTCAGGTATCTAAGTAGAGAAGGAATCAGCACATTCCATCAAAATATAAGAGGTATTAGAGATAAAGTTAGCGAACTGCGTATAGATGTTGACTCTGACATTATTGGTATATCGGAGCACCACTTAAATAATTTGACAATTCAGAGGCTTCCTGTATCAGGATACAGATTAACTGGCTGTTTTTCAAGGACTTCCTTCGGGAGTGGGGGAGTGGTCATGTACGTAAAAAACAGTATTCTATTTCAGTCCGTAGACGAATCGCGGCACTGCACTGAACAGATATTTGAATGTTATGTAGGGGCAGTTGAATTTAGTTACTTCTAATTGTTGTTGTTCATAGGTCCCCTAACTCTGACTTCAGATCATTTCTGCTCAAGCTAGAGGGGGTTCTTGGTTCACTTTGTAGGACGTACCAAAAATTTGTTAGTATTAATTTCGTATATGATTGTGCAAGAAAAAGGATGTTGGTGGATCTCCTAAACTCATATGATCTGATGCACCCTGTGTTTTTTTCCAATCAGGGTGTAAGGGAACAGTAGCACAGCCATAAACAATATTTTTATTCATTCTTCATTACTAGATGGGCATTCTGTTAGTAAAAAGGTGAATACCCTTTCAGACCATGATGCACAAATTTTAACACTAAAAGGCTTTTGTGCTAAAACACATATAATTACAGACTATTTAGGAAAGCTAATCCAACGGCAATAGAGAAGTTTTTAAACCTCATTAAGGAACAAGAGCGGCAGGATGTATATAGTGCCGATATCACAGATGACAAATATAATGTTTTCCTTAACACATTTCACATGCTCTTTGAGAGTTGCTTTCCAGCAGAACGTTCTAAACGGGATGCTAGCAGTAAAAGGCAGCGTGGGTGGCTGTCTAGTGGGATAAGGATATCATGTAGAGCAAAGTGTGAATTATATCAAAATGTTAGAAGCAGTCACAATCAAGCTACAGTAGCCCGTTAAAAATAGTTTTGTAAGGTGCTTAAAATGTTATTAGGAAGGCAATGAGTATGTGGTGCGCAAATAGAATAGCTAATTCACAGGATAAAATGAAAACCGTATGGTCAGTTGTGAAGGAAGTCTCTGGTCAGCAGCACAAGGTCGACAGTATAAAGTCAGTTCGTAATAAAAATATTTGTGTTACTCAAAATGGTTCAAATGTCTCTGAGCACTATGGGACTTAACATCTGAGGTCATCAGTTCAAATGGTTCAAATGGCTCTGAGCACTATGGGACTCAAGATCTGTGGTCATCAGTCCCCTAGAACTTAGAACTACTGAAACCTAACTAACCTAAGGACATCACACACATCCATGCCCTTGGCAGGATTCGAACCCGCAACCGCAGCAGTCGCGCGGTTCCGGACTGAGCGCCTAGAACCGCGAGACCACTGCGGCCGGCAGGTCATCAGTCCCCTAGAACTTACAACTATTTAAACCTAACTAACCTAAGGACATCACACACATCCATGCCTGAGGCAGGATTCGAACCTGCGACCGTAGCAGTCTCGCGGTTCCGGACTGAAACGCCTAGCACCGCTCGGCCACCGCCGCCGGCATTTGTGTTACTGGTAAGTCAGATATATGTAAAGTACTTAAAAATTATTTTCGGAGCAGTGCTGAGGGAATTAAATAAAAACTTAGTTTCTGCCGGGAATCATATAACTCTCTTGGAAAATGCCTTTCCGAGATTGATGTCTGAAATACTCCTCGGTGATACTGACACGGGGGAGACAGAGTCAATAATTAAATCACTGAAGACTAAGTACTCTCATGGATATGATGGAGTGCCTAGCAGGATATTAAAGTACTGTGCTGCACATGTTAGCCCTGTATTTAGCCATGTTTCTAATTTTTCCTTTAGGAATGACCAGTTTTCTGAACGATTAAAGTACTCAGTAGTAAAGCCGCTTTATAAAAATGGAGAAAGCGACAATGCTGACAATTTTAGACCTATTTCTATGCCATCAGTGTTTGCTAAAGTTATTGAAAAGGCTGTGTGTGTAAGAATAATTGATCATTTTACATCATATAATTTACTATCAAATGTACAGTTCGGCTTTAGAAGTCGTTTACAACTGAAAAATACTACAATCTCTTTTCTCTTTGTGGTACTGGATGGATTAAACAAAAGGTTTCGAACGCTAGGCATATTTTTGATTTAACTAAGGCGTTTGAGTGTGCTGATCACAAAATATTGCTCCAGAAGTTGGACCATTATGGAATACGAGGAGTATCTCACAATTGGTTAATCTCTTACTTTAACAACAGACAGCAAAAGGTCATTACTCTCAGTGATGAGAATGGTTGTGATATGGGGTCTGAGTGTGGTACAGTCAAATGGGGGATGCCCCAGGGATCAGTGTTGGGGCCACTCCTGTTCCTTATTTATGTAAATGATATTACAAGTAATTCTAAAATATTTCTGTTTGCTTATAACACTAGCTTGCTAGTAAAGGATGTTGTATGCAACATTTGCTGTGTTTCAAGTAGTGCAATTCATGACATAACTTCAGGGTTTGTAGAAAGTAAACTAACGCTAAATCACAGTAAGAGTCAGTTTTTTATAGCTTCTAACACACAAATCAACAAACCTCGACTTCTTAATTTCACAGAATATGCAAGTGATTAGTGAAAGTTAACAGTTCAAATTCCTAGGTGTTCAGATAGATAGTAAACTGTCATGGAAAGCCCACATTCTGGATCTTGTTCTAAGACTTAATGCTGCTATTTTTAACTATTCGAACGGTATTTGAAGTAAGCGATAGTTCGACACGAAAATTAGTCTACTTTACATAGTTACATTCGCTTTTGTCGTATGGTATTATATCTTGGGGTAGTTCTTCCCATTCTCAAAGGATATCTTTGGTTCAGAAACAGGCAGTTCGGGCAATATGTGGTGTAAGTTCGCGAACCTCTTGTCGACCCCTGCTCACTCGTCTGGGTATTCTGGCATTGGCCTCTCAATATATATATTCTTTACTGTCGTTTCTTATTAACAACATCAGCTTATTCCCAAGAGTTAGCAGCTTTCACTCAGTTAATACTAGACAGAATCCAATCTGCATTTGGATCGCACTTCCTTAAGTCTTCTGCAAAAAGGTGTGCAGTATACTGCTGCATCCATTTTCGATAAGTTACCACAGGAGTTCGAAAATCTTCAGCAGTACTCCACGTGCTTTCAAATCGAAACTGAAGAGTTTCCTCATCGGTCACTCCTTTTATTCTGTTGAGAAGTTCCTTGAGAAATTATGTCGATTCCTATGTTATATTGTTGACTGCGTTTACTTAAACTTATGGTTTGACTTTTTTCGGGTTCATAAACATTTTATTTTATCTGATATTACCTGTATGTCGTAATTTCATGTAGTGACCCGTTTGACAAGCTACCCTGTGCTTACCTTCCAGCAAGCTATTCGCGCCAGCACATAGCGAAAGTTTCTCCTGCTTTTCTTCGTCCGCACCAACCATGGATTGGCAGCAAGGTCGCCGGATCTCTCTCCAATTGAGCAAGTTTGGAGCATTATGGCTAAGGACATACAACCAGCTCGGATTTCGAAGATCCAACGGTCCAGTCGGACAGAATTTGGCACGTTATCTCTCAGAAAGACATCCAACAATTCTGTCAATCAGTGCCAGGCCAAATAAATGCTTGCATAAGTTCCACACGTAGACCATCGCGTTGTTGACTTGCTTATTCAATTTTTCTGAAATTGCAATCATTTTTTCATCTGTATATGTACATCACATCTACCAATTTCCATGCCATTAGAATAATTCTTTCATGGTGTGTCGTTTTTTGTCTTAGAGTGTAATTGTTGTATTATCCATCTAACTGACATAATATTCCAATTCGCAATGTTATTTTCGTTTTTGGGGGAGGGGAGGGGGGAGATGGGCAGTACTAAAAGTGGATGAGGGACAGGAGGTTGACGTATGAAATGTTTGGCTACAGTACCAGAATACTTAGAGCTTTCACTGTGTCTACATACTCACAATCGTACTTTGAACCAAAGAGGTATACACAGCTGCTCGTGAAAACTGCAACACCACAAACATAGCATGCTACAAACACCACATTGGAATGATGTGTACAATATACTTTGCTACCGAATTGGTTAACATTTCAGCACAACCACACAACTGTATGGACCACTCTCTAGTAGCACCTCTGTAGGGGCTGGAGCGTATTTGTTTGGTGATGGTGTAGGTGGTAGTGCACAAGTGAAAACGCTGTGCACAATTAAACAATATAACTTTATTTCATCTTTAATTCTACATGAAGCAGGCACACCTCTCCTCGTGAGCTCCGGACGGTGCAGCTGGCTTTGGCTGCTAGGACGGCGCCCAGCGATCCTACGTCAGGACTCTGTCCTGATTGCGAAGGCGAGGCCACGGCCAGTTGTGATGGCGGCGCTTCCCCGGCGGAGCGACACTCCAGGGTGCCTGTTCTGTATCTTTCCCCCATTGTGCCGATCGTTTCGGTACTCAAGAGCACCGAACGGTCTAGTACTCGAATTAGAGTCCCTGCATTATTCAATATGCATTTCGGTAGCGATACCGTTCAGGTCTAGAGAACCGAAGCGCTGTTGTCGGTGCGTGTCGCGCAAGCCAATCAAAAGCAAGCGGCCGCAGATCCGCGCATGCGCACTGCAGCGCGCACAGCGCCACAAACACAAAGCGGCTAGCAGACGACACAGGCGCGCTATTCTTCCAAGTACCGAAAATTGTGATTACCTTGCCATAACGCATGCGCCGCATTCCATCAAGCCGACGTGCCCGCCCTCATCGCCCTTGCCTCCTCCTTAACAGTACCAGGCGCAGTATATCCATTTCCATGATTCTCAGCTCAAATGCATATGAATTTTTACAGCTTCTCTGACCGCATGTTTCCGTGCATGCATAATAACGATAGCGTATTTGACTGTATTCTGCAGATTGTCGTAAATGCCGCATTATGTCATCTTATTCTCATTCACACTGACATCGTGTTTTGGATTTTACGTTTCGGAAAATGAGTTAGGAATAGTGCGTAGTACCACATTGTACTAATACATCTATAAAAACACCCGAAAAATTGATTCTGAGAGTTTCAAAGAATAAGAAGATAAACAGAATGTGATTATAACTCGCTTCTAGAGATCCAAATGATTACGTAGCCCACTTCCCTATATGATACGTCAACGATTTGGGTCTTAAAAACAAAATTGAAAAAACGCATTTTCGAGGTCTCCTGTTTATAACGTGCATCTCATGAACGAAAATGTTTCGTATATGGTGCAACAGTCTAAAAATATTACGGCAGATATCTTTCATCTCTGTCTACCGTGGCTGAGGATTCGATCGCAGATAAATACTTGTGACAAGCAAGATTATGAAGATGACTGCTGCTAGTTACATTCCCAGTAATTTAAGTTGTGCTCTTAGATTCCTGTCTAACTGCATACTCGGAAATCGCTACATATTCGGAAAAAATGGTGAATTATTTCTGACAAGAAAAAATATAAAGGTCACTGTCGGTTGTTTCACTCACAGAAATTTCATCTCCGACAATTTCATATTTCGTATTTTAAACACACAGAAATCACGAAATCATTACTGAGGAAGTGCGCTCTTACATGTAAGTAATAACGAATATTACAGAAAAATCTTAACTTACACGAATAACAATGTCTCAGAAAGTGTTGCATATGTGAAGGGGAAAAAAAAATTTTGCCTCCACCCATGCGCAAACCTTTGTCCTTTCGTAGTGCTTTCCCGCTCTCTAACCACTGGCCCACGCCACACAACGAAAACATAGCGCTCAATTCTTGTACTATTGCGTAGAGGAACAAAGGTTGACTTCATTGCCAAACGGTGCTGCGTAGGTCCATAAATGACCTTGTGGATGACATCGGAAGTTCACTGAGGCTTTTTGCAGATGATGCTGTGGTATATCGAGAGGTTGTAACAATGAAAAATTGTACTGAAATGTAGGAGGATCTGCAGCGAATTGACGCATGGTGCAAGGAATGGCAATTGAATTTCAATGTAGACAAGTGTAATGTGCTGCGAATATATAGAAAGAAAGATCCCTTATCATTTAGCTACAATATAGCAGGTCAGCAACTGGAAGCAGTTAATTCCATAAATTATCTGGGAGTATGCATTAGGAGTGATTTAAAATTGAATGGTTATATAAAGTTGATCGTCGATAAAGGAGATGCCAGACTGAGATTCATTGCAAGAATCCTAAGGAAATGCAATCTGAAAACAAAAGAAGTAGGTTACAAAAAAAATGTGTGTGAAATCTGATGGAACTTAATTGCTAAGGTCATCAGTCCCTGAGCTTACACACTACTTAACCTAAATTTTCCTAAGGGCAAACATACACACCCATGCCCGAGGGAGGACTCGAACCTCGACAGGGACCAGCCGCACAGTACACGACTGCAGCGCCCCCGACCGCTCAGATAATCTCGCGTGGCGAAGTAGGTTACAGTACGCTTTTTCGCCCACTGCTTGAATACTGCTCAGCAGTGTGGGATCTGTACCACATAGGGTTGATAGAAGAGATAGAGAACATCCAACGGAGAGCAGCGCGCTTCGTTAAGGATCGTTTAGTAATCGCGAAAGCGTTACGGAGATGATAGATAAACTCCAGTGGAACACTCTGCAGGAGAGACGCTCAGTAGCTCGGTACGGGCTTTGGTTGAAGTTTCGAGAACATACCTTCACCGAGGAGTCAAGCAGTATATTGCTCCCTCCTACATATATCTCACGAAGAGACCATGAGGATAAAATCAGACAGATTAGAGCCCACACAGAGGCATACCGACAATCCTTCTTTCCACAAACAATACGAGACTGGAATAGAAGGGAGAACCGATAGAGGTACTCAAGGTACCCACCGACACACACCGTCAGGTGGCTTACAGAGTATGGATATAGATGTATTTGTGGGAAAAAATACACAAAGGCACTAGTAACGTCAGTTCACACTCATGTAATATACGCAAGCTGAGCCAATGTCTTGATATTTAATTATCTTTAAACTCTTATTTGCATAAAAAACACGTATTTTGAGAGAATATTGACCGGAAACCTTTTTTTTTTTGTTGTGATCATTCACAGTAACAACCTAACCTAACCATATTTCTAACAAAGGAAAATAGTCTATTATGAACTCACTTTCCAACCTGATGCGTCCTTTCGTGATTCTTTAGTAACGCAATCACTAAATCCAAAGCTAAAACCGCTAAATATGTTTATTGCAACAAATTATAGGTGTACATAAACCACAGATCACCGATCGACAGGGCCAGACCGAAGTCCAAAACTTTCGCTACAATTGTCGTAAAATCGGTGGGAGGACCGTTCGGTAACAAGTCTCAGAAGCTTACTGAATAGGATATTTCGATAAAGAACCGAAAATGACGTCACTACCGAAACTAACGTACTACACCGATCGGTATGAACGATACAGAATAGGGCCCCAGGAGACGGCCCCGGTGCTCTTCGCTGTGCAGTTGCGGAGAAGACTGTGCGCGGGTCTCCACCCATGCCCCACAGACAGGCGGCAGACGGCGGCTGACGTTGTGACGCCGAGTCCCTCCCTGAGTTCGCTGTTTCAGCATCGGCGGCAGCAGACACGAACAGCAGGCGGCAGACACAGCCTGGTCTCGAACCGGAGGCTGCTGCTGGCGATGCGCAGTCGTCTATTGGTCCAGTGGTGCTCCAGCATCGTAGTGCGGCTATCCCTGAATCGGATAACTTCCTGTCCTCAAATTCAGCCTCATTTATACTCCGTTACTGCCCATTTGTTTCTCTAACGCCTGATGTCTAGTCACATTTCCCATAACAGAGAGACCTGCTTGAGTGCAGTGGCAATGACCCACTTACTACATCATTCTTTGCTGCGTGGGGCAGTTTACCATTGCGCTCAGCTACACTTGCTTCACAAATCATGCATCTGTTATTGTGCCCTACTTGTCGACGTAGCATGGCTGACAGCCAGCGCTGAGGTCATCAGTCCCCTAGAACTTAGAACTACTTAAACCTAACTAACCTAAGGACATCACACACATCCATGTCCGAGGCAGGATTCGAACCTGCGACCGTAGCGGACACGCGGTTCCAAACTGAAGCGCTTAGAACCGCACGGCCACACCGGCCGGCAATACTCCGTGGTGGCCTCCATGCTACTCTCAGCGCTTACAATAAAGATTTAATACTTTTACCAGAATTCTGGGTAGTGTTACTACGCACTGTAGTAGGAGTAAGACTATCTACAGTCTGTATATGTGGGTGTCTCACTCAGAATGTTGTTTGCTTGTTAGATGATCGTGTTATACCTCATGTAAGAACAGAAACATCTACCAGCATGTGTCAAAATTCGACAGTGACAGCATCGTGAACATTCGAAACAGTGGTTTATCGTTCCGTGATATCACTACTTCCGTTGATTGGCATCCCACGATTGTCAAACAGATATGGAACTGATGCATTCAGTAGATCACTGTTCAGCAACATGAGGGATCTCAACACTCACATACATCTGATGCCCAAGATACAGACATTTTGTTCACTCAGCTGTGCAGGGTCACAAAGTAACTATACATGCGTTGAATCAGGAAACAGGTTTATTTGCTACAGGACAAGTATCCACACGGAGAGTGCGGTGACCTCTCGAGCACTATGGACTACCAGTGCGGAAACCATTACTGCTGCATCCCTCGACACAGCAGCTGAGGGAGGTGTGGTGCCAACACTGGACACAGGAGTGGCACCATGACGTCCTTTCTGCATATAGATTCAC
This sequence comes from Schistocerca serialis cubense, assembly GCF_023864345.2. NCBI lineage: Eukaryota > Metazoa > Arthropoda > Insecta > Orthoptera > Acrididae > Schistocerca > Schistocerca serialis. The sequence goes on from NC_064640.1 coordinate 228,322,919, forward strand.
GGTTTCCATCAGTCCCGTCATCGCCATATGTGCCGCAATACCTGACATAATGCTATTGAGGGCCATAGGGTACAGGACATGTCAATTTCTGGTTATCCGATGACGTCAATCAAGATGGCGGATTTTTGAGGGTAATTTGAATTTTGGCGGGATAGTGCCACTCCCCCAAACCCATAGAAAATGGCACGAAGTTCAAATTCCACCATGGCAATGTATCACAAACCCGCTATCTCTACTAAGCAAAGAAAATGGTGGGAAAAAAGGACTTGTTTTTATTATTTAACAAATTTCAGACAGGTGTGACTCCACTGGGTCTGGACTGCAACTGGCAGAGGGTGCTCTCCTTACGTCAGCTGATGACGCAAGTACCGTCATTCAAGATGACGGCACCCAGTGTGTTCACCGCGAGCTCCATAGCCCAACTGACTTACTTCATATCGTGCCCACCAGAGGGCGCTACCATGAAGTTGCGTGACTACACAGGATCGTCTGCTCTCTCTCGCGCACGCGCGTTATAACTAAACACACGCCGCGCCACCGGCCCGCGGGCGTCCGACAGCTTAACGTCGCACACCCTCGGCCTCCACCTCCATGCACACGTCGAACATAGTCTTCTGTAAATATGCTAACTAAAGTAACACCCACATCGCGCATATAACCTATCAATTACCCAAGTACTTAATTCCATTTCAATTTTAATCATATTCAATTTACAATTTCAATATTCAATGATCAAATGAGAAGTTCCACAATTTCCCACTATCAGCACGGTGTTCATTCACGACCTAGCACCCCCACCCCTAGAATGCTGCACTCCTACTGGCTACTGTATTAGTCACGTGATTCGACTATATTGGTAGGAATAGGTGTTCACTATACTTTCAATTACCTAGTTTCATCTACTTTTCAAAGTCCAGACCGCCACCTCTTTCTAGGAACCGGCGCCGATTTTGAATTCTGGCAGTAAAGAAAGGTCACTTGGGCTTTCACTACCAACCTAAAAAAATGGTTGCAAACAAAACTCACTGCCATTAACCTAAGCCTCCAGGGCAACCTCTTCCTAGGGGTTGCTGGTAAAAGGACTCAAGCCACACTAGGCTGATGGAGAGAAGAAGGAGTGTACTTTATTTATTTGAGAGCAAAAATGGCTCTGAGCACTATGAGACTTAACATCTGTGGTCATCAGTCCCCTAGAACTTAGAACTACTTAAACCTAACTAATCTAAGGACATCACACACATCCATGCCCGAGGCATGATTCGAACCTGCGACCGTAGTGGTCACGCAGTTCCAGACTGAAGCGCCTTTAACCGCACGGCCACACCGGCCGGCTATTTGAAAGCAATTTATTTAGGGATGGAGTATATGTATCACAGAACACACGCTCTGACATGCCCCACAGCATACAGACCTGCAAACTACTCCTACATAACTCATGTATAACGCTCTACACACACTCTTGCTAATTGTAAACCGTCAAAAATAACATATTGCACAACCTACAGACATGCGAACCACTCACAAACAATGCAATGCATTTACGTCAAGATAGCCAAACAACTCCTAAATTGTCAAAATAATAATCCATCTAAAACACTCTGCTTGCTAATCGTCAACAGTCGAAATCATACACCAGTCTTTATTTAAACAATTAGAGCCAGCACCACCACGAAGTGTATTCGCCACTGAGTCCATAGCCCAACTGACTTAGTTCATATCGATGCTACTAGAGGACACTGTAGTGACGTCAGGTGATGACGCAAGTACCATAATCTAAGATGGCTGCACCTAGTGGGTTCACCACGACTCCAGACCCCAGCTGGCTTAGTACATTTCGTCGCCGCCAGAGGACGCCACCGTGACACCAACTGATGACTCAAGTACAGTTATCCATGATAGCGGCAAACAGTGTGTTCTCCACGAGGTCTAGTACTCAGTACCACAAGCAGAGGACACTGTCGTCCGTTTCCTGACGTAAACCGAGATGGTCAGGGAAAATGGTGGCAAAACGACTCAGCCTTCTCTGTGCTGCTGGGCAGAGTAAGGATGCAGTGCACTCTACTTATTTTCAAACAACTTGTTTAAGGATACAGTATATCTATCACACTCACACAAAACATCCACCCCGATGTGCCTGGGGTCATGTTCACAGCCCACAGACACGCAACCAACTCGTAATTTCAGTACACAATAGCAAACTGCTCCTAAATAATTCTTCACACTGATGTGTAGACACGCTCAGTACTCGTAAACTGTCCAAATAGCGCACAGCAGGTACTACAGAGCCACTTGCGAATTAATGCAATCAACGCACCCAACACAGTCCACTGCCCCCTGTTCAATAGAGTACACAGGAGGTAGCGATAAGTGATGCATCCGTCAGATGTGAAACCGCGTACAGCCCCTGCTCGGCTTCCGCAAGCATGAGGTAGATGCACCCCCATTCATACGTAACACATGAGAAATTACTATCCACTAAACACCGATGATGACGCGATCGGACGTACGGTCGACGCGGCTGTCAACTGTCAAACCACGCACAGGCCCCATGCCCACGTCCCGCATGTAGCGGCACCCCCATTCATACGTAACACCTGAGAAATTCCTACCCAAATACGTCTTCACCTACACACACGTGCTGACGTGATCGGGCGGAAGCGCAACCGCGAGCTGCAGCCGAACGCAGGCCAAAGTTGTATGCAGGCGCTGTTAATGACCGAGGTCTATTTACAGTGCGCGCACTCCAAGCAGAGCCGTGCGCGGTCGGCATTCCTTGCTACCCTCACTCTAACTGCAGTCCGGCGAAGGCGCTGCAGAATTCCGTTCCACAGTAGCAGAACCTGCTTTCTCCTTAGCAATTCTAATGGACCATACATGACGTTTGACTCACGCTTCACCGCGTGTAGCTATATACCATCGCAAACGCATCTAGCAACGTTATCAATCTTATACTCAAGTCACATTGCTATCTAAAATAATAACCAAGTCTAACTCTACTAAATTCTATGGCCCTCCAGAAATAGTTAACACTCGCTTTCTTATTGTCTCAGCTTGTATGTGCCAAAATTCCTGCCCTAACAGAACCTATTTACCAAAATATCGCCGAATCTAGTATTCCTCCCAGACATACAGTGATAGCGTTCCTGCTCTCAACATACGCAAATGTTCTGATCGCTCCTAAATCCCACCACAATCAATCGAGCATTTTCTTCCTGGGGCTTTCAGTCGTTATTTTGCAAAGATTGCTAAATTGCACCGACAGTTCCCTCAATCTACACACGCCCAACCTGTTCTTTCTTTCTACAGACGCTACACTGATTGGTAATAAACTATTTTATACTGATCGCCATTTTGCACCAACAACTAAACATCGCAAAGTTGTCTGCATCAAATACATACGATACTCGCAAGAATATTGGAGCATCAAACCGATCTCCAACCAGGGAATATTTCACCGAGTACTGTCTCGATCTAGTAAACATGCAATTCATATCCCCCACCATATCAAATCATCCCCTTTACATCAGCGAACCGAAGTCACTCCCTCAGAACTGATGTGAAAGACAGGCTCGTTCCCCCCGGCACAAACGCGTTACTATTTCCGCTTTCTTGCTCGCATTTCTACAGACATCTCTAGACTCTTCGATTAATAGAACAACCATATTTTCGCCATAATATTACACAATTTTCGCCGTGCTTCCCGATATGAAGAGGACAGCAGTAGCCTCCCGATCGCTAACGCAACATAATGCACAAGATATAGACTACTCATTATTTCTCCGCAAACACCAAATTTTAGCGAGGTGTAGCATGCTGTAAACCTTTGACTAACTACAAACAAATAGAGTAAAATAATATTTGCACATTCGAATACCGAAGTCGGTGATGTAACAGATTCCAGATGATTAATATTGCTTACAAGCCAACTAGGGTATTTCCCACGTCTAGAAAACAGGTAAACATGTGTCCAACACACCGCAATCGATATTCCCTCAACTAAATAAAGGCACCAAATGTGCAGAAGCAGTCGACCAAACAATTTACAAGGGAGGGAATAACACTCCACCGCAAACGCACCATCTTCTCAAAGTTACACTTGATCACGAAAGTCGCCCAGCACATACTTAGTTCGCTATTCGGTCGTCTAGAAGATGGTAAAGTTAACTATGATACATTCCTACAATCCAACAGGCCTCTGCATTTGAAAGACTGCTACCATTAACATGGGAACGCGTATCAATACCACCACAGACTTTGATACACGAACACATTCTAGAAAACCCCTCACATATTTCTCGGCGCTGTTACCTAGGAAGAGGTGGCGGTCTGGACTTTGAAAAGTAGTTGAAAGTATAGTGAACACCTATTCCTACCTATATGATGCCGAATCACGTGACTAATGCAGTAGCCAATAGGAGTGCTAGGTCGTGAATGAACACCATGCTGATAGTGGGAAAGTGTGGAGAGAGAGCAGACTATCTTGTGTCATCACGCGACTTCATGATAGCACCCTCTGGTGGGCATGATATGAACTAAGTCAATTGGGCTATGGAGCTCGCGGTGAACACACTGGGTGCCGTCATCTTGAATACCGGTACTTGCGTTGTGATCTGACGTCAGGTGAGCGCCCTCCTGTGGCACCAATATGAACTAAGCCAGTTGGGTTCAGGAGGTCGTGGTGAACACACTGGGTGCAGCCATCTTCAATAACGCTACTTGTGTCATCAACTGACATCAGGAGAGCGCCCTCTGCTGGCACCGATATGAACTAAACCAATTCCAGTCCAGACCCAGTGGAGAACACATCTGCCTGAAATTCGTTAAATAATAAAGACAAGTCATTTTCCCCACCATTTTCGCTGCTTAGTAGAGGTAGCGGGGGTGTCATGCATTATCATGGTGGAATTTGAACTTCGCGGCATTTTTCCGAGCGACAGGGGCATGGCACTTTCTCGCCCGCCAAAATTCAAACTTCCCGACAAAATCCGCCATCTTGATAGACGTCATCGCTGCCATCTTGGATGACCTCATCGCCGCCATCTTGGATAACAATACTTTGGGGTGATGTCACCTTTGTTCCAATACTCTCATAGTCGTCGTATTTCCGACTACTTAAGGACAGTGAATTGCCTTATCTTTGATGTCTCCAAAACTTTATCTTTCCACAAGATGATGCAAGACCACACGTAACGACGTTGCACAAAATGTTCAAATGCATGTGAATGCGTATGAGACCAAACTGCTGAGGTCATCGATCCCTAGACTTACACACTACTTAAACTAACTTACGCGAAGGACGACACACACACCCATGCCCGAGGGAGGACTCGAACCTCTGGCAGGAGTAACCGCCCAGTTCATGACATGGTGCCTCTAACTGCACGGCCACTCCGCATGGTCCACGCAGTCCAAACCTACCTCTATACAGAGGCTGTAAAACTGTAGTCCTTCCCAACACATTCTCGAGATCTCTCGCCCAATGAATACATTTGGTCACGGGTTGCGGAAAGACTAGCATTTTTGCACTTGACACTACGATTGGCATGTAACTGAAGGAGCATAGCGTGCTGAACCCATGCCTCTCATACAAGATCAGTTCAACTCAATGCCCAGCCAAATAAGAGCCATCGTTGCTGCCAGAAGAGGCAATTCCGTGTACTGCTTGGGCCACTCATATTAATGTGACCACCTGACAAAAGCCTGAAAGACCACCTTTTGGAATGTGAGATGTGCAGAAAGATTCAGTGACGTTCTACGGATACAGAGAGGGATGTTGAGTCATGCCTACTCCAGGGCCGTTGCCAGCTGAGCTAAGTTTCTGGGTTGAGGCTCCATGGTGGGATCGAGCTGGTCCCACAGATTCTCAACTATGTTCAATCCGGCGAGGTTGGCGTCCAGGGCAGTACAGTAAACTCATCCTGGTGCTCCTCGAAACATGCACATACACTGCAAGCTATGTGACACGAACTTTGTCCTGCCGGTAGATGGCATCGTGTCAAGGAAAAACAAAATTCATGTATGAGGCAGATGGATATAAGTATTTTGTTGAAATATTGTGCATCCAGAATGATGAGATTACCCAGGGAATGTCATCGAAAACATTCCCCAGATCATAACGCTCCCTCCTGGTTGCAGGGTGTTTCCTTTCAGACATTCCTATGGAACATAATACGTGATTCATCTGAAAAGGACAGCTCTCGAGACACTCAGTGGCCGCCAGTTGAAGTATTGGCGTGCAAATTACAGCCTTTTCCGCAGTCAGCATGGGTTCATAAACCAGAGACCTGCAGCAGAGCTCATACACAGCGAATTTCACTGAGCGATCGTAGAGGAGACGCTGTTGATACTTCCTTGGGTCATCTAGGTGGTCAATTGCTTAACAGTTGCAATTCTATTCCCCCATACACATCTCCGCAGCCGTCGTTCACCTCTGTTATCTATGGCCCGAGGTGCACCACAGTTGCCTCAGTGCCGGTTTTGAATGCACGGTATACTTTAACCACAACGGCACATGAACAGTTTACAAAAATAGCCATTTCGGAAATACTTCCACCCTTGGTCCAAAAGTCAATTATCATGTCCTTTTGGGCATCATATAAATCACTCCATTTCCGCATTATGATAACGACTGAATTGTTTTCCGCATCCCCCCGACACTGCTGGTGGTGTCACCTGTCACGTCACGTCTTTGAGTGGTTATTGCATGTTGACATTGAACATAGGCGGTGGTCACATTAATGTTACTGGACCGTGTAAAATTCGGAACCTGTATACTTCCAAATCACCTACAGATTTATTCACGCATTCTTTCTACTACACCGTATGCGCACTATGAGTAAAATGTCATTATTTTCTATCGTTCCTCGTGAGCAGTTTCAATGGCCAGTAATGTATTTTCGATCGTTCTTGCAATGTGCTACAAGGGTATCATCAACGATTACCACTGACGGCTTCTGATTTCTATTCCAAAACAATGTTTGCATATAACTCCTTATCTTGCAGGAGTTGCAAGTCTTAATCTAGTAATGGTTTTCCATGAATTTCAGAACGTAATGTGTCATCTAACACTGCAGTTGTTTCCTAACTTGTGGAAGTGGAGCGTTCTGGTTTTGCACAGATATTAATTAGACAACGAAACTAATTTTCGTTATAACAAGAACGATAGAAAGAAAGAAGGAACATTCAACAACCCATAATACTTGAACTCTGCTTCTACTGAAAGCAAATCTAGTATCTTAAGCAGAAATAAATTATTGTTCATTTAACACTTCAGACTGAAGAAGGCAAATCTATATTGGCGCTTTGCACACCTATTATCAACATTAATAATTGTACACCAGCCTACTGCAACGTTACCCTGTTTTAAAATACTCAAAGTAAACTAGAAATAACTACACAGGCCAACAACAAACAGTTGTGAAATCAGGTTTCCTCTATCCGCTATTATTTTGTTGATTATTGTTATTTAACATGCACTTCTACACGAAATATGTAGTTTCATCTCTGATTTGTGCGCTTTTAAATCGCGTGAATGAGGATTGGTCCCTGTATGTTTGCCCTATTGTCAGTCTGCTTCCTAATTAGTTCCAGAAATATCCACCAGATAGAGTTGGAGGCTACTGTGTGAGCTCCCGCGGTACCAAACAGAGCGAGGATGGGCTTCGCATGATAGTTTGGTTAGGAAGCATCTCCGATGTAGATTTTTGCATTTGTATTGCCGAATAGATATAAAATAACTTAAGTAAAGGAAGTTGCGTAAATCACCTTGATGGTTTTTGCTACATATGCAGAAAATAAACGTTGAAAAGAAACCGAAGACCTATAATTGACTTTGTAAAGACTTTCGCAATAAGTCTGTAAAACATGCGCACAACATTTACGATCGTGGGCTACCGGGAAACGAAAACGTTTGAAACAAAAGCCACTCCGATGGCTTTTGTTTGTAAGGACTAGTGTTGTCCCTCTGATACTAATGAAGATGACAGTGATTATGCGGGTTTGCAATGAATTGCTTAAAGATTAAACTGAGATGAGTTAATAACTCACCAGATATCTCTGTCAAAAGAAGCTTCTGAATTACTGACTTCCAACAAAAATGTACTCGATCAAGGAACCAAAGCTACCTTTTATCATATAACAGAAAAAGGTCTGCTACTCTTCTTGCTCTTGAAATTGTCCATCCGAAAAAAAAATCCCCGATGAGCCATTCCAGTTGTAATAAGTCTCTACTGTTACTACGTAATAGCGCACCTATTCGAAAATGTTATGCATCTTTATAGCTAAAGTTCTTTTCTGCTATTTTAGTCAACGAAACTTATGAGAAAAAGGTTCTTTCTAGATGTGATCTAACAATTTGTATAACAAAGGTAAATACTCATTTTGTTTCAATGAGAAGCGGCAGCATTCGTCTAATTTGGGTATGAATAGGTCCTCAGATTGTTTACTAGCTAGTGAAGATACTACTTCTTAATATTTCTATTTGTTTTATTTCACAATTAGTTTGTCACCCATAGTAAAACACAACACACAGTTATTTATTAGTGTCAACATTTTTACCAATCAACAAGACAACAAAAACGTAGTTTCATCACCAAAACCTCTTTTTACATGGAAGGAGCTCATTTTCAAGTGATTACACACGATGTGTCATGTACAAAAGCCTATAAGTTAAATCAGCTAACTATTATGTCCAGCCTAATTTGGCACACATCTAGTTCAGTATAACATAGAATTGTTGTCCAAAATGTTCTAGAATTTTCTTTGTCAAAATAATTATTACAATGACATCTGATTTTACAAACAGTGTCAATTTATGTAAAAATTGTATCTTTTATGGTTACAAAAATCTGAGTTACAAAAGAAATTTTATATACCTGGAATAAAATTTAGAACTATCAAGATACGGCACATCCCAAGATTTGTTTACATATTGCAAAATTATATAATTTACGTCATCCGAAATCGAAATTTATTACGACTTTTCAGTATACTGAAGACTATTTTCTGATGAATGATAATTACGATTTTCTAAAGCTCATATGAGATTCGGAATTTTGTTGAATAGATGTGATTTACGGGAAAAACTGCATATATGAAACAAAATCTAATAAAAACCTTTGAAGTTAACAATTCTTTTTAAACGTAGACTTCGTAAAGCAAAATCTGTAGGATGACCAATTTTCGTAATTTTATGTTCTCATGTTTTAGCTCGCAATGAAAAGGTAAATTTGGAAAAGAATAGTATGTCATAAATACTTCATAGTATTGCATACCTATACAAAAGTCGTAAATCCCATACTTTACGATCTAAATCGGAATAAATGTTACCCAAATGGGTGTGGAATCGTATCTTTTGGTTTACCCAGGCTTGTGTCGTAACGTCTTTTCGAGCCAGAAATCCCTTAATTTTGATTTGTTATACTCTCAAGAAGACAATCTCGTGTTTTGTTCCGAAATTAGAGGACTGCTGAGAATATGGGTCTTCTTGGATGTTTTCTAGATGATTTTCTCTTTTCTATGGGCACCTCAACGCAAGTTTAAAATTTGTACTTATACACAGTGGTAACAAATATAGTTCAATATCAGCTGCTCACTCAATGAAAATGAAAGAAGAACATTAAACCGTAACTTTGATTTTTGAAATGATTAAGTATCATAAACATCAATGGGTGGTTTGTCTAGACTTAGGTAAACATTCTCCTTGGTTATCAAAGTGGCGTCACTAAATAAGCTTGCTTCTTGTGCCTCTGGAATAGAAGATCCAAAGCACACCACTGGGTTAGAAAAAAATGGTCTAAGAGAGAAAACATGGACGCTAGGAGGAAGAATGTCATTAGTTGGACGAAAGAAAATCATCTTTTCTCCACTGCATATGAAGTTGCGCCTTTTGAAACAGTTTGCAAATTCTTTTGATAAGAATGGATCACGCCTTGTACATACAGGGAAAAACGTTGGAGTTGAGTATGGAATAATCAAAGCAGGACTATGTGACGATCCACAAATAAGGCAATTCTGCATATGAAAACTGTGGAGGTCCGCTACCAAGGAAGATCGGATATGCACGTGATGGCAGCCTACTGCTGGAATTTAAAAATGGACTGCTCCAAAATCTGCTGAATCTTCTGAAGTGTGTAGTGACTAGGTGGTTTCATGAGTGACTTTTTTCCTTTATTACGTATAAAATAATATTTCTATAATACAGTAGTAAAACTATTGTTTCTATCTTTTATCCATGGACTAAAATTAAAATAGTATAACATACATTACACTAAAATCTTGTATTTTAGAATTTTGAGATTCTAGGAAAATATTAATGAAATGTTTGAATTCAGGGCATCAAATTCTTAGAAAATCAGCTTAAAATACTTCGGCACCAAAGCAACTATTCATCTGTGGTACGCAAATAAATAGCAATCTACACGAATCTTAATGCTATCGTTTTCAGTCAAGACTAGTTAATGCAATTATAGTAAGAAACAGCAAAGTCGGAGCATTATTAAACATTTCATAGGATTTTTAGCCAGCTCATTGTTATACTGATAATAATTCTATGCTTTTCCGTGTGAGTATTATCATGTGCTCTGTGGTAATGAAGGTTAGAGTTTAATGTACTTCGAATCAGAATTATTACAAAGGAGCGCTATCTCACTTGAAAGGGCAGTGGGAAAGGAACTGGGCATAATCATGATTAAGGAGCCATCACATAATTTGCATGAAATGTGTGGTGTCACCGCCAGACACCACACTTGCTAGGTGGTAGCTTAAATCGGCCGCAGTCCATTTAGTACATGTCGGACCCGCGTGTCGCCACTGTGTGATCGCAGACCGAGCGCCACCACAAGGCAGGTCTCGAGATACGGACTAGCACTCGCCCCAGTTGTACGGACGACATTGCTAACGACTATACTGACGAAGCCTTTCTCTCATTTGCCGAGAGACAGTTAGAATAGCCTTCAGCTAAGTCAATGGCTACGACCTAGCAAGGCGCCATTAGCCTTACATAGTTTGATAGTTATCGTATGAAATGTCTCATCAAGAACGATGTATACAACAAGGATTAAAAGTTAAGTATTCCAGCAGCTACATACTTTTCTTTATAACATTAATAAGTATCCTGTTTCAGACCTCTATCTAGCCTACGTGAGATTACACGTGCCTTTCGACTACTTCAGTGTGGCGTAGCTGTCTTGTTACGTCACAATAAAATGAGTCAGAGAAACACTAGGAATTTTTAATCTTTTTCAACGAGAACCCAACGATTCCATAGGTGCGCCACATCGCACATAAAATACAATGTGGACTGCTGATGTGTTGCAGATATTGTTAATTATCTCTGTTTGGATTCTGCTGAAAGAACAAGTTTTGGGAAGTACTCGAACATGTTAGATAGGCTGCACCAAAAATAACTACATCACGTGAACCGGCCAATGCGAAGGCCCTCGTGATAAAATAAAATGTTATAAACTACACAGAGGGCATCTACCTCATTCACCAAATTTCATTAATAAAACCCAGCGGGGTGACGAAGTGGGATGACCCAGAAGTCACAGTTAGGAGATCAGTGGTTTGTATCTCTATCAGTCCATCCACATTTAGGTTTCCTGCAGTTTTCCAAGCATAAGCTTGGACAGGAGACTGCTGAGAAAGAAACCTAAATGTGGATGGCCTGACAGAGATGCGAACCACTGTCCTCCTGACTGTGAGTCCTGTGTCTTCCCACTTCGCCACCTCGCTGGGTTTGAGCTTCTGTTTACGGAGAGGAGTTTTGTCCTACACAGAAATATGGAAGTGTATGCGCATGCGCAAGTGCCCATGTGTGTGTGTGTGTGTGTGTGTGTGTGTGTGTGTGTGTGTGTTCAGTGAAAGGCGGGTTGGGGCGACGGTAGGGGCACGCAAAGGCGTACTTCCAGGAACATTGCAACGCTTTGCCACTCGAAAAACGAAGGTGGCAGATACACACATTCCGCATTTACTGTTGTTCCTGTTCGCTTGAGCAATGTCGTAGGTCGCAGCCATCTCTATAAAAGTATCGTGCAACAAGCAGCCTGTAGGGCAAACCACACGAAGGAGGAACTTCGTCACTAGGTCACTTTCCGACATCTGTATATTTTTACATGAAAAAAAATATGGAGATACCAAAAGCACAAACCCTTACCATACCTAACGCGGTGTAGGAAAATCGTTGGCGTGCTAAACAGCTCCTGTTCATCCTGGAATGGCTAAATACGGGTCATGTACGGTCTTCACTTATACCATTCTTCGTGCAAAATAATGCCAACTTCAGCTAACAATGATGGAAATGGATACGAATCACGAACGCTTCTTTCCAAATTTGACCGTAAAAGCTCAATAATATTGAAATCTGTGACTGTGGTGGCCAGGGCAGTCGCGACAATTTTAATTTTATCTCCTCATCACAAACCAGTCCTGGACGATGCGAGCTGTGTGAACGGCAGCCATGTCTTCCTGGAATACAGCATCGCTATTGGAGAACAAATATTGTACCGTGAAATGGATCCGCTCAGCCAAAATTGTCACACAATCTTTGGCAGTAATATGACCGTGCAGAGTAACCATGAGGTCCAAGGAATACCAGGGTATGGCTGCCCAAATCATCACCAAACCCTCGCAATGTTTCGCTCTTGGCAGCAAGCTGTCTGTATCATAGGCTCACGACATGGGTATGCAAGACCTAAAGTCGGCCAGATTGGAAACACTGTGAAATAAGTCTCATCTGACAATATGGCTCTCTTTGATTGCTCAATAGTTAAGGTTTTATGGCTTCAGTACCACGTTTTTCTGTTACGGCTATTTCAATTGCTGATGCTTGGTTTTGGAATCGACCTGCAATCCCTGCTTATGAAAACCCCTTCCTGTTGTTTTGATGCTGACAGTGTTCTCGAGTGCGACATTGAGTTCCGCAGTGACTTTTATAGCTTTTGGCCTTTTAATTTTTCGTCACAGTCCCCTTCAATAATCATCTGCGATGGTTACTCAACACACACTTTCGACTGCATTTGTGACTCAAGAGGACGCGTTTCCGCTCTCATTGTATTCGGTATAAATCTTTGATACCGTGCCTCATGAAACACCAACCACTTCAGCTACTTGGTAACAGAAGCAAATACCATAAAAACACCAAAAATTTGGCCATGTATGAATTCACTTACCTCTGACATAACACACTTACAGCTACATAGAACAGTGTTCTGACCACGACTGACAGAACGCATTGACGATATTGTACTTTTCCTGTTCGTGATCAAATACAACACCACAACCAGCAGGTTTTGCTAGTAACTGCATTTTTGTTCAGGCAATCAATGCATTTCTCGCAGTGTTCCCATATTTTTGTCCAACCCCTGTATATCTACATCCATTGTGTGCAAAACCATTACGAATTGTATGGTAGAGGATACTTCCCACTGTACTAATTAGGCTTCTTATCCTTCCATTCATGGGCATCGTGCGAGAAGAATGGCTGTTTATACAATTTTATACTCACTGTAATTAATCAAATCTTGTGCTATGGGGGCGTTGCAGTGTATTCCAAGATTCGTCATCCAAAACTAGTTCCTGACAATTTATATGTAGATTTTCCCTGAATAGTCTGCGTCGTTCTTCAGGTGTCTGCCACTTCAGATTCTCCAGCATTTCGATGACACTCTCCCACAGATCAAACTAACCTGTGATCATTCCTGCTGCCCTTCTCTGTATACGTTCAATACTCTTGTTTGTCCTATTTGGAAAAGGTCCCACGCACTAGAGCAATATTCTAGGAAGGGTCCCACAAGTGTTTCGTAAGTAATTTCTTTTGTAGAATGAGCACTTCCCTAGTATTCTACCAATGAAACGACGTCTGCCATCTACTTTACCTACGGCTGAGCATATCTTCCCTAGAACACTTGAACGATTCTGTTGTCTAAATGATGTGGAATTATTCAGTTTACAAAGTACGTATATATGAAGACTTTTTACATTAATGAACACATTGTTTTTTAGTCCTACTCACTCAACTAAACTTAAAAATATTCCTTTTCTCAGCCTACCAGTTTTAAAATAATATTCGCCCAAGAAGTAGGAGGGGTTGCTCTGGAAAAGTGATCTTGAGTTGTATTTAAAACTTGATACGCTACCCGTCAGACGTAGTACTTTAATGGGCAAATAATCAAACAATTTTTTTCTACGTATTGAACTCCTTTCTGAGGCACTCACAACCTAATAATGAGCAATAAGTTCATTTTTTCCTCTAGTGCTGTAGGTGTGGAAATCACTATTCTTCTCAAGTTGTAATGGGTTATTTATGACAAATTTCATTAGCAGATATATGAATTGTGACACTACAGTTAAAATGCACAGCTCAGTGAAGAAGTACCTACATGACGACTGCGGGTGAACACCACATACTATTCCTACTGCTCTCTTTTGGCAATCATTACTCTGTTTCTAACTAGTAAGTTCGCAAGAAATTTATTCCATGGGTCATTATTCAGTGTAAATGCGCAAAATATTTTAGGATGTTTGTTCGCTTGTTTCCAAGGCTAGGAATTATACGAAGAACAAAATTAGTTGAACTTAACTGTTTGAGAAACTCAGCAATACGCTTCTTCCAGTTCAAGTTTCATCAGTATGAAAATCCAAAAATTTGGAGCATTCTACCCTTTTTACTGACTCCTGTTCTTGTGGCACGTCAATTATTGATATTATTTATTGTACAGAACTAAATATAGTGTATTTTCCCAAAAATTTAAGGAGAGTCCAGTTTCAGAGAACCAGTTAATCACCCTTTGAAAAAGTATATTAACAATGTGTTCTGTTGCTTTCCCTTTAATAACATTTCTTAAAACAAAAGCATCATGTGTAAAAACGTACCAGTTCTGCGATCAACTTGGATTCCACAAGGAACTGTTGTGCGCAGCGACCGTAGACTATAAGGAAGGAGAGAGACATAGCATTCAATCGCAATTACATTAGTTTTATTACTCTTGCATATGTGACGCCGGCTATTTAGAGAGGAAATCTAGATAGGCTAGAGTAATAAAACTAATGGTTTGCGAATGATTGCTGTGTACTTCTCCTTCCTTAAATTCTGCGATCATTCCGTTTCATGCCTTCAAAAACTGTTCCATCCAAGTATTTGTATGTGTTGACAGATACCAATAAGGACTCGTTAATATTGTTTTTATGAGATACTACATTATTTTCGTTTTGCGAAGTGCATACTTTTGCGTTCTTAACATTTAAAGCAAGTTGCCAGGTTTTGCATCATTCTGAAATCCTACAAAGATTAGGCTGAATGTCTGTGGACCGTATTTCAGGTAGCTTTCAATCGCAAAAATAACTACACCATCTACAAAAAGTCTCAGGTTACCATTAATATTTTCTGCACTGCCATTAATATTCAACTTGAACAGCAAGGGCCCCAACACACTTCCCTTGGGAACAGGGTGTCCCAGGAGGAATGGTCTACATTCATGAACGTCACAGGAACGATAGTTTGAAGCAAAAAACTTCATACAGACATATGCCCTATTCCGAATGATTTTCGAGGCAAAACACATTTAATGTACGTCTTTATTTATTTTCTGTATCCTTGAATAAATTGCCAGATTCACACATGTACACATGTACAACAGTTAATAAATATAACAATATTCTTTGATTCATTATTCATTTACCATCAGCTTTACTTATTCCATAACTCACTTACGCATCTGTATTGTGCCCTACTTGTCGACGTAGCATGGCAGATGGCCAGCGCTGTCACTATAATTCTCCGTGGTGGCCTCCAAGCTACTTTCAGCACTTATATTAAAGATTTAATACTTTTACCAGAATTCTGCGTAGTGTCACTACGCAGTGTAGTAGGAGTACCACCACCTTCAGTAGATTCCTATTCAGCGACATCAGCGATCGCAACAATCACATATCTCTGGAGCCCAAGGGACAGACATGTTCACTCAGCTGTGCAGGATCACAAAGTAACGTTAAATGTCAAGAACCATAAACGGGATTGTTTGCTACACGACAAGTATCCACGCGGAGAGTGAGGTGAAGTCTCGGGCACTACGGACTATCAGTGCATAAACCATTGCTGCTGCAACCCTTGACACAGCAGCAGAGGGAGGCTTGGTGGCAACCCTAACACAGGATTGGCAGCATGACACTCTTTCTGCGTATACCATCACGGTTTCCAGCTGTCCCATCATTGTCATACATGCCCCAATACCTGGCATCATGCTATTGAGGGCCAATGGGTACAGGACATGTCCACTTCTGGTTCTCACAGCCGGTAACTTGGACAGCAGTCGTTACATTTCCGACTCCTTAAGCCCAGTGATATTGCCTTATATTTGAGGACTCCAAAACGTTATCTTACAGAAGATGACGGAAGAGCACACGTAACCACACTGTTCAAACCTACCTCTATACAGAGGGTGTGCAACTATAGTCCTGGCCAACATGTTCTCCAGATCTCTCGCCCATTGAATACATTTGGTCACGGGTTGCCAAGAGACTAGGATGCTTGCACTCGACACAACGATTGGCATGTAATTGAAGCAGCATAGCGTGCTGCACCCATGTCTGTCATACAAGCTCAGTTCAACTCAATGCCCAGCCAGAAGTGGAAATTCTGCCTACTCCTTGAGCCACTCACATTAATGTGACCACCTGACAAGAACCTGACTGACCATCTTTTGCAGTGTGAGATGTGCAGAAGGAGTCAGTGAGGTTCTAGGGGTACAGAGAGGGATGTGGAATCATGCAGATTCCAGTGCCATTACCAGCTGAGCTAGGTTTCTTCGTTGAGGCTCCATGGTGGGATCGAGCTGGTCCCACAGATTCTCAACTAGGTACAATCCGGGGAGGTTGGTGGCCAGGGGAGCACAATATACTCATCCTATAGCTCCTCAAAAGACGCACATACACTGCAAGCTATGTGACACGATGGTTTGGCCTGCTGGTAGGTGGCATCATGTCAAGGAAAAACAAAATTCATGTAGGGGACAGATGGATATAAGCATTTTATTGAAATATTGTGCCTCCATAATGATGAGATTACCCAGGGAATGCCACTGAAAACATTGCCCAGATCATAACGCTCCCTCCTGTAAGCAGTGTGTTTCCTTTCAGACATTCCTATGGAATATAATACGTAATTCATCTGAAAAGGTCAGCTTTCGAGACACTCAGTGGCCGCCAGTTGAAGTATTGGCGCGCAAATTACAGCCTTTTCCGCAGTCAGCGTGGGTTCATGAACCAGAGACCTGCTCCAGGGCTCATACACAGCGAAGTTCTCTGAACGGTCGTTGAGGAGACACTGTTGCTACCTTGGGTCATCTAGGTGGTCAATTGCTTAACAGTCGCACGTCTATTCCCTCATACACAACACTGCAGCCGTCGTTCACCTCTGTTACCTATGGCCTGTGGTGCACCACAGTTGCCTCAATGCCGGTTCTGGATGTGCGGTATATGGTTCAAGTGGCTCTGAGCACTATGGAACTTAACTTCTGAGGCCATCAGTCCCCTAGAACTTAGACCTACTTAAACCTAACTAACCTAAGGACATGACACACATCCATGCCCACGGCAGGATTCGAACCTGCGGCCGTAGCGGTAGCGCGGTTCCAGACTGTAGCGCCTAGAACCGCACGGCCACTCCGGCCGGCTGTGCAGTATACTTTAACCACAGTGGCACATGAACAGTTTACAAAAATAGCCATTTCGGAAATACTTCCGCCCTTGGCCCGAAAGCCAATGATCATACTCTTTTGGGCAACACATAAAACACTTCATTTCCATATTGCGATAACAACTGCACTGTTTTCCGCATCCCCCCGACACTGCTGGTGGTGTTACCTGTCACCTCTTGTCTTTGAGTGATTATTGCATGTTGACATTGAACATAGGTGGTGGACCGTGTAAAATTCGGAACTTGTATACTTCCAAATCACCTACAGATTTATTCACGTATTCTTTCTACTACACTGATGCGCACTATGAGTAAAATGTCATTATTTCCTATCCTTCCTGGTGAGCAGTTTCAACGGTCAGCAACGTACACTCCTGGAAATGGAAAAAAGAACACATTGACACCGATGTGTCAGACCCACCATACTTGCTCCGGACACTGCGAGAGGGCTGTACAAGCAATGATCACACGCACGGCACAGCGGACACACCAGGAGCCGCGGTGTTGGCCGTCGAATGGCGCTAGCTGCGCAGCATTTGTGCACCGCCGCCGTCAGTGTCAGCCAGTTTGCCGTGGCATACGGAGCTCCATCGCAGTCTTTAACACTGGTAGCATGCCGCGACAGCGTGGACGTGAACCATATGTGCAGTTGACGGACTTTGAGCGAGGGCGTATAGTGGGCATGCGGGAGGCCGGGTTGACGTACCGCCGAATTGCTCAACACGTGGGGCGTGAGGTCTCCACAGTACATCGATGTTGTCGCCAGTGGTCGGCGGAAGGTGCACGTGCCCATCGACCTGGGACCGGACCGCAGCGACGCACGGATGCACGCCAAGACCGTAGGATCCTACGCAGTGCCGTAGGGGACCACACCGCCACTTCCCAGCAAATTATGGACACTGTTGCTCCTGGGGTATCGGCGAGGACCATTCGCAACCGTCTCCATGAAGCTGGGCTACGGTCCCGCACACCGTTAGGCCGTCTTCCGCTCACGCCCCAACATCGTGCAGCCCGCCTCCAGTGGTGTCGCGACAGGCGTGAATGTAGGGACGAATGGAGACGTGTCGTCTTCGGCGATGAGAGTCGCTTCTGCCTTGGTGCCAATGATGGTCGTATGCGTGTTTGGCGCCGTGCAGGTGAGCGCCACAATCAGGACTGCATACGACCGAGGCACACAGGGCCAACACCCGGCATCATGGTGTGGGGAGCGATCTCCTACACTGGCCGTACACCACTGGTGATCGTCGAGGGGACACTGAATAGTGCACGGTACATCCAAACCGTCATCGAACCCATCGTTCTACCATTCCTAGACCGGCAAGGGAACTTGCTGTTCCAACAGGACAATGCACGTCCGCATGTATCCCGTGCCACCCAACGTGCTCTACAAGGTGTAAGTCAACTACCCTGGCCAGCAAGATCTCCGGATCTGTCCCCCATTGAGCATGTTTGGGACTGGATGAAGCGTCGTCTCACGCGGTCTGCACGTCCAGCACGAACGCTGGTCCAACTGAGGCGCCAGGTGGAAATGGCATGGCAAGCCGTTCCACTGGACTACATCCAGCATCTCTACGATCGTCTCCATGGGAGAATAGCAGCCTGCATTGCTGCGAAAGGTGGATATACACTGTACTGGTGCCGACATTGTGCATGCTCTGTTGCCTGTGTCTATGTGCCTGTGGTTCTGTCAGTGTGATCAAGTGATGTATCTGACCCCAGGAATGTGTCAATAAAGTTTCCCCTTCCTGGGACAATGAATTCACGGTGTTCTTATTTCAATTTCCAGGAGTGTATTTTCGATCGTTCTTACAACGTGTTACACGGGTGTCATCAACTGTTACCACTGGCGGATTCTTATTTCTATTCCAAAACAATGTTCGCATATATCTGCACATCTGTCAGGTGTTGCAAGTATGAAGCTAGTATTTGTTTCCCTCGAATTAGCATTTCAGCACGTAACGTGTCATCTAGCACTGCAGGTGTTTCCTAGGTAGAGAAAGTGGAGCGTTCTGGTTTTACACAGATATTAATTATACAAAGAAATTAATTTTCGTTGAGAGAAGAGCAGTAGAAAGAAAGAAGGAAAGTTCAACAGCCCATCATTCTATTTTGCACAGCGTGGTCACCAAAGATATTAACTGAACAACGAAACTAGTCTTCGTACAACAAATCCTGCACGACGATGGTATGATTATGTACAGAATACTTCCTCAGTGGGAGAAGGATGGGGAAGACATTCGTCTGCGTCTCATTCAAGGAATCGACCTGGAAATTGCTTGCATCGATTCAAGTGAACCATAGACAACCTTAATCTGAGTGCCAGATCTTTTACTCGAACTCTATTTCTATTGGAAACAAATCTACTATCTTAGCAGAAATAAATTATTGTTCATTTAATGCATCAAACTGAGGAAATGAAATCCATATTGGCGCTTTGCACACCTATTATCAAGATTAATAACTGTTACGCCATTTTAAGATACTCAGGAAAACTAGCAAAGAAGTAATTACAGAGGCTATGAACAGTTTTTTTATATATCTGAGATTTTAGAATTTATGTTAGCTACAGTTGGGGCGTTGACTCAAAAAGTGAAATCAGTCTTCCTCTATCCACTCTTTTTTTTATCATTGTGGTTTAACCTGCACTTGTACATGAAATGTGCATTTGTAACTCTATTTTGTGCACTTCTAAAATCACATGTACGAGGATTGGTTCTTGTAGGTTTGCCCTATTGCTGGTCTGCTTTCTAATTAGTTCCAGGAATATCCACCAGATGGAGTTGGAGGTTACTGTGTGAGCTAGACCGAACAAGGCTGAGCGGGAATGACATCACATGATAAATCAGTTATGAAACATCTATGCTGTAGTTTTTTGCACTTGTGTTGTTGAACAGAAATAATATAAGTTAAAGTAGAAGAAATTGCGTAAATCACCTTGGTCATTGTCGTTTAACATGTACTTGTACGTTAAATGTGCATTTGTAATTCTGGTATGTGCACTTCTAAATCACACATACGAGGATTGGTTCCTGTAGGTTTGCCCTATTGCCGGTCTGCTTTCTAATTAGTCGCAGGAATATCCACCAGATGGAGTTGGAGCTTACTGTGTGAGCTCTGGCCGTCCAAGGCTTACCGAGGAAGGTGTCAGATGACAGTTCTGTTAGGAAACATCTATGTTGTAGTTTTTTGCACTTGTGTTGTTGAACAGAAATAATATAAGTTAAAGTATAAGAAATTGCGTAAATCTCTCTGATGGTTTTTACTACATATGCAGAGAATAAACGGTGAAGGGAAACCGAAAACCTATTATTGACTTTGGAAAGACTTTTGCAATAAATCTGTAAAACTTGTACAAAACAATTACGATTGTGGACTACCAGGAAACGAAAACGTCTGAAACCAAAGGCATTCCGAAACCTGTTGTTTGTGAGGAGTGGTGTTGTCCCTCTGATACTAATGACGGTGACAGTGATTAAGCACGTATGGCATTAATTCCTGAAGGTTTGAAGTGGGATATCTCAAGCTGTCAAAAGAAGCTTCTGAATTACTGGCTTGCAACAAAAATGTACTCGATCAAGCAACAAAGGTTATCTTTTACCATCATCATCATCATCTTCATCAGCCGAATCAATCATTAGATGATGTGGCCTCTGCGAGTCATGGATTCAGGTAGGCTTTCAGAAGTCTTCTCCAAGTGGGACGGTCTTGGGCAGTTCTCTGCCAGGTGTTACCAGCGATCTTCTTGATGTCTTTGTCCCATCTGTCTGGTGGTCTTCCTCTAGGCCTCCGGTGCTCTCTCGGACTCCACTCCAGTACTAGCTTCGTCCATCTGTTGTCTTTTCTTCTTGCAACGTGGCCAGCCCACTGCCATTTCAAGGAACCTACTCTCTCTAAGATGTCATTAACCTTCGTCACAGACTGGATGTCATCTGCCCTTTTCCATTCCTTTCTTGTATAGCCCAGCATTGATCTCTCCATGGCTCACTGTGTTTCCCTTTTGTGAATGAGTTCAGTGTCCATGTCTCGCAGCCATACGTCATCACAGGAAGAATGCATTGATCAAATACGGCTTTCTTCAGATTTACTGGCATTTTTGATCTTAATACTTTTGAATTCTTCCCAAATGGTTGCCAGCCAAGCTTGATGCGTCGATAGATTTCTGGCCTTATGTCTCCCTTCATATTTATAATCTGGCTAAGGTA
Organism: Schistocerca serialis cubense; assembly: GCF_023864345.2. Taxonomy (NCBI): domain Eukaryota; kingdom Metazoa; phylum Arthropoda; class Insecta; order Orthoptera; family Acrididae; genus Schistocerca; species Schistocerca serialis. The sequence goes on from NC_064640.1 coordinate 228,344,813, forward strand.
GACATATTCACTGACCTCTTCTAGTAGACTGTCCTTGACTTTCGCATCTCCAGCTGGGACCCATTTGTAGGATATTACTTTTGTTTTGGAAAGGTTCATGTTCAAGCCAACCAGCTGACATTCTGATGCAAGATCTGCAACCCTTCTTGCTACTGAAATATTCCATCTGAGGCAAAATATCCCTGATGAGCCATTCCAATTGTAATAAATGTCTACTGTAACTACGTAATAGTTTTAGTTGAACGGAACGTCATGAGAATAAGACTCTTTCAAGATGTGATTAAACAATTCGTAGAATAAAGGTAAATACTCATCTTGTTTCAATGAGAAGCTGCAGCATCCGCCTAATTTCCGTATGAATAGGTTTTCAGATTGTTTACTAGCTAGTGAAGATACTATTTCTTTATATTTTGTCTTGATTTACTTCACAATTAGTTTGTCACCCATAATAAAATACAATACACAGTTATTTCTTAGAGTCAACATTTTCAATAGTCAAGATGACAACTAAAAGGTATTCTCATCATCAAAACCTCTTTTTACACAGGAGCAGCTCATTTTCACATGACTGCTGATAACAAAAACATTACACACGATGTGTCACATACAAAAGCTTAAAAGTGAACTCAGCTAACTAATATGTCCAATCTGATTTGGGATGCATCCAGTTCTATATAACACAGAATTGTTGTCCAGAAGGTTCTAGAATTTCCTTTGTCAAAATAAATATTACATCGATATCTGGTTTTACAAACAGTGGCGATTGATGCAAAAATTATACCTTTTATGGTTAAAAAAATGCGATTTACAAAAGAAATGTTATGTATTATTGAAATAAAATTTAGAAATACCAAACTAAACCATGTCCCGAGATTTGTTTACATACTGCAGGATTAAATTATTATGTCAATTGGAAATTTTCTGGTAAAGTTAGTTGCGGTTTTGAATACACTGAAGATTATTGTCTGATAAACAATCAATTACGTTTTTCTACAGATGATATGACATTTGGAAGTTTGTTAAGTACATGTCATATACGGGAAAAACTATATATATGAAATGAAATCCAATAAAAATCTTTAAGGTTAACAATACTTTTTAAATATAGACTTCTGTACAGTGAAATCAGTAGGATGACCAGTTTTCATAATTTTATGTCTTCATGGTTTAACTCACACTAAAGAGGTAAATTTGGAAAAGAATACTATTTCGTAAATACTTCAAAGTATCGTGCACCTGCATAAGAGTCGTAAATCTCATACTTTACGATCTAAATCGCAATAAATGTTAGACAAATGGATGTGGTATCGTATCTTTTGGTTTTGCCCAGGCTGGTGTCGTAACGACTTGTTGATCCAGGAAGCCCTTAATTTTTATTTTTTATACTCTCAAGAAGACAATCTCGTGTTCTGCACGAAATTAGAGGGCTCCTGAGGAAATGGGCCTTCCTGAATGTTTTCTACTTGATTTTCTCGTTTCTGTGCACAGCTCAAGGCAAATTTGAAATTTGTACTAATACACAGTGGTAACAAATTTAGTTCAGTATCACCTCCTCCTTCAAGGGAAGTGAAAGAAGAACATAAAAACCTAGTTTTGATCTTTGAGAAGATTATGTATCATAAACATCAATGGATGGTTTGTCTAGACATATGAATGGTAAACTTTCTCCTTGGTTAGCAAAGTGCTTCTTGTGACTCTGGAATAGCAGAGAAAAACACACCCCAGTTGGGCCTTTTGAGGCAGTATGTAAAGGTTTTTGATAAGAATGGATCACACTTTGCATATATAGGGAAAAATGTCTGAGCTGAAAGCGGAAAAATTAAAGCAGAAATATTTGACGATCCACAAATGCCAATGCAAAGGCCCTCGTGATAAAATAAAACGTTATAAACTACACAGAGGGCATCCACCGCATTCACCAAATTTCATCACTAAAACCCAGCGACGTGACGAAGTGGGATGACCCAGAAGGCAAGCATAAGCTTAGACTGGAGAATGATGAGAAGGAAACCTAAATGTAAATGCCCTGACTGAGATTCGAACCACTGTCCTCCTGACTGTGAGTCCTGAGTCTTCTCACTTCGCCACCTCGCTGGGTTTGAGCTTTCGTCTACGGAGAGGAGTTTTCTCCTACACAGAAATATGGAAGTGATTCCGCATGCGCGCGTGTCTGTTTGTGTGCGCACGCGCTCGGCGCAAGGCGGCCTGGGGCGACGGTAGCGGACTACGCGAAGGCGTACCTCCAGGAATGTTAGGACGCTTTGTCGTGTGTCGGATAGCCAGATGCCGGATTTACTACTGTTCCTGTTCCCTTGAACAATTTTATAGCACACAGCCATCTCTGCAGAAGCATAATACAACATGCGGCCTGTAGGACGAACCCCATGAACGAGGAACTTCGTAACTTGGTCATTTCCAACAATAGTCTATACTTACATCTACAGGGTGTGGACACAAATACGGAAAAACCAAAAGTACAACATCTTACCACGCCTAAGGCGGTGTAGGAAAATCGTTGGCATTCTAAACAGATTCTAGTAGTCACAAACTGGTGAAATACAGGTACTGTGCGGTTTTCAGGGGAATCTTATACCATTGTACCTGAAAAATATTGGGAACTTCAGGTAGTGATGATGGAAGTGAGTAGTGATCAGGTACACTTCATTCCCAATTTGACGATGAAGGCTGCATAATGCTGAGATCTGTCACTGTGGTGGCCAGGGGAGATGCGACAACTCTATCTCTTGGTCACAAACCAGTCTTGGACGATGTGAGCTGCGAACAGGAGCAATGTCTTCCTGGAACACAGCATCTATATCTTCATGATTACTTTGTTATTTACAATAAAGAGCCTGGCAGTGGGTTCAATGAACCACTTTCAAGCTGTCTCTCTAGCGTTCCACTCACGAACGGCACACGGATAAAACGATCACTTAATTTTTCTGTGCAAGCCCTGATTTCTCTTTTATTTTGTCGTGATGATCATTTCTACCTGTGTAGGTGGGTGCCAAGAGAATTTCTTCACAATCGAAAGAGAAAACTGGTATCAAAGTTTCAAGAGAAGATCCCGTCGCAACGAAGAACGCCTTTGTTTTAATGATTGCCACTCCAATTCACGTATCATGTCTGTGGCACTATCTCACCTACTTGGCGATAATGCAAAACGAACTGCCCTCCTTTATACTTTTTCGATCTCATCCGCCAGTCCCATCTGATGCGCATCCCGCGCCGCACAGCAATACTCCAGAATAGGGCGGACAAGCGTGGTGTAAGCAGTCTCTTTAGTAGACCTGTCACACTTTCTAAGTGTTCTGCCATCGAATCTCAGTCTTTGGTTATCTGTACAAACAACAGTATCTATGAGATCGTTCCAATTTAGGGTATTTATAATTATAATCCCAAAGCATTTAGTTAAATTTACAGCCTTCAGATTTGTGTGACTTACCGTGAATCGAAATTTTGCGGTTTTATTTAGTGCACATGTGAATAACTTCACACTTTATTTAGGGTCAATTGCCACTTTTTGCACCATACATATACCTTATCTAAATTGTTTTGCAGTTCGTTTTGTTCATATGATGACTTTACAAGACGGTAAATAACAGCATCATCTGTAAGCAATCTAAGACGACTACTGAGATTGTCTCCTTTCTGTTGTACTTTTTTCCGGCTTTACCCAGCTATTTGATATTCTTTGCTGGCTATTTGGGCTTGGAGATGTGGTTCTTTCCCAACACAGCTACAACAATTAACAAGTATAATACCCATCGTTTTTACAACTAACTGACTGTGTTTTACCTACCCCCTTTTGAACGGACGCTCTTTCTGTCGTTCCTTGAGGATCACTAACCCATAAAACCACCCAGTCCCTTCCACACAGTCCCCACTACCTGTGTAGCAGCTTCCTGTGTGTAGTGGACTCATGACCTATTAAGCGGATCACGGAAACCCAGCACCTGATGGCGCGAGTCAAGAAATCTGCAACCTACACCGTCACAGAACCGCCTGAGCCACTGATTCAGACCCTCCACTCGGCTCTGCACCAAAGGACCACAGTCCATTCTATCGATGATGCTGCAGGTCACTATTGGAGAACAAATATTGTACCATGTAGTGGATCTGATCAGACAAAACTGACACACAATCCTTGGCAGCAATATGACCTTGTAGGGTAACCATGGTGTCCAAGGAATACCAGGGTATGGCTGACCAAATTATCATCGAACCCTCGCCATGTTTCGCTCTTTGCAGCAAGCAGTCTGTAACATAGGCTTGGAACATGCATATGCCAGACATTAACTCGTGCAGCAATTGGAAACAATGTAAAACAAGACTGACCCAACCAAATGACTTTCATCCATTGCTCCGTATTTAAGGTTTTATGGCTTCAGCACCGCATTTTCGTTTTCCACCCACTGCAGTCACTAATGCTTGGTTTTGAAATTCCATATCGGCCTGCAGTTCTCTGCTTATGAAGACCCCTTCCTGGCTTTTGGTGCTGACAGGATACTCGAGTGCGACATTGAGTTCTGCAGTGATTATTATAGCTGTGGTCCACTTCTTTTCGTCACAGTCCTCTTCAGTGATCATTTGCGACAGTTACTCAACACGCACTTTCGTTCGCATTGTGACTAAGAGGGCGCGTTTCCGCTCTCTTTGTATTCGGTATAAATCTTTGATACGGTGCCTCATGAAACACGACCCACTTCAGCTACTTGGTAACAGAAGCAAATACCATAAAAACACCGTTCCTCACAAGCGACTTCTAATCAAGCTGCGGACCTATGGGGTATCGTCTCAGTTGTGCGACTGGATTCGTGATTTACTGTCAGGAAGGTCGCAGTTCGTAGTAATAGACGGCAAATCATCGAGTAAAACTGAAGTGATATCAGGTGTTCCCCAGGGAAGCGTCCTGGGATCTCTGCTGTTTCTGATCTATATAAATGACCTGGGTGACAATCTGAGCGGTTCTCTTAGGTTTTTCGCAGATGATGCTGTAATTTACCATGTAGTAAGGTCATCCGAAGACCAGTATCAGTTGCAAAGCGATTTAGAAAAGATTGCTGTATGGTGTGGCAGGTGGCAGTTGACGCTAAATAACGAAAAGTGTGAGGTGATCCACATGAGTTCCAAAAGAAATCCGTTGGAACTCGATTACTCGATAAATAGTACAATTCTCAAGGCTGTCAATTCAACTAAGTACCTGAGTGTAAAAATTACGAACAACTTCAGTTGGAAAGACCACATAGACAATATTGTGGGGAAGGCGAGCCAAAGGTTGCGTTTCATTGGCAGGACACTTAGAAGATGCAACACGTCCACTGAAGAGACAGCTTACAGCACACTCGTTCGTCCACTCTTAGAATATTGCTGCGCGGTGTGGAATCCTTACCAGGTGGGATTGACGGAGGACATCGAAAGGGTGCAAAAAAGGGCGCACGGTGTGGAATCCTTACCAGGTGGGATTGACGGAGGACATCGAAAGGGTGCAAAAAAGGGCAGCTCGTTTTGTATTATTACGCAATAGGGGAGAGAGTGTGGCAGATATGATACGCGAGTTAGGATGGAAGTCATTAAAGCAAAGACGTTTTTCGTCGCGGCGAGATCTATTTACAAAACTTCAGTCACCAACTTTCTCTTCCGAATGCGAAAACATTTTGTTGAGCCCAACCTACATAGGTAGGAATGATCATCAAAATAAAATAAGAGAAATCAGAGCTCGAACACAAAGGTTTAGGTGTTCGTTTTTCCCGCGCGCTGTTCGGGAGTGGAATGGTAGAGAGATAGTATTAATGTGCTTCGATGAACCCTCTGCCAAGCACTTAAATGTGAATTGCAGAGTAATCATGTAGATGTAGATGTAGATGTAGATCGCCATTTATGAATTCACTTACCTCTGAAATAACACACTTACAGCTGCACAGAACACTCTCCTGACCACGACTGATACTTGCAACGTATTGAGGGCATTGCACAGGTGCCGTTCGTGATCAAATACAACAGCGCACCCAGCAGGTTTGATAGCATTCGCATTTATGTTCAAGCATGCTTTGTATTTCTCTCAGTGCTTCCAAGTTTTTGTCCAACACCTGTATATCTACATCCATTGTCGAACCCCTGTGTATCTACATACAGACTTTGCAAACCAGTATGAAATGTGTGGTAGAGGGTACATCCAACTGAACTAATTAGGGTTTCTTCTCCTTCCATTCACGTACGGGTTTCATGAAAAATTGCCATTTGTATGCCTTTATACTCGCTGGAGTTAACTTAATCCTGTCCTCTCGATTGCTGTAGAGGAGTTGTAGTATATTCTAAAATTCGTCTACTAAAACTGGTTCCTGACACTTTGTATGTAGATGTCTGCCAGTCCAGTTTCTCCAGAATTTCCGTGACACTGTCCTGTAGATCAGACAAACCTGTGATCGTTGCTGTGTCATTTCTCTGTATACGTTCAGTGCTCTTTTTCGTCCTATTTGGAACGGATCACACACACTAGTGCAATATTCTAGGAAGGGTCGTGTGAGCGTTTTGTAAGCAGTCTCCTTTGAAGACTGAGTACTTCCTAGTATCCCGACAATGAAATGTATTCTGCGACCTTCTTTCCATACTGCTCAGCAAATGATATGGAATTATTCAGTTTACAGTGTACGTATATATGACGACTGTTTACACTAATGAACAAATTTTTTTGTCCTATTCGCTCAACTACATTTAAAAATATTTTCTTTCTCAGGCTACCGGCTTTTAAAGAGAAGTTCGTCCATGAAGTAGAACTGCGTTGTCCACGGAAAATGATTCTAATATATATATAAATCTTGCTGCGCTACCTGTCAGACATAGTACGTTATTGTGCAAATGATTGTTGTAACTGCGACGGGAAAGGTCGTGGGGTTGAAGTGACGGAAAGTGCGGCGGGACCCGTGGAGCAGTCCGCGAACAACAACACAACGGGAGAGGATGGACACGACCAACGAAGGACATAACGAACAACAACAAGATCGAAACAACGGAGCCACAAGGAAACCTTACAACCACGTCCACTCGTACACGGAACAAGAAAGTAAGTAAGCTGTCTGACACGAAGTGATGTGTCCACAGACGTACGAAAGATTAGACTCGTTGGCTGAGTTTTTTTTTTTTTCCTTCTTTATTGAATTTCAATTCCCCCCGAAGGGGGCGGGCTGGCAGCAGCTTAGTATGCCGCTCTTCAGCCGACAGATTTTGTGACAAGGATCAAGAGAACAAATAATAAAAAACAGGCGATAAAATCGGAGACTTAGAGAGTAACAAGACGAAAAGAAATCGTGGAACTTAAAACAACAACACAGGGATGATGATGCTAATAAAAATACATACGAAGCAGACAGGGAAAACAATAGACAATTAAAAAACACGGCGACAGTCTGGATTCAGTTCGCAAAGGACATAAAATTCACACCTAGCGACAGCATGGTTTCTGTTCGCAACACGAGAAAGACAAACAACACTGAATAGTCACTGGTACGCTGCACTAAAAAGTTAGCAAATGTGACACCACAGTCGAGAGCAGGTGGGGGGAAACTGGACAGAAGATGGGAAAACAAAAAAGGGGGGAAAGGAGAGTAAAAGCGAAGGGGGGGAACCGGGAAAGGAGCTGAAGGAGGATGAGGACCCATAAGAGGGGTGGGGGGGCAGACGCGACAGGGAGTGGGGTAGGCAGAGGAGGGGAATACAAAAGGACTGGGGGGGAGAAGGGAGGTAGGGAGAGGGTTAGTGGGGAGAAAACAGGACAGAAGGGGGGGGGGGAAGAGGGAGCCCAGGGAAAGGACAGAGGAAAGGAGGGGGATTGAGGATCAGAGTTGATAGGAAGGATAAATGGAGGGAGAGAGGGCATCATCTGGGAGGGGGAGTTGACGGAAGCCACCTTGTGAAAGGAGATGGAGGGTGTAGAGATGGAGGGTAGGGGGGACACAACGGTGAAGACGTGGCAGGGGGCGGGGGTGGGAGAGGAGAGGAGCAACCAGGGGGTGAGGGGGTTCAAGATGGCGGGAGGTGTAGAGGATGCGGATATGTTCGAGGAATAGGAGCATATGGGGGAAAGGAATGAGATCATAGAGGATCCGCATGGGGGACGGGAGGCGGATACGGAAGGCGAGGCGGAGTGCATGACGCTGAAGGATCTGGAGGGACTGATAGAATTTGGGGGGGGGGGGCAGATATCCAGGCAGGACTGGCATAACAGAGGATGGGACAGATAAAGGATTTGTAGGTGTGGAGGATGGTAGAGGGGTGCAACCCCCATGTCCGGCCAGAGAGGAGTTTGAGGAGTCGGAGGCGGTTGTGGGCTTTGGATTGGATGGAGCGGAGATGAGGTATCCAGGTGAGGTGACGGTCAATGGTGAGGCCAAGGTAGGTGAGGGTGGGGGTGAGGCGGACAGGATGTGCGCAGACAGTAAGGGAGAAATCCAGGAGCCGGAAGGAGCGAGCGGTACGACCTACGATGATTGCCTGGGTCTTGGAAGGATTGAGTTTCAGGAGCCATTGGTTACACCATGCAGCAAAAAGGTCAAGGTGATTCTGGAGAAGGCGTTGGGACCGTTGGAGGGTAGGAGCGAGGGCGAGGAATGCGGTGTCATCAGCATATTGCAAGAGGTGTACTGGAGGGGGGGGGGGGTTGGGGCATATTGGCCGTGTACAGGAGGTAGAGGAGAGGGGAGAGGACAGAGCCCTGGGGCACACCGGCAGAGGGGTAGAAGGTGTGGGAATTGACATGATGGATGGTAACATAGGAGGGGCGGTGGGAGAGGAAGGAGGCTACCAGACGGATGTAGTTGATAGGAAGGGCGTAGGTTTGGAGTTTAAACAGGAGACCGGGATGCCAGACACGGTCGTAGGGCTTTTCGAGGTCAAGTGAGACAAAAATGGCGGAGCGACGGGAGTTAAGCTGGAGGGAGAGGAGATGAGTGAGGCGGAGGAGTTGGTCATCAGCAGAGAAGGAAGGTCGAAAGCCACATTGGGTGTTTGGGAGGAGGTGGTTTTGGTGGAGGTGGAGATGGATGCGCCGGGAAAGGATGGATTCCAAGAGCTTGCTGAACACCGATGTGAGACAGATAGGACGATAGGAAGAGGCATCAGATGGAGGCTTATTGGGTTTGGAGAACATCAGGATACTGGAGGTTTTCCACAGGTCGGGATAGAAGCCAGTGGCAAGGATGACATTGTAGAGGGAGGTAAGGAGGGAAAGGAAGGAGGGAGGGCAGTGTTTGAGGTGGCGGTAGGTAACGCAGTCGTGGCCGGGAGCAGTGTTGCGTTTATTTCGGAGTGTGAGGCTGATGTCCTGTGTAGTGATGGGAGTGTTAAGTGCAGAAGGTGGGGTGTGGCCCAAGTACTGGAAGCTAGGAGCAAGGGGAGGAACAGAGGTATTCGTACGGTCCATGACATCAGGGAAGAGGGAATAATCAAAGTGGGGATCATCTGGGATGGAAAAAACATCAGAGAGGTGGGAGGCAAAGTGGTTGGCCTTACTGAGGTTGTCAGGAAAGAGACGGTCATTAAGGAGGAGAGGGTACTGGGGGGTGGGGCGGTTCCCAGTAAGGCGGTGGAAAGCAGACCAATACTTGGAAGAGTTGATGGGGAGCGTGGTGTTGAGTTGTGTACATGTCTGGCGCCAGGCTCGGCGTTTCTTCGCAACAAGCAGGTTGCGGATGTGTCGCTGTAATTGCCGGTGGCGGGTAAGTGTATCCCGGTCACGAGTGTGGAGAAAAGAGCGGTAGAGGCGGCGGGACTCTCGAAGGAGAAGGACGGCCTGTGGAGGCAGGGCGGGGCGGTGAGGGTGGATGGCTTTGGTGGGGATATGGGTGGCGACGGCGTCAGACAATGTCTGGTGCAGGAAGGCAGCAGTGCGAGCGATGTCATCAGGAGACTGGAGGGTAAGGTCGTGGCCGTCAACCTGGGTGTGAATGGAATCCCGGTAGGCATCCCAGTTGGCACGGGAGTAATCATGGACAAGTTTAGGAGGGACGTCAGGGCGAGGAGCGTGGCGGGGATGGCGACCGTTAGAGATAGTGAGGAGGACAGGAGCATGGTCACTGCCAATGAGGTCAAGGACATCCGCGGTGATGCGCCCAAGGAGGTTTGGAGAGGCAAGGATCACATCAGGAGTGGTGTTGGATTCGGGCCGGGTGTGCTGAGGCAGGGGAACCAGGTCGGCGGCAATCACGTAGGTGGAGAAGGTGCGGTCAATGTGGGCCAGGAAATCGTACGGGATGGGGGTGCGAGGGCGGACATAAATGGTGGCACAGGTGATGGGAAGGGTGGGGAAGAAGAGGCTGAGGGTGAGACGCTTGGCAGGATTGTTAAGGAGAGGTTGGGGCCGGACAGGGAGGTGCTTGAGGTGGCCTATAGCAATTCCGCCACACGTGAGAGGGTACGGGTTATCGGTGCGGTGTAGAGTGTAAGGAGCCGTGGAGACGGAGATACGGGGTTGAAGGAAGGTTTCATTTAGGACGAAGGCATCCACGCGGTGCTGACGTAGGGTGTGGAGGAAGAGGAGTTTGTGGGTGGGCAGGGAGCGAATGTTGTGGTACAGGATACAGTACGGTTGTTGTACCATGGGAGTGGAGAGTTAGACAAGGGTGGTGAGGGGGGTGAAGGTGAAGTGGGCCTGGTTGTGGGAGTATGTGGCATAGGTGGTAAGATGAAAGATGGAACGGGCAGCGAGGGCGATTTGGGAAAGAGTGTGTGAGCGCTGGAAGGGGTGGATGTTTTGGAGCACAATGGTGGTGAAACGGATGATGTCCTCAGCAGTAGGGGGAGGGCGGAGCGAGTTGTTGGGGTGGATGGGGTCATCAACAGGACGGACAGGCACGGTGAGCGCAGGGGTTACTGGTGGAGGTTTCGCTTTACACTTCGAGGAGTAGGTAGGATGTGGTTCGTTGCAAGTGTTGCAGGAGGGGGGAGAGGTGAGGTTGGGGCAATGCTTGAGGAAGTGGGAAGCTTTGCAGTGGGGACAAGTAGGGGGGTTCCTGCAGGCAGAGGTAATGTGGTCGTTGTAGGTGAGACAGCGTTGGCAGCGGTAGGATTGGACGGGGGAACGGGAGGGGTCCACCTTATGGCGCTGATTCTAGATGAGGGCTCCCTCGGTGAGGAGGCGGTCAATGGAGGAGGAGGATTCGGTGAATATCCGCATGAGAAAAGTCGGCCCGGCATCATTGAAGATGCGACGGGCCGAGCGGATTTGAATGTCGGGCCGGGAGTTGAGTTCCGCCAACACCTCAGCCTCCGTGATCACGGGGCTAAGCTTCGTGATCACAGCGGTGAAGGTTGGCGGACGCCGGGGAGGTTGAGGCTGATGGGGAGAGGACGGGGTGTGGTAGGGGGTGAGGGTTGCACGTTGGCCAAATTGGATACGGGGGATGCGGGAGAGGAGATCGGTGTGGAGGGAAGCACTGGGGGATTTGATGAGGACCGAGTCCTTGCGAGGAATCAGTTGGGAGATGGGAGCATTGGGGTAGTATTTCCGGATGGCGAGGGTGAGGGAGCGGGCATCAAGGAATTGAGGGTCAGGATTGGAGAGGACAAAGGTGTGGGTGGCAGGCGGGGCGGGGCGGGGGTCAGAGCCGCGTCCATGCGGGTGGGTGGGTCACGGGGGTTGGGGGTTTTTTTGGAGGAGACTGCGGGGGAAGGGTCAACATTCGGGCGCTTTGAAGGTTTTGTGGGCACGACGGCGGCGAGCACCGGCAGGCGGCGACCAGGCGGCGGCGGCGAGCCCCGGCAGGCGGCGACGGCGGCGGCGGCGGCGGCGGCGGCGAGGACCGGAAGGCGGCGACCAAACGGCGGCGGCGGCGAGCACCGGCAGGCGGCGGCGAGGAGGGCCGGACGGCGAGCAGTATGGACGGCAAGCAGACGACACGGCAAGGAAACGGCGGGAATCGTCCACGTCGAAGTGGCACCCTGAGAGTAGCCCAGGCAGTGAAACTCTTCGATGAAGAAGAGAGGGAATCCAACCCTCGAATGGTTGGCTGAGTGAGAGGCAGGCGCTTAAATACTCTATCAGGGCAACACCGACTCTAAAGGAAGGCCTCGGCGCTTGTTCGTGACGTGACGTCAGCTAGGCACGGCGAACGCCAGGTCTGTTGCAGGCATATTCATAATGGTGGTGTCTCCCTGTCTGACACAGGAAAATGTGAAACTATTGGCGGTGGTTGACCAACACACATTGTTCTGAGAGATTTCTGCAATCAATTAATTCCGCAATTCATTATACACTTCTTAACAAATAGTGAACTACTGAACTTAAATTTCCGCCTGTTTTAAGGATTGACATACAAAAACAACTTCATGGTCTAGCAGCAACAGAAATGGTGCTTCTTTACCTTATTTGTATATCTGAGGAAGTTACGTTTGTACTGGGTTGCTTTTACAACAAACTGTGAACATATTGGTGCTCTTCTTTAGGTATCTTGGTTGAATATGGGGTGGGGAACACTGAATGTTAATGAAATATCTTGCGATTGTACACGTTGGGAGAGGGGGTGGGGGACAGAAGAAGAGGCAAAAGAAAGATACTTGTTATATCAAATAATTCTTTTTATTTTATAAAGTTTCTCCTTTCAGTTGCAGGAGGGGAATATTTATCTTTTCTAATGTGCATGTTTAAAAAAGTTTAAGCTCAGCAGTATTTTCGATGTATGAAGTTATTTTGTTTCCTGTTTAGAATCCCTTTCGTTGAAAACGACTGTAATCTAATGACTGGCAACAGTTGGACATTTACTCATGTAAATTAGTTTACATTTCCAGTGACGATGTCAAACTAAAGTAAATAAATAAATAAATAAAAGAAACGAGGTAATTGCAAGGGGTTTGGGGTACGTTTCGATAACAAAATGGATCAAGTAAATATAGTTACTTGAATGTAAAATTTCCGAAGCTTGCGGTGGGGCAAAGCATCTTCTCATATTGACCTACGTTTGTTTCGACAAGATTCAGTAATACAAAACTATGGTCTTCATTTGTAGCTTTCCGATAGTAAGAAAATCTTTCATCTAAATAAAACTGCAGAATCCAAAACAATACCAAACATTTTGTCCAAAAATAAGAGATTTATTGAATTCGGTAGCAGGAAAAGGGAGACAAGGAAACGTAGTAGATGAATATGGATTGGGGGGAAGAAGTGAAAGAGGAAGCCACCTGGTACAATTTTGCACAGATCACAACTTAATCATAGCTATCACTAGGTTCAAGAATCATAACAGAAGGTTGTATACATGGAAGAAGCTTGGAGGTACTGACAGGTTTCAGATAGATTATATAATGGTAAGGCAGAGATTTAGGAAAAGGTTTTAAATTGTAAGACATTTCCAGTGGCAGATGTGGACTCTGATCACAATTAATTGGTTATGAACTGTAGATTAAAACTGAAGAAACTGCAAAAAGCTGGGAATTTAAGGGGATGGGACCTGGATAAACTGAAAGAACCAGAGATTATACAGAGTTTCAAGGAGAGCATAAGGGAACAATTGACAGGAATGGGGGAAAGAAATACAGTAGAAGAAGAATGGGTAGCTTTGAGGGATGAAGTAATGAAGGCAGCAGAGGATACAGTAGGTAAAAAGACGAGGGCTGCTAGAAATCCTTGGGTAACAGAAGAAATGTTGAACTTAATTGATTAACGGAGAAAATATAAAAATGCAGTAAATGAAGCTGGCAAAAAGGAATACAAACGTCTCAAAAATGAGATCGACAGGAAGTGCAAAATGGTTAAGCAGGGATGGCTAGAGGACAAATTTAAGGATGTAGAGGCTTGTCTCACCAGGGGTAAGATAGATACAGCCTACAGAAAAATTAAAGAGACCTTTGGAGAAAAGAGAACAAATTGTATGAATATCAAGAGCTCAGATGGAAACCCAGTTCTAAGCAATGAATGGTAATTGAGAAAGGTGGAAGGAGCATATAGAGGGTCTATACAAGAGCGATGTACTTCAGGACAATATTATGGAAATGGAAGAGGATGTAGATGAAGATGAAATGGGAGATATGATACTGCGTGAAGAGTTTGACAGAGCACTGGAAAACCTGAGTCGAAACAAGGCCCCAGGAGTAGACAACATTCCATTAGAACTACTAACAGCCTTGGGAGAGCCAGTCCTGACAGAACTCTACCATATGGTGAGCAAGATGTATGAGACAGGCAAAATACCCCCAGACTTCAAGAAGAATATAATAATTCCATTCCCAAAGAAAGCAGGTGTAAACAGATGTGAAAATTACCGAACTATCAGTTTAATAAGTCACAGTTGCAAAATACTAACGCGAATTCTTTACAGATGAATGGAAAAACTAGTAGAAGTCGACCTCGGGGAAGATCAGTTTGGATTCCGTAGAAATGTTGGAACATGTGAGGCAATACTGACCCTACGACTTATCTTAGAAGCTAGATTAAGGAAAGGCAAACCTACGTTTCTAACATTTGTAGACTTAGAGAAAGCTTTTGTCAATGTTGAGTGGAACACTCTCTTTCAAATTCTGAAGGTGGCAGGGGTAAAATACAGGGAGCGAATGGCTATTTACAATTTGTACAGAAACCAGTTATGGCACTTATAAGAGTCGAGGGACATGAAAGGGAATCAGTGGTTGGGAAGGGAAAGATACAGGGCTGTAGCCTCACCCCGATGTTATTCAATCTGTATATTGAGCAAGCAGTGAAGGAAACAAAATAAAAATTCGGAGTAGGTATTAAAATCCATGGAGAAGAAATAAAAACTTTGAAGTTCGCCGATGACATTGTAATTCTGTCAGAGACAGCAAAGGACTTGGAAGAGCAGTTGAACGGAATGGATAGTGTCTTGAACGGAATGGATAGTGTCTTGAAAGGAGGATATAAGATGAACATCAACAAAAGCAAAACGAGGATAATGGAATGTAGTCGAATTATGTCGGGTGATACTGAGGGAATTAGATTAGGAAATGAGACACTTAAAGTAGTAAAGGAGTTTTGCTATTTGGGGAGCAAAATAACTGATGATGGTCAAAGTAGAGAGGATATCAAATGTAGACTGGCAATGGCAAGGAAAGCGTTTCTGAAGACGAGAAATTCGTTAACATCGATTATAGATTTAAGTGTCAGGAAGTCGTTTTTGAAAGTATTTGTATGGAGTGTAGCCATGTATGGAAGTGAAACATGGACGATAAATAGTTTGGACAAGAGGAGAATAGAAACTTTTGAAATGTGGTGCTATAGAAGAATGCTGAAGATTAGATGGGTAGATCACATAACTAATGAGGAGGTACTGAATAGGATTGGGGAGAAGAGAAATTTGTGGCACAACTTGACTAGAAGAAGGGATCGGTTGGTAGGACATGTTCTGAGGCATCAAGGGATCACCAATTTAGTATTGGAGGGCAGCGTGGAGGGTAAAAATCGTAGAGGGAGACCAAGAGATGAATACACTAAGCAGATTCAGAAGGATGTAGGTTGCAGTAGGTACTGGGAGATGAAGAAGCTTGCACAGGATAGAGTAGCATGGAGAGCTGCATCAAACCAGTCTCAGGACTGAAGACCACTACAACAACAACAGTGATAAGCACGCCCAGGCGTTTCTGCCTGCAGCAGACCTGGCGTTCATCGTGCCTAGTTGACGTGACGTCACCAACAATCGCCGAGGCCTTGCTTTGAGTCTGTGTTGATCAGGGGCGCCGCTATTGGGCGCTGGAACCACGTGGCGCCCTCACTCTAAATGCAGGCCATGAGGCGCGCGCCACCGCAACTTACAGCGCGTTGGAGAACAAAAGTAGGTGAACTTAAATGTTTGAGAAACTCAGCAATTCGCTTCTTCCAGTTCAAGTTTTCATCAGTATGTAGACCCAAAAATTTGAAGCATTCTACCCTGTTTACTGACTCCTGTTCTTGCGCCACGTCTATTGTTGATATTATTCTGTTTATTGTACAGTACTAAATATAGTGTATTTCCCCAACAATTTAACGTGAGTCCAATTTCAGAGAACCAGTTAATAAGCCATATAGAAACATCATTAACAATGTCTTCTACTGCTTTCCCTTTAATGGCATTTCTTAAAACACGAGCATCATCTGCAAAAACATACCAGTTTTGCGACCAACTTTGATTCCACAAGGAACTGATGTGCACAGGAACCGTAGACTAAAAGGAAGGAGAGAAACACAGCATTCAGTCGCATTTCCATTACTTTTATAACCCTTGCATATGTGGAGACGGCTACTTAGAGCCGAAATCTAGACAGGCAAGAGCAGTAAAACTAATGGGTCGCGAATGATTGCCGTGTGTCTCTCCTTCCTTAAATTCTGCGATCATCCCGTTTGATACCTACAAAAACTGTTACATCGAAGTATTTTTACGTGTTTACAGATTCCAATTAAGATGCGTTGATATTGTAGTTATAAAATACTACATTGTTTTCTTTTTGCGAAGTGCGTAATTTTGCATTCTTACCATTTCAAGCAAGTGTACACAATCTACAAAACGTCTGAGGTTACCGTTAATATATTCTATGCTGTCATTAATATTCAACATGAACAGCAAGGGCCCCAACACACTTCCCTGGGGCACAGAGTGTCCCAGAAGGAATGGTCAACATTGATGAAGGTCACAGGAACGATCGTTTGAAGCAAAAAACTTCATACAGATATATGCCCTATTCCGAATGACTTTCGAGACAGAACACATTTAATGTACATTGTTATTTATTTTCTGTATTCTTCAATAAATTGCCAGCTTCACTCATTTACAACAGTTAGTAAATATAACATTATTAGTTTAACAAAATATCAGCTAAAAATTTGTTTTTTAGCACATTCATCTCCAAGTATTATCGTACACGTCACATCACAGCTGATGTTCAGTGTACAATCAGTGTTCGAGTATCCCAGCGCCAACTTCAGTGCATTTGGGCACTCTTGGAGAACATGTTGTGTTGCCTGTCTGAGTGCCTCAGCACTATCCCTAATGAGGGCAGCAGTGTCCATGATGCGACGGTGCGGTTCATCTCTCGTACATATTTTTCGCTTGTAAACCACTGGCTGATTCTGATTTCTATTCCAAAACAATGTTTGCATATATCTCCACGGCTGTCCGGTGTTGCAAGTATGAAGCAAGTAATGGTTTCCCATGATATAGCATTACAGCACATAACGTGTCATCTAGCACTGGAGCTGTTTCCAAGCTAGTGGATGTGGAGCGTACTGGTTTTGCACATATATTAATTATACAACGAAACTAACTTTTGTTGAGAGAAGAGCAGTAGAAAGTAAGAAGGAAAGTTCAATACCCCATCTTCTGTTTTGAACAGCGTGCTCACCAAAGATATTAACTAAACAACGAAACTAGTCTTCCTACAACGAAGACGATGGAGACAAAATGCAACGTTGGGGCTCAAATACTCAACGACGACGGTATGATTATGTACAGAATACTTCCTCAGTGGGAGAAGGATGGGGAAGAAATTCGTCTGCGTCTCATTCAAAGAATCGTCCTGGAAATTGCTTGAATCGAATCAAATGAACCATAGACAACCTTAATCTGAGTGGCCAGATCATTTACTCGAACTCTATTTCTAATGGAAACAAGTCTACTATCTAAGCAGAAATAAATTATTGTTCATTTAATGCATCAGACTGAGGAAGTCAAATCTATATTGGCGCCTTGCACACATACTATCACCATTAATAACTGTTACGCCTTTATAAGATACTCAGGGAAACTAGCAAGGAAGTAATTACACAGGCCAAGAACAAACTGTTTTTTTTTATATCTAGGATTTTGAATTGATTTTAGCCACGGTTGGGACGTTGAATCAAAAAGTGAAATCAGTCTTCCTCTATCCGCTCTTATTTTTTTTATCATTGTTCTTTAACATGCACTTCTACATGAAATGTGCAGTTGTAACTCTGGTTTGTGCACTTCTAAATCACATGTACGAGGATTGGTTCCTGTTGGTATGCCCTATTGCCGGTCTGCTTTCTAATTAGTTCCAGGAATATCCAACAGATGGTGTTGGAGGTTACTGTGTGAGCTCTGGCCGTACAGGGCTGAGCGAGGATGACGTCGCATGATAAATCAGTTAGGAAACATCTATGCTGTAGTATTTTGCACTTCTGTTGTTGAACAGAAATAATATAAGTTAAAGTAGGAGAAGTTGCGTAAATCACCTTGATGGTTTTTGCTACATATGCAAAGAATAAACGCTGAAAGGAAACCAAATACCTATTATTGACTTTGTAAAGACTTTCGCAATAAATTTGTAAAACGTGTACAGTACATTTACGATTGCGGACTATCGGGAAACGAAACCGTCTCAAACAAAAGCCACTCCTTTACCTGTTGTTTGTGAGGACTGGTTTTGTCCCTTTGATACTAATGATGATGACAGTGATTAAGCCGGTATGGCATTAATTACTCAGGGCTTAAACTGGGATGAGTTAATAACACACCAGAGATCTCAAGGGAAACTAGCAATAAGGTAAATACACAGGCCAAGACCAAACTGTTTTTTTTTTATATCTAGGATTTTAGAATTGATTTTAGCCACAGTTGGGGCGTTGAATCAAAAAGTGAAATCAGTCTTCCTCTATCCGTTCTTATTTTTTTTGATCGTTGTTATTTAATATGCACTTCTACATCAAATGTGCATTTGTAACTCTGGTTTGTGCATTTCTAATTAACATGTATGAGGATTGGTTCCTGTAGGTTTGCAATATTGCCGGTCTGCTTTCTAATTAGTTCCAGTAATATCCACCAGATGGAGTTGGAGGTTACTGCGTGAGCTAGGCCATTCAGGGCTGAGCGAGGATGACGTCGCTTGATAATTCAGTTAGGAAACATCTATGTTGTAGTTTTTTGCACTTGTGTTGTTGAACAGAAATAATGTAAGTTAAAGTAGAAGAAGTTGCGTAAATCACCTTGATGGTTTTTGCTACATATGCAAAGGATAAACGCTGAAAGGAAACCGAAAACCTATTACTGACTTTGTAAAGACATTTACAATAAATCTGTAAAACTTGTACAGAACATATATGATTGTGAACTACCGGGAAATGAAAACGTCTGAAACAAAAGCCACTCCGAAACCTGTTGTTTGTGAGGCCTGGTGTTGTCCCTGTGATACTAATGACAATGATAGTGATTATGCGGGTACGGCTTTAATTCCTCAGGTTTTAAACTGGGATGAGTTAATAACCCACCAGGGATCTCAAGCTGTCAAAAGAAGCTTCTGAATTACTGGCTTCCAACAAAAATGTACTGGATCAAGGAACCAAAGTTACCTTTCACCATAGAACAGAAAAAGTATGCTACCCTTCTTGCTCTTGAAATGGTTCATCTGAGGCAAAATATCCCAAACGAGCCATTCCAATTATAATAAATCTCTGCTGTAACTATGTAATAGGTTTAGTTCAACGGAATGTCATGAGAAAATGACTTTTTCAAGATATGATTAAACAATTTGTAGAATAAAAGTAAACACTTATTTTGTTTCAATGAGAAGCGGCAGCATTCACCTAATTTGGGTGTGAATGGGTTCTCAGATTGTTTACTACCTAGTGAAGATACCATTTCTTAATATTTCGTCTTGATTTACTTCGCAATTAGTTTCTCACCCATAGTAAAACCTAATACACAGTTTTTTCTTAGTGTCAAATTTTTACCCATCAATAAGACAAAAAAAACGTAGTCTCATCACCAAAACCTCTTTTTACTCAGAAAGAGCTCATTTTCAATAGATTGGTGATAACAAAAACGTTACACAAGTGTCTCACATACAAAAGCTTAAAAGTCAACTCAGCTAACAACTATGTCCAATCTGATTTGGGATGCATACAGTTCTATGTAACACAAAATTGTTGTCCAAAATAGTCTAGAATTTTCTTTGTCGAAATAATTATTAGAATGACATCTTTTTTTTACAAACAGTGGAGATTTGTGCAAAAATTATTCCTTTTTTTGGCTACAAAAATGAGATTTGCAAAAGAAATTTTATATATTAATGTAATAAAATTTCAAAATATAAAAATTCATCACGCCCCAAGATTTGTTTACATATTGTAGTATTAAATGATTATGTCAAGCAGAAATTTTCTGGTGAATTTAACTGCGGTTTTTGAATTCACTGAAGGCTATTGCCTGATAAACAATCAATTACGTTTTTCTACAGGTCATATGACACTTAGAATTTTGTTGAGTATATGTCATATACGGGAAAAACTGTATATATGAAATGAAATCCAATAAAAACCTTTAAGGTTAACAATACCTTCTAAATATAGACTTCTGTAAAGTGAAATCTGTAGGATAACCGGTTTTCATAATTTTATGTCTTCATGGTTTAACTCACACTAAAGAGGTAAATTTGGAAAAGAATACTATTTCGTAAATACTTCAAAGTATCGTGTACCTATATAAGAGTCGTAAATCTCATACTATACGAACTAAATCGGAATAAATGTTAAACAAACGGATGTGGAATCGTATCCATTCGATTTTGTCCAGGCTGGTGTCGTAACAACCTGTTGATCCAGGAAGCCCTTCATTTTTATTTTTTATACTCAAAGAAGACAATCTCGTGTTTTGCACGAAATTAGTGGACGTCTGAGGAAATATGTCTTCCTGAATGTTTTCTACTTGATTTTTTTTGTATTTGGTCACAGCTCAAGGCAAATTTGAAATTTTTACTAATTCACAACGGTAACAAATTTAGTTCAATGTCAGCTGCTCCTTCAAGGGAAAGGAAAGAAGAACATAAAACCATAGTTTTGATGTTTGAGAAGATTAAGTCTCATAAACATCAATGGATGTTTTGTCTTGACTTATGAATGTAAACTACCTCCTCGGTTTGCAAAGTGTTGGAAAAGGACGGCCGAAGAGAGACAAGATGTACAGAGGGAGGAAGAATGTCATTAACGACCCCTTAGCTGGACGAGAGAAAATCATTTGTCGTCCACTGCATATCAAGTAGGGCCTTTTGAAGCAATTTGTAAAGGCTTTTGATAAGAATGGGTCACGCTTTGCATATATAGGAAAAATGTCTGAGCTGAGAACGGAAAAATTCAAGCAGAAATATTTGACGATTCACAAATAAGGCAAGTCTGCATATGAAAACATGTGGACGAATGCTACCAAGGAAGATCAGATGTGCACGTGATGGCAGTTTACTGCTCGAATTTAAAAATGGACCACTCCATAATACATTCAGGAATTTCGTGCACAAGAAGCTACCTAAATGTTCAGGGACTGGATGTTATCATCAAAGACTTTTTTTATTTTGTATATAATAATATTTTTATAACATGTATAAATAATTTATAACAAAATTGTTGTTTCATTTTATATCCATGGACTTATATTAAAACAGTATAACATATATTTCTCTAAAATCTTGTATTTTAGAATTTTGAACTTCTTGGCAAATATTAATGAATTGTTTGAATTCAGAGCATCAAATTCTTAGAAAATCAGCTCAAAACACTCCGGTGTTATGCAGATAAATAGCACTTTACACGAATCTTAATGCTATCGTTTTCAGTCAACACTAGTTAATTCAATTATTGTAAGGAACATCAAAGTTGGAGCATCTTAAACATATCATAGGATTTTTAGCCACCTCATTGTTACACTGATAATAATCTATGGTCTTACTCTTGAGTATTATCTTTCGCTCTGTGCTCTGTGGTAATGAAGATCAGAGTTTAATGTACCTTGAAACAGAATTATTACAAAGGGGCACCATCTTACTTGAAAGGGCACTTTAGAAAGTAATTGGCCATAACCTTATTGAAGAAGCCATAACATCATTTGCATAAAACGAGTAAGAGAAACATCAGAAATTGTTAATCTTCCTGAACGAGAGTCCAGCGTTTCCATGGCTGCACCACATCGTTCATAAAATACAATGCGGGCCGCTGATGTGCTGCAGATATTGTTTATTATCTGTTGTTGGATTCTGCTGAAACAACAAGTTTTGGAAAGTACTTGAAAATGTTGCGTTCCCTACAGCAAAAATAGCTACAGCCAATGCGAAGGCTCTCGAGATAAAATAAAACCTTATAAATTACACAGAGGGCATCCACCGCATTCACAAAATTTCATCACTAAAACCCGGCGAGGTTACGAAGTGGGATGACCCAGTAGTCACAGTTAGGAGATCAGCGGTTTGTATCTCTATCAGTCCATCCACATTTAGGTTTCCTGCAGTCTTCCAAGCATAAGCTTAGACTGGAGAATGATGAGAAAGAAACCTAAATGTAAATGCACTGACTGAGATATGAACCACTGCCCTCCTGACTGTGAGTCCTGGATCTTCCCACTTCGCCATCTCGCTGGGTTTGTGCTTTTGCCTAAGGAAGGGAGTATTCTCGGTAGCGGAGGACACGCGAAGGCATACCTCCAGGAACGTTACGACGCTTTCTCGTGTGTCGGATAGCCAGATGACGGATTTACTACCGTTCCTGTTCGCTTGAACAATCTTATACTACACAGCCATCTCTTCAGAAGCAGAGAAAGAAGGAGGAACTTCGTAACTTGGTCATTTTCAACAGCAGTCTATTTCTCTGCCTCGTGATGACTGGGTGTTGTGTGATGTCCTTAGGTTAGTTAGGTTTAAGTAGTTCTAAGTTCTAGGGGACTGATGACCATAGATGTTAAGTCCCATGGTGCTCAGAGCCATTTTTGAACAGCAGTCTATATCTACATCTACAGGGCGTGGACACAAATATGGAAAAACGTAAAGTACAACATCTTACCACGCCTAACGCGGTGAAGGAAAATCGTTGCAATTCTAAACAGCTTCTAGTCATCATAGAATGGCGATTTACAGGTTCTGTGCGGTTTTCAGGGGAATCTTGTACCATTGTTCCTGAAAAATATTGGGAACTTCAGGTAGTGATGATGGAACTGAGTAGTGATCACGTACACGCCATTCCCAATTTGACGATGAAGGCTGAATAATGCTGAGATCTGTCACGGTGGTGGCCAGGGGAGATGCGACAACTCAATCTCTCGGTCACAAACCAGTCATGGACGATGTGATCTCTGCGAACAGTAACCATGTCTTCTTGGAACACAGCATCTATATCTACATGATTACTCTGCTGTTCACAAGAAAGTGCCTGGCAGAGGGTTCAATGAACCACCTTCAAGCTGTCTCTGTAGCATTCCACTCTCGAACGGTGCGAGAGGAAAGCGAGTCCTTAAATTTTTCTGTGCGACCCCTGAGTTCTCTTATTTTATCGTGATGATCATTTCTTCCTGTGTAGGTGGGTGTCAAGAGAATGTTTTCACAATCGGTATAGAAAACTGGTATTGAAGTTTCGTGAGAAGATCCCGTTGCAACGAAAAACGCCTTTATTTTAATGATTGGCACTCCAATTCACGTATCATGTCTGTGGCACTATCTCCCCAACTTCGCGGTAATACATAATGAGCTGCCCTTCTTGGTACTTTTTCGATGTCATCGGCCAGTCCCATCTGATGCGAATCCCACACCGCACAGAAATACTCCAGAATAGGGCGCACAAGCGTTGTGTAAGCAGTCTCTTTAGTAGGCCTGTCACACCTTGTAAGTGGTCTGCCATTGAATCTCAGTCTTTGGTTGTCTGCATCCACAACATTATCTATGTGATCGTTCCAATTTAGGATATTTGTAATTGCAATCCTTTATTATTTAGTTGAATTTACACCCTTCAGATTTGTGTGACTTACCGCGAATCGAAATTTAGCGGATTTCTTTTAATACTCATGTGAATAACTTCACACTATACTTTACTCAGGGTCAATTGCCTCTTTTCACACCATACCGATACCTTATCTAAATCATAATGTCGTTCGTTTTGGTCATCTGATGACTTTATAAGACAGTCAATCACAGCACCATTGCAAACAGTCTAATACGGCTACTGAGATTGTCTCCTACGTCGTTAACATAGATCAGGATCAATAGAAGATCTGTAACACTTCCTTGGGGAACGGCGGATATTATTTCTGTTTTACTAGATGACTTTCCGTCTATTACTACGAACTGTGACCTTTCTGACAGGGAATCATGAATCCAGCCGCATAACTGAGGCGATATTCCATAGGCACGCAGTTGGTTAGAAGATGCTTGTGAGGACCAGTATCGAAATACTTCTGGAAATTTAAAAATATAGAATCAGTTTGACATCCCCTGTCGATAGCACTCGTTACTTCATGAGTATAAAGAGCTAGTTGTGTTTCGAAAGAATGATATTTTCTGAACTCATGCTGACTACGTGTTCATAAATCGTTTTCCTCGAGGTACTTCATAAAGTCCGAATACGGCGTATGTTCCAAAATCCTATTGCAAATCGACGTTAGTGATATGGGCCTGTAATTCAATGGATTACTCCTACTTCCCGTTTTGGGTATTGGTGTCACTTGAGTAATTTTCCAGTCTTTAGGTATGGATCCTTCTGGGAACGGCCGGTTGTATCTAATTGCTAAATATGGAGCTATTGTATCAGCATACTCTGAGAGGAACCTGACTAGTATACAATCTGGAACGGAAGCCTTGCTTTTATTAAGTGATTCTAGCTACTTTGCGACACCAAGGATATCTATTTCTATGTTTCTCATCTTGACAGTTGTTCTTGATAGGAATTCAGGAATACAGGGTTATTACAAATGATTAAAGCGATTTCACAGCTCTACAATAACTTTATTATTTGAGATATTTTCACAATGCTTTGCACACACATACAAAAACTCAAAAAGTTTTTTTAGGCATTCACAAATGTTCGATATGTGCCCCTTTAGTGATTCGACAGACATCAAGCCGATAATCAAGTTCCTCCCACACTCGGCGCAGCATGTCCCCATCAATGAGTTCGAAAGCATCGTTGATGCGAGCTCGCAGTTCTGGCACGTTTCTTGGTAGAGGAGGTTTAAACACTGAATCTTTCACATAACCCCACAGAAAGAAATCGCATGGGGTTAAGTTGGAGAGCGTGGAGGCCATGACATGAATTGCTGATCATGATCTCCACCACGACCGATCCATCGGTTTTCCAATCTCCTGTTTAAGAAATGCCGAACATCATGATGGAAGTGCGGTGGAGCACCATCCTGTTGAAAGATGAAGTCGGCGCTGTCGGTCTCCAGTTGTGGCATGAGCCAATTTTCCAGCATGTCCAGATACACGTGTCCTGTAACGTTTTTTTCGCAATAGAAATAGGGGCTGTAAACTTTAAACCGTGAGATTGCACAAAAAACACGTTAACTTTTGGTGAATTGCGAATTTGCTGCACGAATGCGTGAGGATTCTCTACCGCCCAGATTCGCACATTGTGTCTGTTCACTTCACCATTAAGAAAAAATGCTGCTTCATCACTGAAAACAAGTTCCGCACTGAACGCATTCTCTTCCATGAGCTGTTGCAACCGCGCCGAAAATTCAAAGCGTTTGACTTTGTCATCGGGTGTCAGGGCTTGTAGCAATTGTAAACGGTAAGGCTTCTGCTTTAGCCTTTTCCGTAAGATTTTCCAAACCGTCGGCTGTGGTACGTTTAGCTCCCTGCTTGCTTTATACGTCGACTTCAGCGGGCTACGCGTGAAACTTGCCCGCACGTGTTCAACCGTTTCTTCGCTCACTGCAGGCCGACCCGTTGATTTCCCCTTACAGAGGCATCCAGAAGCTTTAAACTGCGCATACCATCGCCGAATGGAGTTAGCAGTTGGTGGATCTTCGTTGAAGTTCGTCCTGAAGTGTCGTTGCACTGTTATGACTGGCTGATGTGAGTGCATTTCAAGCACGACATACACTTTCTGGGCTCCTGTCGCCATTTTGTCTTACTGCGCTCTCGAGCGCTCTGGCGGCAGAAACCTGAATTGCGGCTTCAGCCGAACAAAACTTTATGAGTTTTTCTACGTATATGCAGTGTGTCGTGACCATATGTCAATGAATGGAGCTACAGTGAATTTATGAAATCGCTTCAATCATTTGTAATAGGCCTGTATTAACTTCGTCTATTTTGTTGAAGGAGTTTCTGAATATTATGTTTAATATCTGTTCTTTAGTGGCAGTGTCATTAGTGACTTCAGTATTGTTATCGCGCTGTGAAGGTAGGGGAACTCGGGGCAGAACGGGATAGCGGGGCACAATGGGAAATTGCATTTTTCTAGACTACACAGTGTTGCAACCTGCTGTATGGCCATGCAACTATTTCTCCGAATGTAAGGGAAGTGAGGGCAGCCATTCTGATTTAGTTCGAAGTGCGAGATCTAAGTGAATTGTTGTCCATCACGTTACCGCTTGTGTTGTTCTAACGTTGGTGAGTTTAAACGCCAGGTAAGTTGTTAATTGTATACCTTAAAATGACACATTCCCTTAAATTGCATGGTATTTGTTATACTTTAGTTATTTAATGCATTTAAATACGTTAGTTACTACACTCCATAAAAGTTGTTATCCTCAAAAGTGCTCTTGGGGCGGAACGGGACAGGGCAGAATGGGATAGTGTCCCGTTGTGCTCCGTCATATTTTGATGCAAGTAGAAAGCAAACCCAGCACGGACGTTCATGGATGCCAGACTCTCCAAACCAGCTACGTTCGGCGAACAACACAGTTTTCCAGATATCGCCCGAGGCTGTCATTCCAATCCCACTAATCTGCCAATATACTCGGCGGAGTACAAGACGAAAAGGAAAAACCGTCGTATTAACAGATTCTCCTTATAAGAAGGAACTGCAGAATGCTGTCGCACGTAAACTAGGCCTACAGAAAGCAGGAGGGCGATCAAATATAAGCAATGTCAGGACAGAGATGTCAGGTGCAGCTCAACTTAAGGCAAAATTATCAAACTGTACACCCAAAAAAACCAAAACAGAGGACATCAAAGACCTTTAAAAATAAAAGAAAGAAGTGATGGAGAAGAGAGATCAGAGAGAGAGGATACTGAGTGTCTCTACTGTGGGGACTTCTACTCCGTTTCTAATGAGGGCTGGGTAGCATGCCAGAGTGGGCACACAATTCATGTGCTGGCATAGACAGTGAAGATGAAGAGGAAATACTGATTTGTGACTATTGTCGAAAGGGCTAGTAGTTAGTGGTTTGGTGGTTATTAAGCATTGTACATTTTTCAGAATGACATTAAAATATTTTCTTATTTTGAAGAATGACTTTTTAATTATTTAAATTACACATTCCTTAGTCTGAATTGCCTGTTATACAGCATTTTGTCATAGTTTAATACGATATTCGTAATTCAAATTCAACGTGTATGCAATAATTTAACAAAAAATACCCTTATCCCATTCTGCCCCGTGGGTGGGGCAGAATGGGAAATATGCAACACTTTCTTCGAAAAATTGTAAAAAATGCAAAATGTATTGTTTTAAGTGATTTTAAAATAATGTACATTAGGTTACATTACAAGGTGTTTTTTTAATCACTTTAAAAAGTGTTTCCTTGTGTTCCCTTATTTTATAGAAATTCTTAAACTTTAAGAGAGTTCGTGACAGAGTTTCGTTGTGGATATTACTGATAGCATCTCACATTGAAGTGCGCACTATATTTCGAACTTCTGCAAAACTTTGCCAGTCTTGGTTATTTTGCGTTCTTTTAAATTTGGCATGCATTTTTCGCTGTTTCTTCAACAGTGATCTGATCCGTTTTGTGTACCATGGGGGATCAGTACCATCACTTATTAATTTATGTGGTATGTATCTCTCAATTGCTGGCGATATTATCTTTTGGAAATCATTCCACAACTTTTCTACACTTACATGATCAAATCGGGAGGAGTGCAGACTGTCTCTTAAAAATTCGTTAAGAGCATTTTTATCAGTTTTTGAAATAGATATACGTTGCGTTTCTTTTTGATGGTTGTAGGAGTTATGGTATTCAGACTAGCAACTACTGCCTTGTGGTCGCTAATCCTTGTATTTGTCACGATACTCACTATTTCTCCAGGATTATTTGTTGCTAAGAGGTCAGGTATGGTTTCGCAACCATTTACGCACGAGTTGGCTTATGAACTAACTGTTCAAAATAATTTTCTGAGAAAGCATTCAGTACAATTTCGGATGACGTTCTATGTCAGCCACCTGGTTGAAACGTATAATTTTTCGAGCAAATCGAGGGTAGATCAAAGTCACCACCGACTGTAATTGTATGAGTGGGGTACCTACTTGAAATGAGAATCAAGTTTCCTTTTAACTGTTCAGCAACTACATCTTCTGAGTCGGAGCGTCGGTAAAAT
This sequence comes from Schistocerca serialis cubense, assembly GCF_023864345.2. Taxonomy (NCBI): domain Eukaryota; kingdom Metazoa; phylum Arthropoda; class Insecta; order Orthoptera; family Acrididae; genus Schistocerca; species Schistocerca serialis. Next base: position 228,373,031 of record NC_064640.1, read on the forward strand.
GGCCTAGTTAATAGTTTAGTCCGATTGTCAAGTGTAACCTCTACCCATACTACTTCGCAGGAACTATCTATTTCAATTTCACTACAAGTCAACTACTTAAGACAGCTGTAAATACTCCACCACCAATTGTATTTAACCTATCGTTTTTGAAAACTGTTAGACCGTTAGAAAAAATGTATGCTGAACTTGTTTCCGGCCTTAGCCAGCTTTCTGTACCTGTAACTATTTCATCTTCAGTGCATTCTATTAGGGCTCGTAGCTCTGGTTCTTTCCCAACACCGCTATGACAATTTACAACTATAATACCGATCCTTTCTACAACTAACTTACTCTGTTTTACCTGCCCCCTTCTAGACAGACGCCTTTTCTGTGGTTCCCTGAGGCCCATTAACCTAAAAAACCGCCCAGTCCCTTCCACACAGCCTCCGCTACCCGTATAGCCGCTTCCTGTGTGTAGTGGACTCCTGACCAATTAAGCAAAACTCGGAAACCCACCACCCGATGGCGCAAGTCAAGGAATCTGCAGCCTATACCTTCACAGAACCGCCTGAGCCACTGATTCAAAGTCTCCACTCGACTCTGCATCAAACGACCGCAGTCCACTCTATTGACGATGCTGCAGATCACTATTGGAGAACAAATATTGTACCATGAAATGGATCTGATCAGACAAAATTGACACACAATCCTTGGCAGTAATATGACCTTGCAGAGTAACCATGGTGTCCAAGGAATACTACAGTAAGGCTGAATAAATCATCACCGAACCCTCGCCATGTTTCGCTCTTGGCAGCAAGCTGTCTGTATCGTAGGCATGGGACATGTATAAGCCAGACATTAACTCGGGCAGCAATTGCAAACAGTGTAAAACAAGACTCAGACAACCAAATTACTTTCTTCCATTGTTCCACATTTAAGTTTTTATGGCTTCAGTACCACGTTTTCCTGTTACACCCATTGCAGTCGCTAATACTTGGTTTGGAAATCCCACATCAGCCTGCAGTTCTCTGCTTATGAAGATCCCTTCCTGTTGTTTTGGTGCTGACAGTGTACTCGAGAGCGAAATTGAGGTTTGCAGTGATTATTATAGCTGCTGTCCTCTTATTTTTCCTCACAGTCCTCATCAATGATCATCTGCGGTGGTTACTCAACACACACTTTCGTTCGCATTGTGACTCAGAGTACGCGTTTCCGCTCTCATTGTATTCGGTATAAATCTTTGATATGGTGCCTCATGAAACACGAACCACTTCAGCTACTTGGTAACACAAGCAAATACCATTAAATCACCAACAATCTGGCCATTTATGAATTCACTTATCTCTGACGTAACACACTTACAGTTGCACAGAACACTCTTCCGATCACGACTGACACTTGCAACGTATTGAGGGCATTGCACAGGTGGCGTTCGTGATCAAATACAACAGCGCACCCAGCAGGTTTGGATAGCATCTGCATTTATGATTAAGCATGCTTTGTATTTCTCGCAGTGTTCCCATATTTTTGTCCAACACCTGTATACCTACATCCATTGTCGAACACCCTGTATATCCACGTCCATACTCTGCAAACTACTATGAAATGCATGGCAGAGGGTACTTCCAACTGAACTAATTACCGTTTCTTCTCCTTGCATTCACGTACGTGCAGTTAAGCTAATCCAATTCTCTTGATACCTGAGGGGGCTTTGTAGGATATTCCAAATTTCTTCTACTAAAATTGGTTCCTTACACTTTGTATGTAGATGTCTGCCAGTCCTGTTTCTCCAGAATTTCCGTGACACAGTCCTGCAGATGATCAGACAAACCTGTGATCATAGCTGTGTCACTTCTCTGTATACGTTCAGTACTCTTGTTCGTCCTATTTGGAAAGGATCACACACACTAGTGCAATATTCTAGGAAGCGTCGTATGAGTGTTTTGTAAGCAGTCTCCATTGAAGACTGAGTACATCCTAGTATTCTACCTATGAAACGAATTCTACGATCTGTTTTGCCTGCAGCTGAGCAAATGATATGGAACTATTCAGTTTGCAGGGTACGTATATATGACGTCTGTTTACATTAATGAACACATTATTTTTTGTCCTACTCACTCAACTATACTTAAAAACATTTTCTTTCTGAGGCTACCGGCTTCTAAAGAGAAGTTCGCCCATGTAGTAGAACTGGGTTGTGAGGGAAAATAATTCTAATTTATATTTAAGTCTTGCTGCGCTAAATGTCAGATATAGTACGTTATTGTGCAAATGATCAAAAAATGCTTTGCAGCGCATTGAACTCCTTTGTAACGCACTGACTGCTTTAATAATGGGTAATAAAGTTCACTTTTTCCTCTAGTGTTGCAGGTGAGTAAATCACTACTCTTCTCAAATTGTGGTGGATTATTTATGACGAATTGGTGACATTGTGGTTAAAATGCACAGCTCCTTGAAGAAGTACCTACATGACGACCGCGTGTGAACATCTCTTATTATTACTTATTATTCTTACTGCTCACTTTTGGGCAATCAGTACCTTATTCCTAACTGGTAATGTCCCAAGAAAATGACTACATGAGTCATTATTCAGAGTAAATACGCAAAATATGTTAGTATGTTGTTTCGAAGACTATCTATTATACTAAGAACAAAAGTAGCTGAGCTTCACTGTTTGAGAAACTCATCAATACGCTTCTTCTACCTCAAGTTTTCATAAGTATGTAGACCCAAAAATTTGGAGCATTCTACCCTGTTTACTGACTCCTGTTCTATTGCCGCGGCAATTGTTGATATTATTCTATTCATTGTACAGAACTGAATATGGTGCATTTTCCCAAAAATTTAGGGAAAGTCCAATTTCAGAGAACCAGTTAATAAGCCTTATAAAAACATCATTAACAATGTCTTCTATTGCTTTCCCTTTTATGCCATTTCTTAAAACACAAGTATCATCTGCAAAAACGTACCACTTTTGCGACCAACTTCGTTTCCACAGTATGTACAGGAACCGTAGACTACAAGGAAGGAGAGATACACAGCACTCAGTCACATTTGAATTGCTTCTATTACTCTTGCATATGTGGAAACGGCTAATTAGAGCCGAAATCTAGATAGGCAAGAGTAGTAAAACTAATGGGTCGCGAATGATTGCCTTCCTTACATTCTGCGACCATCCGTTTCATACCTTCAAAACCTGTTACATCCAAGTATTTTTATGTGTTTACAGATTCCAATTACGACTCGTTGATATTGCAGTTATAAAATACTGCAGTTTTTTCTTTTTGCGAAGTGCGTAATTTTGCATTTTTACCAGTTGAAGCAAGTGTCCAGGTGTTGCATCGATCCGAAATTCTATCAAGATTAGACTGAATATCTGTGGACCGTATTTCAGGCAGATCTTAATTGTAAATAAGTACAACATCTGCAAAAAGTATGAGGTTACCGTTAATATTTTCTGCACTGCCATTAATGTTCAATATGAACAGCATGGGCCCCATCACACATTCCTGGGGAATAGGGTGTCCCAGGAGTAATGGTCAATATTCAGGGATGTTACAGGAACGATCGTTTGAAGCAAAAAACTTCATACAGACATATGTCCTATTCCGAATGATTATCGAGACACAAGACATTTAATGTACATCGTTATTTATTTTCTGTATCCTTTAATAAATTGCCAGCTTTACACATGTACGCATGTACAATAGTTAGTTAATACAACACTATTCGTTTAGCAAGGTATCAGTTTACAAATCCATCTCTAAGTATTGTACACGTCACATCACAGCTGATGTACAGTGCACAATCAATGTTCGAGTATCCCAGAGCGAACTGCAATGCATTTGTGCACTCTTTTGGGGAAACATGTATTGCCTGTCTGAATGCTTCAGCACGTTTCCTAATGAGGGCAGCAGTGTCCATGATGCGTCCACGTAGTTCATCTCGCGTATTCATCTTTTGCTTGTACATCTCAGACTTCATCCAACCTCAAAATCAAAATGGCGTAAGGTCTGGCTATCTTAGTGCCCAGTTAATTGCACTACCACGACCAAACCAGCGACTAGGGAAGAGCGGTTGAGTAGTTTTCTCATACGTCTGGTAAAATGTAGAGGGTCTCCATAATGCCGGAAGTACATTGCAGTCCGTGAGGCCAAGACAACCCTCTTAAGCTTTCAACATGCAAATCATTCTGTCTTGTTAGTCGCTCATCAAAACCTATCAGCATGTTACCGTTCGTGTCACACCAAACAGTGATCGTAAAACGAACTTGTAAATTGGTTTCCACTGTAGCGTGCAGATTTTCCTGCGGCCAACGATAATTATTGAGTGTGGTGTTGATTACGTTCCATATAAACGTTTCTACATGAGCAAAAGGTATTAATAGAAGCAAATGGCGATTATCATGTAACCAGTCACAAAATTTAATTACGGTGCTTTTGTCACTATTATGAAGATTGTGAAAAGGTAGTATGTAAAATGGGTAAAAGTAGCAAGCGAGGGCGACGCCACAGGCAGTTGCGACAGTGGTGATTCCCAGGGGAGTGACAAGCCAGAAGGCGACCTGGCTGCTCTTTGCTCAGAGGTTGTGCGTGGGTTGGAACCCATGCCCCTCAGACAGGCGATAGACGGGGGCTGACGGTGTGACGCCGAGTCCCTCCCTGGGTCTCATCATTTGCGGCAGCAGACAGGAACAGCAAGCCAGCACGGCTATGTCGCCAAGTCTCACAGAGGACCCAGTGTGGCGGTAGACACAGCCTGGTTTCGAACCATAGGCTGCTGCTGGCGCTGCCCAGTAGTCTGATTGGCCAGTGGTGCTCCAGTATTGTAGTGCGGCTACGCAGTAATTACCAAGTCCCTGACTCGAATGACGTAATCTCCTCAAATTTAGCCTCATTTATACACCGGTACTGCCCATTTGTTCCTCTAAAACCTGGTATCTAGTCACACTGCCCATAACAGAGAGACGTGCTTCAGTGCAGTGGCGCCGATCCAGTTGTTACATCATTATGAATTACCTCGAAGAAAACTGTCTATTGACACACAGCTAACATGAGTTTAGACAAGATCATTCCTGTGAAAGAAAACTAGCTCTTTATTCACATGAAGTGCTTAGTGCTATTGACAAGGGATTTCAGATCGATCCCATATTTCTGGTTTTCCGGAAAGTTTTAGACACTGTACCACACAAGTGGCTTGTAGTCATATTGCGTGCTTATGGAATATCGTCTCAGATATGTGACTGGATTTGTGATTTCCTGTCAGAGAGGACACAGTTCGTAGTAACTGACGGAAAGTCATCGAGTCTAACAGATACGATTTCTCGCGTTCCGCAAGGTAGTGTTATAGGCCCTTTGCTTTCCTTATCTAAATAAACGATTTGGCAGACAACCTGAGTAGCCGTCTTAAGTTGTTTGCAGATGACGCTGTCGTTTATCGACTAATAAAGTCATCAGAAGATCAAAACAAATTGCAAAACGATTTAGAAAAAATAGCTGAATGGTGCGAAAATTGGCAGTTAACCCTAAATAACGAAAATGTGAGGTCATCCACATGGGTGGTAAAAGGAATTCGTTAAACTTCGGTTTACAATAAATCTGTCTAATCTAAAAGCCCTAAATTCAACTAAAAGCCTAGGTATTACAATTACGAACAACTTAAACTGGAAGGAACACATAGAAAATGTTGTGGGGAATGGTACCCAAAGACGGCGTTTTATTGGCAGGACACTTAGAAAACGTAACAGAACTACTAAGGAGACTGCCTATACTACGCTTGTCCGTCGTCTTTTAGAATACTGCTGCGCGGTGTGGGATCCTTACCAGATAGGACTGACGGAGTGCATCGAAAAAGTTAAAAGAAGGGCAGCACGTTTTGTATTATCGGAAAATATGGGAGAGAGTATCACAGAAATGATAAGAATTTTGACTCGACAAAATTAACAGAAAGGCGTTTTTCGTAACGGCGGAATCTTTTCACGAAATTCCAGTCTCCAACTTTCCCCTCCTAATGCGAAAATATTTTGTTGACACCGACCTGCATAGGGAGAAACAATCACCTCTATAAAATAAGGGAAATCAGAGCTCGTACGGAAAAATATAAGTGTTTGTTCTTTCCCCACGCTATACGAGATTGGAATAATAGAGAATTGTGATGGTGTTTCGATTAGCCCTCTGCCAGGCACTTACATGTGATTTGCAGAATATCCTTGTACATGTAGAGGTACAATCTTTGCTGCGTGGGGCAATTTACCAATGCGTAGGCTGTACTTGCTTCACAACTCACTTACGCATCTATTATTCTGCCTTATTTGTCGACGTAGCGTGGCTGGTGGCCAGCAGTGTCACTATAATACTCCATGGTAGCCTCCATGCTACTTTCAGCGCTTACAATAAAGATTTATTACATTTACCAGAATTCTGGGTAGTATCACTACGCAGTGTAGTAGGAGTAATACCACCTACATTCTGCATATATGGGTTCTCATTCAGAATGTTGTTTGCTTGTGAGATGATCGTGTTACGCCTCACAGTACGAACAGAAACGTCTACCAGAACGTTTCAGCATTCGACAGTGGCAGCATCGTGAACATTCGAAACAGTGGTTTATCGTTCCGCGATATCACTACTTGCGTTGGTTGGCATCCCACGATTGTCACGTGATACGGAATTAATGCGTTTAGTAGATTCCTGTTCAGCGACATGAGGGATCGCAACAATCACATATGTCTGGAGACGGTGGGACATGCATATTCATTCAGCTGTGCAGGATCACAAAGTGAACTTACATTACAAGAACCAGGAAATGGGTTTGCTTACTACACGACAAGTATCCACGCGGAGACTGAGGTGACGTCTCGGGCACTACGGACTATCAGTGCAGAAACCATTGCTGCTGCAACCCTTGACACTGCATCAGAGGGAGGTGTGGTGACAACCTTGGACACAGGAGTGGCGCCATGACACTCTTTCTGCGTATGCCATCATGGTTTTTCAGCTTCCCCATCATTGTCATACATGCACCAATACCTGGAAATATGCTATTGAGGGCCAATGCGTACAGGAAATGTTTACTTCCGGTTCTCACAGCCGGTAACTTGGTCAGCAGCCGTTATATTTCCGACTCCTTTAGCCCAATGCCATTGCCTTATATTTGAGGTCTCCAAAACGTTATATTTCAGCAAGACGAGGCAAGAACGCATGTAACCACACTGTCCAAACCTACCTCTATACAGAGGGTGTACAACTGTAGTCCTGGCCAACACGTTCTCCAGATCTTTCGCCAATTAAATACATTTGGTCACGGGTTGCCAAGAGACTAGGATTCTTGCACTTGACACTACGATTGTCATGTAACTGAAACAGCATAGCGTGCTGCACCAATGCCTCTCATACAAGCTCAGTGCAACTCATTGCTCAGCCAAATTGGAGCCATCGTTGCTGCCAGAACTGACCACCTGACAAAAGCCTGAATGACCACCTTTTGCAGTGTGAGATGTGCAGAAGGAGTCAGTGAGGTTCTAGGGGTACAGAGAGGGATGTGGAGTCATGCCGACTACAGCACCATAGCCAGCTGAGCTAGGTTTCTCGGTTGAGGCTCCATGGTGGGATCGAGCTGGTCCCACAGATTCTCAACTAGGTTCAATCCAGGGAGGTTGGTAGCCAGGGGAGAACAGTATACTCATCCTGGTACTACTCGAAACACGCACATACACTGCAAGCTATGTGACACGATGCTTTCTCCTGCCGGTAAGTGGCATCATGTCAAGGAAAAAAAAAATCATGTGGGGGACAGATGGATATAAATACACTCCTGGAAATTGAAATAAGAACACCGTGAGTTCATTGTCCCAGGAAGGGGAAACTTTATTGACACATTCCTGGGGTCAGATACATCACATGATCACACTGACAGAACCACAGGCACATAGACACAGGCAACAGAGCATGCACAATCTCGGCACTAGTACAGTGTATATCCACCTTTCGCAGCAATGCAGGCTGCTATTCTCCCATGGAGACGATCGTAGAGATGCTGGATGTAGTCCTGTGGAACGGCTTGCCATGCCATTTCCACCTGGCGCCTCAGTTGGACCAGCGTTCGTGCTGGACGTGCAGACCGCGTGAGACGACGATTCATCCAGTCCCAAACATGCTCAATGGGGGACAGATCCGGAGATCTTTCTGGCCAGTGTAGTTGACTTACACCTTCTAGAGCACGTTGGGTGGCACGGGATACATGCGGACGTGCATTGTCCTGTTGGAACAGCAAGTTCCCTTGCCGGTCTAGGAATGGTAGAACGATGGGTACGATGACGGTTTGGATGTACCGTGCACTATTCAGTGTCCCCTCGACGATCACCAGTGGTGTACGGCCAGTGTAGGAGATCGCTCCCCACACCATGATGCCGGGTGTTGGCCCTGTGTGCCTCGGTCGTATGCAGTCCAGATTGTGGCGCTCACCTGCACGGCGCCAAACACGCATACGACCATCATTGGCACCAAGGCAGAAGCGACTCTCATCGATGAAGACGACACGTCTCCATTCGTCCCTCCATTCACGCCTGTCGCGACACCACTGGAGGCGGGCTGCACGATGTTGGGACGTGAGCGGAAGACGGCCTAACGGTGTGCGGGACCGTAGCCCAGCTTCATGGAGACGGTTGCGAATGGTCCTCGCCGATACCCCAGGAGCAACAGTGTCCCTAATTTGCTGGGAAGTGGCGGTGCGGTCCCCTACGGCACTGCGTAGGATCCTACGGTCTTGGCGTGCATCCGTGCGTCGCTGCGGTCCGGTCCCAGGTCGACGGGCACGTGCACCTTCCGCCGACCACTGGCGACAACATCGATGTACTGTGGAGACCTCACGCCCCACGTGTTGAGCAATTCGGCGGTACGTCCACCCGGCCTCCCGCATGCCCACTATACGCCCTCGCTCAAAGTCCGTCAACTGCACATACGGTTCACGTCCACGCTGTCGCGGCATGCTACCAGTGTTAAAGACTGCGATGGAGCTCCGTATGCCACGGCAAACTGGCTGACACTGACGGCGGCGTTGCACAAATGCTGCGCAGCTAGCGCCATTCGACGGCCAACACCGCGGTTCCTGGTGTGTCCGCAGTGCCGTGCGTGTGATCATTGCTTGTACAGCCCTCTCGCAGTGTCCGGAGCAAGTATGGTGGGTCTGACACACCGATGTCAATGTGTTCTTTTTTCCATTTCCAGGAGTGTATTTTGTTGAAATATTGTCCTTCCAGAATGATGAGATTACCCAGGGAATGCCACTGAAAACATTCCCCAGATCATAAAGCTCCCTCCTGGTTGCTGGGTGTTTCCCTTCAGACATTCCTATGGAACATGACACGTAATTCATCTGAAAAGAACAGCTGTCGAGACACTCAGTGGCCGCCAGTTGAAGTATTGGCGTGCAAATTACAGCCTTTGCCGCCGATGAATATCAGTCAGCATGGGTGCATGAACCAGAGACCTCTTCCAGGGCTCATACACAGCGAAGTTCGCTGAACGGTCGTTGAGGAGACACTGTTGCTACCTCCTTGGGTCATCTAGGTGGTCAATTGCTTAGCAGTTGCACGTCTATTCCCCCATATACATCTCCTCCGCCGTCGTTCACCTCTGTTGTCTATGGCCCGTGGTGCACCACAATTGCCTCAATGCCGGTTCTGGATGTGCAGTATACTTTAACCACAGTGGCAAATGAACAGTTTACAAAAATAGCCATTTCGGAAATACTTCCGCCCTTGGCCCGAAAGCCATTCATCATACTCTTTTCGGCATCACATAAATCACTCCATTTCCATATTGCGATAACAACTGCACTGTTTTCCGCATCCCCACGACACTGCTGGTGGTGCCACCTGTCACCAAATGTCTTTCAGTGGTTATTGCATGTTGACGTCGAGTATAGGCGGTGGTCACATTAATGTTACTGGACTGTGTAAAATTCTACTACCACTGTACGCGCACTATGACTAAAATGTCATTATTTCCTATCCTTCCTGGTGAGCAGTTTCAACGGCCAGCAATGTATTTTCGATCGTTCTTACAATAAGCTACAAGGGTTTCATCAACTGTTACCACTGGCGGATTCTTATTTCTATTCCAAAACAATGTTTGCATTTATCTCCAAATCTGTCAGGTGTTGCAAGTATGAAGATAGTAATGGTTTCCCACGAATTAGCATTTCAGCATGTAACGTGTCATCTAGCACTGCAGTTGTTTCCTTAGCTAGAGGAAGTGGAGCGTTCTGGTTTTGCACATATATTAATTATGCAAAGAAATTAATTTTCGTTGAGAGAAGAGTAGTAGAAGGAAAGAGGAAAGTTCAATATCCCATCATTCTATTTTGCACAGCGTTATCACCAAAGATATTAACTAAACAACGAAACTAGTCTTCGTACAACGAAGACGATGGAGACATAACGGAACGTTGGGGCTCAAATCCTCAACGACGATGGTATGATTATGTACCGAATACTTCCTCAGTGGGGGAAGCATGGCGAAGAAATTCATCTGCGTCTCATTCAATGAATCGACCTAGAAATTGCTTCAATCGATTCATGTGAACCATAGACAACCTTAATCTCAGTGGCCAGATCATTTACTCGAAATCTATTTCTACTGGAAGCAAATCTACTATCTTAGCAGAAATAAATTATTATTCATTTAATGCATCAGACTGAAGAAGTCAAATCTATATTGGCGCTTTGCACACCTATTACCAACAATAATAACTGTTACAACATTTTAAGGTACTCAGGGAATGCAGAGAATGAAAGCTGAAAGGAAACCGAAAACCTATTACTGACGTTGTAAAGACTTCTGCAATAAATCTGTGAAACTTTACGATTGTGGACTACTGGGAAACGAAAACGTCTGAAACAAAAGCCATTCCGAAACCTGTTGTTTGTGATGACTGGTGTCGTCCCACTAATACTAATGATGATGACAGTGATTATGCAGTTACTGCATTAATTCCTCAGGGACTGAACTGGGATGAGTTAAAAACTCACCAGATATCTCAAGGGAAACTAGCAATGAAGTAATTACAAAGGCCAATAGCAAACAGTTTTTTCGTATCTAGGATTTTAGAATTGATTTTAGCCACAGTTGTGGCGTTAAATCAAAAAGTGAAATCAGTCTTCCTCTATCCGCACTTATTTTCTTGATCATTGTTGTTTGACATGCACTTCTCTATGAAATGTGCATTTGCAAGTCTAGTTTGTGCGCTTCTAAATCACACGTACGAGGATTTGTTCCTGTAGGTTTGCTCTATTGCCGGTCTGCTTTCTAATTAGTTCCAGGAATATCCAACAGATGGAGTTGGAGGTTACTGTGTGAGCTAGGCCGAACAAGGCTGAGCGGGAATGACATCACATGATAAATCAGTTAGGACACATCTATGCAGTAGTTTTTGCATTTGTGTTGTTGAACAGAAATAATATAAGTTAAAGTAGAAGAAGTTGCGTAAATCACATTGATCGTTTTTGCTACATATGCTGAGAATAAACGCTGAAAGAAAACCAAAAACCTATTATTGACTTTGTAAAGACTTTTGCAGTAAATCTATAAAATTTGTACGAAATATTTACGATGGTGGACTAATGGGAAACGAAAACATCTGAAACAAAAGCCGTTCCGTAACCTGTTGTTTGCGAGGACTGGTGTTGTCCCACTTTTACTAATGATGATGACAGTGATTGTGCGGTTATGATATTAATTCCTCAGGGACAGAACTGGGATGAGTTAAAATCTCACCAGATATCTCAAGGTAAACTAGCAATGAAGTAATTACACATGCCAAGAAAAAAATGAATTTTTATATCTAGGATTTTAGAATTAATTTTAGCCACAGTTGTGGCGTTAAATCAAAAAGTGAAATCAGTCTTCCTCTATCCGCTCTTATTTTCTTGATCATTGTTGTTTAACATGCACTTGTACATTAAATGTGCATTTGTAACTCTGGTTTGTGCGCTTCTAAATCACACGTTCGAGGATTGGTTCGTGTAGGTTTGCCATACTGCCGGGCTGCTTTCTAATTAGTTCCAGAAATATCCACCAGATGGAGTTGGAGGTTACTGTGTGAGGTCTGGCCGTACAGGGCTAACTGAGAAAGATGTCACATGACAGTTCTGTTTGAAAACATCTATGTTGCTGTTTTTTGCAGTTGTGTAGTTGAACAGAAATAATATAAGTAAAAGTAGAAGAAGTTGTGTAAATCACTTTGATGGTTTTAGCTACATATGCAGAGAATAAACGCTGAAGGGAAACCGAAAACCTATTATTGACTTTGCAAAGACTTTTGCAATAAATCTGTAAAACTTGTAGAAAATCGTTTACGATTGTGCACTACTGGGAAACGAAGACCTCTGAAACGAAAGCCACTCTGAAACCTGTCGTTTGTGAGGACTGGTGTGGTCCCACTGATACTACTGATGATGACAGTGATTCTGCAGTTATGGCATTAATTCCTCAGGGACTGAACTGAGATGAATCAAAAACTCACCAGATATCTCTAGGGGAACTAGCAATGAAGTAATTACACAGGCCTAGAGCAAACTGTTTTTTTTGTATCTAGGATTTTAGAATTGATTTTAACGACAGTTGTGGTGTTAATTCAGAAGTGAAATCAGTCTTACTCTATCCGCTCTTATTTTTTTGATAGTTGTTGTTTAACATGAACTTGTAGATGAAATGTGCATTTGTAACTCCGGTTTGTGCGCTTCTAAATCACACATACGAGGATTGGTTCCTGTAGGTTTGCCCTATTGCCGGTCTGCTCCCTAAATAGTTTCAGGAATATCCACCAGATGGAGTTGGTGGTTACTGTGTGAGTTCTAACCGTACAGGGCTGACTGAAGAAGATGTCACATTACAGTTCTGTTAGGAAACATCTATGTTGTAGTTTTTTGCACTTGTGTTGTTGAACAGAAATAATATAAGTTAAAGTAGAAGAAGTTGTGTAAATCACTTTGATGGTTTTTGCTACATATGCAGAGAATAAACGCTGAAGGGAAACCGAAAACTTATTACTGACTTTGTAAAGACTTTTGCAATAAATCTCTAAAATGTGTACAAAACGTTTACGATTGTGGACTACCGGGAAACGAATTCCTCTGAAACAAAACAATTCTGAAACCTGTTGTTTGTGAGAACTGGTGTTGCCACACTGATACTAATGATGATGACAGTGATTATGCGGTTATGGCATTAATTCCTTAGGGTTTAAGCTGGGACGGGTTACACAGGCCAAGAACAAACTGGTTTTTTTATATCTAGTATTTTAGAATAGCTTTTAGCCACAGTTGGGGCGTTGAATCAAAAAGTGGAATCAGTCTTCCTCTATCTGCTCTTATTTTTTTGATCATTGTTGTTTAACATGCACTTCAACATGAAATGTGCATTTTTAACTCTGGTTTGTGCACTTCCAATTCACATGTATGAGGATTGGTTCCTGTAGGTTTGCACTATTGTCAGTCTGCTATCAAAGTAGTTCCAGGAATGTCCACCAGATGGAGTTGGAGGTTACTGTGTGAGCTAGGCCGTACAGGGCTGAGTGAGAATGACGTCGCTTGATAATTCAGTTAGGAAACATCTATGTTGTAGTTTTTTGCACTTATGTTGTTGAACAGAAATAATATAAGTTAAAGTGGAAGAAGTTGCGTAAATCACTTTGATGGATTTTGCTACATATGCAAAGAATAAATGCTGAAAGGAAACCGAAAACCTATTATTGACTTTGTAAAGACTTTTACAATAAATCTGTAAAACTTGCACAGAACATTTACAATTGTGAACTACCGGGAAATGAAAACGTCTGAAACAAAAGCCACTCTGGAACCTGTTGTTTGTGAGGACTGGTGTTGTACCTCTGATACTAATGACAATGACAGTGATTATGTGGGTACGGCATTAATTCCTTAGGTTTTAAACTGGGATGAGTTAATAACCCACCAGGGATCTCAAGCCGTCAAAAGAAGCTTCTGAATTACTGGCTTCCAACTTAAATGTACCGGATCAAGGAACCAAGGTTACCTTTTACCATACAACTGAAAATTTCTGGTACCCTTCTTGCTAATAAAATGGACCATCTGAGGCAAAATATCCCTGATTTATAATAAATCTCAGCTGTAAATATGTAATAGGTTTAGTTCAATGGACGTCAAGAGAAAATGACCCTTATAAGACATGATTAAACAATTTGTAGAATAAAGGAAAAATACTCATCTTGTTTCAATGTGAAGAGGCAGCATTCGCCTAATTTGGGTATGAATAGGTTCTCAGATTGTTTACTAGCTTGTGAAGATATTATTTCTTAAGATTTCTTCGGGATTTATTTCAGAATTTGTTTGTTACTCATAGTAAAACATAATACACAGTTTTTTCTCAGTGTCAACTTTTTTTACCAATCAACAAGACAAAAAAACGTAGTCTTATCACCAAAACCTCTTTTCACTCAGAAGGAGCTCATTTTTAGATGTTTGCTGATAGCAAAAACATTACACACCATGTGACACATACAAAATCTTGAAAGTCAACTCAGCTAACAACTATGCCAAATCTGATTTGGGATGCATACAATTCTATGTAACACAAAATTTTTGTCCAAAATGTTCTAGAATTTCCTTTGTCAAAATAATTATTAGTACGACATCTGTTTTTACAAACAGTGGCGATTTATGTAAAAATTGTACCTTTTATGGTTACAAAAATGCGATTTGTAAAAGAAATTTTATATATTCCTGTAGTAAAATTAAGAAATATAAAAATACACCATGTCCCAAGATTAGTTTACATATTGCAGTATTAAATTATTATGTCAAGCAGAAATGTTCTTGTGAAGTTAACTGCGGTTTTTTAATACACTGAAGACTATTGTCTGATAAACAAACAATTACATTTTTCTACAGCTCATATGACATTTGGAATTTTGGTGAGTAACTGTCATATATGGGAAAAACTGTATATATAGAAAATGAAATCCAATAAAAACCTTTAAGGTCAACAATACTTCTTAAATGTAGACTTCTGTACAATTAAATCTGTAGGATGACCAGTTCTCATAATTTTATGTTTTCATGGTTTAACTTGCACTAAAGAGGTAAATTTGGAAAAGAACAGGCTACTATTTCGTAAATACTTCAAAGTATCGTGTACCTATATAAGAGTCGTAAATCTCATACTATACGATCTAAATCGGAATAAATGTTAAACAAATGGATGTGGAATCGTATCTTTCGGTTTTGCCCAAGCTGGTGTCGTACTGAGCTGAAAACGGAAAAATTCAAGCAGGAATATTTGACTATCCACAAATAAGGCAACTTTGCAATATGAAAACTGTCGAGGAACGCTACCAAGGAAGATCGGATATGGCCGTGACTGCAGCTTACTGCTCGAATTTATAAAATGGAACGCTCCATAATAATTCAAGAATGTCATGGAAAAGAAGCTTCCTAAATGTTCAGGGACTGGATTTTATCATCAATGACTATTTATTTTGGATATAATAATATTTATATAACAGAATAGTAAAATTATAGTCTAATTTCATTAAAATCTTCTATTTTAGAATTTTGAGCTCCTTGGCTCAAAACACTCTGGTGTTATGCAAATAAATAGCACTTTACACGAATTTTAATGCTATCGTTTTCAGTCAAGACTAGTTAATGCAACTATAGTAAGAAACATCAAAGTTCCATTGCTCTACATTGAAGTTTTTATGGCTTCAGTACCACGTTTTCCTGTTACACCCATTGCAGTCGCTAATACTTGGTTTTGAAATTTCACATCAGCCTGCAGTTCTCTGCTTATGAAGACCTCTTCCTGTTGTTTTGGTGCTGACAGTGTACTCGAGTGCGACATTGAGTTCTGCAGTGATTATTATATCTGTGGTCCTCTTATTTTTCGTCACAGTCCTCTTCAATGAACAGAACGGCCAAAGTGAGGAAACATGTACGGAGGGAGGAAGAATGTCATTAACGACCCCTTAGTTGGACGAGAGAAAATCATTTGTCGTCCACTGCAAATGAAGTTGGGCCTTTTGAAGCAGTTTGTAAAGGCTTTTGATAAGAACGGGTCACGCTTTGCATATTTAGGGAAATGTGTCTGAGCTGAGAACGGAAAAATTCAAGCAGGAAACTAGTTAATGCAATTATAGTAAGAAACACCAAAGATGAAGCATTTTAAACATTTCATAGGATTTTTAGCCAGCTCGTTGTTACACTGATAACAATCTATGTTTTTACTCGTGAGTATTATGTTTCGCTCTGTGCTCTGCGGTAATGAAGGTTAGAGTTTAACGTACCTTAAATCAGAATTATTACAAAGGGCCACTGCCTTACTTGAAAGGGCAGTTTACAAAGAAATTGGCCATAACCTTATTGAAGAAACCATAACATCATTTGCATGAAATGAGTTAGACAAACATCAGGAATTGTTAATCTTCCTAAATGAGAGTTCAGCGTTTCCATGGCTGCACCACATCGTACGTAAAATACAATGTGGACTGCTGATGTGCTGCAAATTTTGTTTATTATCTGTTGTTTGATTGATACACTAAAAATAGCTACCTCACGTGAACCGGCAAATGCGAAGGAACTTGTGATAAGATAAAACGTTATAAACTACACAGAGGGCATCCACCGCATTCACCAAATTTCATTAATAAAACCCAGCGGGGTGACGAAGTGGGTCGAACCAGGAGTCACAGTAAGGAAACCAGTGATTTGAATCTCAGTCAGTCCATCCACATTTAGGTTTCCTGCAGTCTTCCAAACATAAGCTTACACTGGAGAATGATGAGAAAGAAACCTAAATGTAAATGCACTGACCGAGATTCGAACCACTGTCCTCCTGACTGTGAGTCCTGGATCTTCCCACTTCGCCACCTCGCTGGGTTTGTGCTTTTGTCTAAGGAAAGGAGTATTCTCCTACACAGAAACGTGTAAGTGATTGCGCATGCGCGCGTGTCTGTGTGTGCGCGTGTGCTTGTGTATGTGTGTGTGTGTGTGTGTGTGTGTGTGTGTCTGTGAGCTCGTGGTCATGTGCTCGGTGGAAGGCGGGCTGGGGCAACGGTAGCGGATACGCGAAGGCGTACCTCCAGGAACGTTACGACGCTTTCACGCGTGTGGGACAGCGAGAAAACGGATTTACTACCGTTCCTGTTCGCTTGAACAATCTTATAGTACACAGCCATCTCTGGAGAAGCAGAGAAAGAAGGAGGAACTTCGTAACTTGGTCATTTCCAACAGTAGTCTATATCTACATCTACAGGGCGTCGACACAAACAAGGAAAAACGTAAAGTACAACATCTTACCACGCCTATCGCGGTGAAGGAAAATCGTTGCAATTCTAAACAGCTTCTAGTCATCACAGAATGACGAAGTACAGGTTCTGTGCGGTTTGCAGGGAAATCTTGTACCATTGTTCTTGAAAAATATTGGGAACTTCAGGTAGTGATGATGGAACTGAGTAGTGATCACGAACACTTCATTCCCAATTCGACGATGAAGGCTGAATAATGCTGAGATCTGTCACTGTGGTGGCCAGGGAAGATGCAACAAATCAATCTCTTGATCACAAACCAGTCCTGGACGATGCGAGCTGTGCGAACAGGAACCGTGACTTCTTGGAACACAGCATCTATATCTACATGATTATTCTGCTGTTCACAAGAAAGTTCCTGGCAGAGGGTTCAATAAACAACCACTTTCAAGCTGCCTCTCTACCATTCCACTCTCGAACGGTGCACGGGGAAAGCGAGCCCTTAAATTTTTCTGTGCGAGCCCTAATTTCTCTTACTTTATCGTGATGATTATTTCTTCCTATGTAGGTGGGCGTCAAGAGAATGTTTTCGCATTCGCAGTAGAAAACTGGTATTGAAGTTTCATGAGAAGATCCCGTTGCAACGAAAATCTCCTTTGTTTTAATGATAACCACTCCAATTCACGTATCATGTCTGTGGCACTATCACCCCAACTTCGCGGTAATGCATAACGAGCTGCCCTTCTTGGTACTTTTTCGATGTCATCGGCCAGTCCCATCTGTTGCGAATCCCACACCACACAGAAATACTCCAGAATAGAACGGACAAGCGTTGTGTAAGCAGTCTCTTTAGTAGACCTGTCACACCTTGTAAGTGTTCTGCCATTGAATCTCAGTCTTTGGTTGGCTGTATCCACAACATTGTCTATGTGATCGTTCCAATTTAGGATATTTGTAATTGCAATCGTTTATTATTCAGTTGAATTTACACAGTTCAGATTTGTGTGGCTTACCGTGAATCGAAATTTAGCGGATTTCTTTTAATACTCATGTGAATAACTTCACACTATACTTTACTCAGGGTCAATTGCCTCTTTTCACACCATACTGATACCTTTTCTAAATCATTTTGTCATTCGTTTTGGTCGTCTGATGACTTTACAAGACGGTAAATAACAGCATCATCTGCAAACAATCTAAGACGGCTACTGAGATTGTCTCCTACGTCGTTAACATAGATCAGGAACAATAGAAGGTCTGTAACACTTCCTTGGGGAACGCCGGATATTATTTCTGTTTTACTAGATGACTTTCCGTCTATTACTACGAACTGTGACCTTTCTGACAGGGAATCATGAATCCAGCCGCATAACTGAGGCGATATTCCATAGGCACACAGTTGGTTAGAAGATGCTTGTGAGGAACAGTGTCGAAATCCGTCTGGAAATCTAGAAATATGGAATCAGTTTGACATCCCCTGTCGATAGCACTCATTACTTCATTAGTATAAAGAGCTAGTTGTGTTTCAAAAGAATGATATTTTCTGAATTCGTGCTGACTACGTGTCAATAAATCGTTTTCCTCGAGGTACTTCATAAAGTCCGAATACGGCGTATGTTCCAAAATCCTATTGCAAATCGACGTTAGTAATATGGGTCTGTTATTCAATGGATTACTCCTACTTCCCGTTTTGGGTATTGGTGTCACTTGAGTAATTTTCCAGTCTTTAGGTACGGATCTTTCTGGGAACGACCGGTTGTATCTAATTGCTAAATATGGAGCAATTGTATCAGCATACTCTGAGAGGAACCTTACTGGTATACAGTCTTGACCGGAAGCCTTGCTTTTATTAAGTGATTCTAGCTACTTTGCGACACCAAGGATATCTATTTCTATGTTTCTCATCTAGACAGTTGTTCTGGATAGGGATTCAGGAATATTAACTTCGTCTTCTTTGTTGAAGGAGTTTCTGAAAATTATGTTTAGTATCTGTTCTTTAGTGGCAGTGTCATTAGTGACTTCAGCGTTGTTATCGCGCAGTGATGGTAGGGGAACTCGGGCAGAACGGGATAGCAGGGCACAATGGGAAATTACTCTTTACTAGACTGCACAGTGTTGCAACCTGCTGTATGGCCATGTAACTATTTCTCCGAATGTAAGGGAAGTGAGGGCAGCCATTCTGATTTAGTTTGAAGTGCGAGATCTAAGTGAATTGTTGTCCGTCACGTTACCGCTTGTGTTGTTCTAACGTTTGGTGAGTTTCAACGCCAGGTAAGTTGTTAATTGTATACCCTAAAATGACACATTCCCTTAAATTGCATGGTATTTGTTATACTTTAGTTATTTAATGCATTTAAATACGTTAGTTACTACACTCCATAAAAGTTGTTATCCTCAAAAGTGCTCTTGGGCGGAACAGGACAAGGCAGAATGGAATAGTGTCCCGTTGTGCTCCGTCATATTTTGATGCAAGTAGAAAGCAAACCCAGCCTGGATGTTCATGGATGCCAGACTCTCCCAACCAGCTACGTTCGCCGAACAACACAGTTTTCCAGATATCGCCCGAGGCTGTCATTCCAATCCCACTAATCTGTCAATATACTCGGCGGAGTACAAGACGAAAAGGAAAAACCGTCGTATTAACAGATTCTCCTTATAAGAAGGAACTGCACAATGCTGTCACTCATAAACTAGGCCTACAGAAAGGATGAGGGTGCACAAATATAAACAAAGTCAGGACAGAGACGTCAGGTGCAATGCAACTTAAGGCAAAAATATCAAACTGTACAACCAAAAAAACCGAAACAGAGAACATCAAAGACCTTAAGAAAAATAAAAGGAAGAAGTGATGGAGAAGAGAGAATCAGAGAGAGAGGATGCTGAGTGTCTCTACTGTGGGGACTTCTACTCCGTTTCTAATGAGGGCTGGGTAGCATGCCAGAGTGGGCGCACTATTCATGTGCTGGCATAGACAGTGAAGATGAAGAGGAAATACTGATTTGTGACTATTGTCGAAAGGGCTAGTGGTTTGGTGGTTATTAAGCATTGTACATTTTTCAGAATGACATTAAAATATTTTCTTATTTTGAAGAATGACTTTTTAATTATTTAAATTACACATTCCTCAGTCTGAATTGCCTGTTAAACAACATTTTGTCATAGTTTAATACGATTTTCGTAATTCAAATTCAACGTGTATGCAATAATTTAACAAAAAATACCCTTATCCCATTCTGCCCCGTGGGTGGGGCGGAACGGGAAATATGCAAGACTTTCTTCGAAAAATTGTTAAAAATGCAAAATGTATTGTTTTAAGTGATTTTAAATAAGGTACATTAGGTTACATTACAAGGTGTTTTTTTTATCACTTTAAGAAGTGTTTCCTTGTGTTCCCTTATTTTATAGAAATTCTTAAACTTTAAGTATCCCTTTCCGCCCCGAGTTCCCATGTTAATTGCGTCTTGCCACTAGTGTGCTTTATGCATCACCAGAATCTCTTTGGGTTTCCAGCCAGAATTCGTGACAGAGTTTCGTTGTGGAAATTATTAAAAACATCTCGCATTGAAGTACGCACTATATTTCGAACTTCTGCAAAACTTTGCCAGTCTTGGTTATTTTGCGTTCTTTTAAATTTGGCATGCATTTTTCGCTGTTTCTTCAACAGTGATCTGATCCGTTTTGTGTACCATGGGGGATCAGTACCATCACTTATTAATTTATGTGGTATGTATCTCTCAATTGCTGGCGATATTATCTTTTGGAAATCATTCCACAACTTTTCTACACTTACATGATCAAATCGGGAGGAGTGCAGACTGTCTCTTAAAAAGGCGTTAAGAGCATTTTTATCAATTTTTAAAATAGATATACTTTGCGTTTCTTTTTGATGGTTGTAGGAGTTATGGTATTCAGACTAGCAACTACTGCCTTGTGGTAGCTAATCCTTGTATTCGTCACGATACTCACTATTTATCCAGGATTATTTGTTGCTAAGAGGTCAAGTATGGTTTCGCAACCATTTACGCACGAGTTAGCTTGTGAACTAACTGTTCAAAATAATTTTCTGAGAAAGCATTCAGTACAATTTCGGATGACGTTCTATGTCAGCCACCTGCTTGAACGTATAATTTTTCGAGCAAATCGAGGGTAGATCAAAGTCACCACCGACTATAATTGTATGAGTGGGGTACATATTTGAAATGAGAATCAAGTTTCCTTTGAACTGTCCAGCAACTACATCTTCTGAGTCGGAGCAAACGACCGCAGTCCATTCTATCGACGATGCTTCAGATCACTATTGGAGAACAAATATTGTACCATGAAATTGACAGAATATCCTTGGCAGTTATATGACCTTGCAGACTAACCATGGGGTCCAAGGAATTTCACGGTATGGCTGAATAAATCATCACCGAACCCTCGCCATGTTTCGCTCTTGGCAGCATGCTGTCTGTATTGTAGGCTTGGGACATGCATATGCCAGACATTAACTCGGGCAGTAATTGCAAACAGTGTAAAACAAGACTCAGACAACCAAATTACTTTCTTCCATTGTTCCACATTTAAGTTTTTATGGCTTCAATACCACGTTTTCCTGTTAAACCCATTGCAGTCGCTAATACTTGGTTTTGAAATCCCACATCAGCCTACAGTTCTCTGCTTATGAAGATCCCTTCCTGTTGTTTTGGTGCTGACAGTGTACTCGAGTGCGAAATTGAGTTCTGCAGTGATTATTATAGCTGTTGCCCTCTTATTTTTCGTCACAGTCCTCTTCAATTATCACCTGCGGTGGTTACACAACACACACTTTCGTTCGCATTGTGACTCAGAATACGCGTTTCCGCTCTCATTGTATTCGGTAAAAATCTTTGATACGGTGCCTCATGAAACACGAGCCACTTCAGCTACTTGGTAACAGAAGCAAATACTATAAAATCTCCAAGAATCTGGCCATTTATGAATTCACTTACTTCTGACATAACACACTTACAGCTGCACAGAACACTCTTCCGACCACGACTGACACTTGCAACGTATTAAGTGTATTGCACAGGTGACGTTCGTGATCAAATACAACAGCGCACCCAGCAGGTTTGGCTAGCATCAGCATTTATGATTAAGCATGCTTTGTATTTCTCGCAGTGTTCCCATGTTTTTGTCCAACACCTGCATAACTACATCCATTGTCGAACACCCTGTATATCCACATCCATACTCTGCAAACCACTATGAAATGCATGGCAGAGGGTACTTCCAACTGAACTTATTACCGTTTTTTCTCCTTGCATTCACGTACGTGCAGTTAAGCTAATCCAATTCTCTCGATCCCTGAGGGGGCGTTGTAGGATATTCCAAATTTCGCCTACTAAAACTGGTTCATTACACTTTGTATGTAGATGTCTGCCAGTCCTGTTTCTCCAGAATATCCGTGACACAGTCCTGAAGATCAGACAAACCTGTGATAATAGCTGTGTCTCTCCTCTGTATATGTTCAGTACTCTTGTTCGTCCTATTTGGAAAGGATCACACACACTAGTGCAATATTCTAGGACGGATCGTATGAGTGTTTTGTAAACAGTCTCATTTGTAGACTGAGTACATCCTAGTATTCTACCTATGAAACGAATTCTACTGCTTTGCCTACGGCTGAGCAAATGATATGGATTTATTCAATTTACAGGGTACGTATATATGACGTCTGTTTACATTACTGACCACATTATTATTTGTCCTGCACACTCTACTAAATTTAAAAACATTTTCTTTTTTGAGGCTACCGGCTTTTAAAGAGAAGTTCGCCCATGTAGTAGAACTGGGTTGTGCTGGGAAAATAATTCTAATTTATATTTAAATCTTGCTGCGCTACCTGTCAGACATAGTACGTTATTGTGCAAATGATCAAAAAATTCTTTGCAGCGTATTGAACTCCTTTGTGAGTCACTGAAAGCTTTAATAATGGGTAATAAAGTTCACTTTTTCCTCTAGTGTTGCAGCTGAGTAAATGACTACTCTTCTCAAATTGTTGTGGATTATTTATGACGAATTTGTGACATCGTGGTTAAAAATGCACAGCTCCTTGACGAAGTATGAACATGACGACCGTGTGTGAACATCACCTATTATTACTTATTATTCTTACTGCTCACTTTTGGGCAATCAGTACCTTATTTCTAACTGGTAACGTCCCAAGAAAATGACTACATGAGTCATTATTCAGAGTAAATACACAAAATATGTTAGTATGTTGTTTCCAAGACTAGCAATTATACGAAGAACGAAAGTAGCTTAATTTAACCGTTTGAGAAACTGAGCAACACGCTTCTTCCAGTTCAAGTTTTCATCAGTATGTAGACCGAAAAATCTGAAGCATTCTACCCCGTTTTCCGACTCCTGTTCTTGTGCCACGCCTATTGTTGATATTACTCCGTTTATTGTACAGAACTGAATATAGTGTATTTTCCCAAAAATTTAGCGAGAGTCCAATTTCCGAAAATCAGTTAATAACCCTTCGAAAAACATAATTAACAATGTCTTCTGATCCTTTCCCTTTATTGGCATTTCTTAAAACACAAGCAACATCTCCAAAAACGTACAAGTTTTGCGATCAACTTTGATTCCACAAGGAACTGTTGTGCACAGGGACCGTACACTACAAGGAAGGAGAGAAACACAGCATTCAGTCGCATTTCCATAACTTTTCTTACTCTTGCATATGCGAAGAGCCGGCCGCGGTGGCCGAGTGGTTCTAGGCTCGTCAATCCGGAACCCCCCCCCCCCCCCCTCAATGCTACGGTCCCAGGTTCGAATCCTGCCTCAGGCAGGCATGAATGTGTGTGATGTCATTAGGTTAGTTAGGTTTACGTAGTTCTACGTTCTAGGGGACTGACGACCTCAAATATTAAGTCCCATAGTGCCCAGAGCCATTTGAACCATATGTGAAGACGGCTACTTAGAGCCGAAATCTAGATATGCAACACTAGTAAAACTAACGGGTCGCGAATGATTGCCGTGTGTCTCTTCTTCCTTAAATTCTGCGATCATTCCGTTTCTTTCCTTCAAAACCTGTTACACCCAAGTATTTGTATGCGTTGACAGATTCGAATTAAGACTCGTTGATATTTCAGTTATAAAATACTACATTGTTTTCTTTTTGCAAAGTGCATAATTTTGTATTCTTGGCACTTGAAGAAAGTGACCAGGTGTTGCATCACTCTGAAATTCTATCAAGATTAGACTAAATATCTGTGGACCGTATTTCAGGCAGCTCTTATTGTAAATAACTACAGCATCTACAAAAAATCTGAGGTTACCGTTAATATTTTCTGGATTGTCATTAAAATTCAACATGAACAGCAAGGGCCCCAACACACCTACCTGGGGAACATGGTGTCCCAGGAGGAATGGTCAATATTAAGGGACATCACAGGAACGATCATTTGAAGCAAAAAACTTCATACAGGCATATGCCCTATTCCGAATGATTTTCGAGACAGAACACATTTAATGTACATCGTTATTTATTTTCTGTATTCTTCAATAAATTGCTAGCTTCACTCATGTACAACAGTTAGTAACTATAACATTTTTAGTATCAGCTCAAAAATATGTTTTTTAGCACATACATCTCAAAGTATTATCGTACACGTAACATCGCAGCTGATCTACGGTGTACAATCAGTGTTCGAGTATCCCAGCGCCAACTTCAATGCATTTGTTCACTCTTGGAGAAGATGTTGTGTTGCCTGTCATCGCCTCAGCATGTTCCCAAATAAGGGTAGCAGTGTCCATGATGCGACCATGCGGTTCATCTCTCGTACTTATCTTTCGCTTGTACATCAAACACTTCACCAAAACTCAAAGTCAAAAATCTAATGACGTAATACCTGGCGATCATAGTGGCCAGTTAATTGGACTACTGCGACCAAACCAGCGACTAGCGAAGTGCGGCTGAAAAGTTTTCTCATACGTCTGGTAAAATGTAGAGGGTCTCCATAATGCTGGAAGTACATTGCAGTCCGTGTGTGTAAGAGAATGCTGTCAAGCTTTCAACATGCAAATCATTCTGCCTTGTTATTTGCTCTTCTAAAATGAGTGAACCTATCAGCATGTTGCCCAAAGAGTCACACCAAACAGTGATCGTAAAAAGAACTTGTAAATTGGTTTCCGCTGTTGCATGCAGATTTTCCTGCGGCCATCGATAATTATTCAGTGTGTTGTTGATTACATCCGATATAAACGTGTCTACATGAGCAAGAAGTATTAATGGAAGCAAATGACGATTGTCATGTAATCAGTGACAAAATTTTATTACGATGGTATTGTTGTTATTATGAAGATTGTGAAAAGGAAGTGTGGAAAATGAGTAAAACTAAGCTGTGAGGGCGAGGCCACAGGCACTTGCGACAGCGGCGCTTCCCAGGGGAGTGACACGCCAGAAGGCGACTTGGCTGCTCTTTGCTCTGCGGTTGTGGAGGCGGTTTTGCGTTGGTCTGAACCCATAACCCTCAGACAGGCGATCGACGGGGGGTGACGTTGTGACGTCGAGTCCCTCCCTGGGTCTCATCATTTGCGGCAGCACACAGGATCAGCAAGCCAGCAGGACTATGACGCCAAGTCTCACAGAGGACCCAGTGTGGCGGCAGACACAGCCTGGTCTCGAACCACAGGCTGCTGCTGGCGCTGCCCAGCCGTCTGATCGGCCAGGGTGCTCCAGCATTGTAGTGCGGCTACTCAGCAATTACCAAGTCCCTGACTCGAATAACATCCTTTCCTCAAATTCAGCCTCATTTATACTCCATTACTGCCCATTTGTACCTCTAAAACCTGGTGTCTAGTCACACTGCCCATAACAGAGAGACCTGCTTCAGTGTAGTGGCAACGACCCAATTGCTACATCATTATGAATTACCTAGAAGAAAACTGTCTATTGACACACAGTCAACATGGGTTTGGAAAGGATCGTTCCTGTGAAACACAACTAGCTCTTTATTCACATGAAGTGCTTAGTGCTATTGATAAGGGATTTCAGATAGATTCCATATTTCTGGATTTCTGGAAAGTTTTATACACTGTACCGCACAAGCGGCTTGTAGTGAGATTACGTGCTTATGGAATATCGTCTCAGTTATGTGACTGGATTTGTGATTTCCTGTCAGAGAGGTCACAGTTTGTGGTAATTGGCGGAAAGGCATCGTGTAAAACAGATGTGATTTCTCCCGTTCCTCAATGTAGTGTTATAGGGCCTTTGCTGTTCCTTATCTATATAAACGATTTGGGAGACAACCTGGGCAGCCGTCTTAAGTTGTTTGCAGATGACGCTGTCGTTTATCGACTAATAAAGTCATCATAAGATCAAAACAAATTGCAAAACTATTTAGAAAAAATGTCTGAATTGTGCGAAAATTGGCGGTTGACCCTAAATAACGAAAAGTGTGAGGTCATCCACATGAGTGCTAAAAGGAATTGGGTTACACCATAATTCTGTCTAATCTAAAAGCCATATTCAACTAAAAGCCTAGGTATTACAATTACGAACAACTTAAACTGGAAGGAACACTTAGAAAATGTTGTGGGGATGGCTACCCAAAGACTACGTTTTATTGGAAGGACACTTCGAAAATGTAACAGAACTACTAAGGAGACTGCCTACACTACGCCTATCCGTCGTCTTTTAAAATACTGCTGCACAGTGTGGGATCCTTACCAGATAGGACTGACGGAGTACATCGAAAAATTTCAAAGAAGGGCAGCACGTTTTGTATTATCGCAACATTTGGGAGAGAGTGTCACAGAAATGATACAGAATTTTGGCTGGACAAAATCAAAAGACAGGCGTTTTTCGTAGCGACGGAATCTTCTCATGATATTCCAATCAACAACTTTCTCCACCGAATGCGAAAATATTTTGTTGACACCGATCTACATAGGTAGAAACGATCACCTCGGTAAAATAAGGGAAATCAGAGCTCGTACGGAAAGATGTAGGTGTTTGTTCTTTACACACCTACACGAGATTGGAATAATAGAGTTGTGAAGGTGGTTCGATTAGCCCTCTGCCAGGCACTTCAATGTTATTTGCAGAGTATCCTTGTAGATGTAGATATAGATGTAGATGCCGATTCTTTGCTGCGTGGGACAGTTTACCATTGTGCTAAGCTATTCTTGCTTCACAACTCACTTACACATCTATTATTCAGAATGTTGTTTGGTTGTGAGATGACCGTGTTACGCCACACGTACGAACAGAAACGTCTACCAGAACGTTTCAGAATTCGACAGTGGCAGCATCGTGAACATTCGAAACAGTGGTTTATCGTTCCGCGATAACACTACTTGCGTTGGTTGGCACCCCACGATTGTCACGTGATATGGAATTAATGCTTTTAGTAGATTCCTATTCAGCGACATGAGGGATCGCAACAATCACATATGTCTGGAGCCCGTGGGACATGCATATTCATTCAGCTGTGCAAGATCACAAAGTAAAGTTACATGCCAAGAACCAGGAAATGGGTTTGCTTACTACACGACAAGTATCCACGCGGAGAGTGAGGTGACGTCTGGATGTCTGGAGCCCGTGGGACATGCATATTCATTCAGCTGTGCAAGATCACAAAGTAAAGTTACATGCCAAGAACCAGGAAATGGGTTTGCTTACTACACGACAAGTATCCACGCGGAGAGTGAGGTGACGTCTCGAGCACTACGGACTATCAGTGCAGAAACCATTGCTGTTGCAACCATTGACACTGCAGCAGAGGGAGGTGTGGTGACAACCTTGGACACAGGAGTGGCGTCATGACACGCCTTCTGCGTATACCATCATGGTTTTTCAGCTTTCCAATCATTGTCATACATGCTCCAATACATGGCATCATGCTATTCAGGCCAATGCGTACAGGAAATGTCTACTTCCGGTTCTCACAGCCGGTAACTTGGTCAGCAGCCGTTACATTTAAGACTCCTTAGGCCCAAAGATGTATCCTTATATTTGAGGTCTCCAAAACGTTATGTTTCAGCAACATGCTGCAAGACCGCATGTAACTACACTGTGCAAACCAATCTCTATACAGAGGGTGTACAACTGTAGTCCTGGTCAAAACGTTCTCCAGATCTCTCACCCATTGAATACATTTGGTCACGGGTTGCCAAGAGACTAGGCTTCTTGCACTTGACACTACTATTGGCATGTAACTGAAACAGCATAGCGTGCTGCACCAATACCTCTCATACAAGCTCAGTGCAACTCAATGCTCAGACAAATTGGAGCCATCGTTGGTGCCAGAACTGACCACCTAACAAAAGCCTGAATGACCACCTTTTGCAGTGTGAGATGTGCAGAAGGAGTCAGTGAGGTTCTAGGGGCACAGAGAGGGATGTGGAGTCATGCCGACTCCATGGCCATTGCCAGCTGAGCTAAGTTTCTCGGTTGAGGCTCCCTGGTGGGATCGAGTTAGTCTCACAGATTCTCAACTAGGTTCAATAAAGGGAGGTTGGTAGCCAGGGGAGAACAGTATACTCGAAATATGCACATACACTTCAAGCTATTTGACATGATGCTTTGTCCTGCCGGTAGGTGGCATCATTTCAAGAAAAACAAAATTCATGTAAGGGACATATGGAATTAAGTACTTTGTTGAAATATTCTGCCTCCAGAATGATGACATTATCCAGGTAATGCCATTAAAACATTGCCCAGATCATAACGCTCCCTCCTGGTTGCAAAGTGTTTCCTTTCAGACATTCCTATGGAACATAATACGCGATTCATCTGAAAAGGACAGCTGTCGAGATACTCAGTGGCCGCCAGTTGAGGTATTGGCGTGCAAAGTACAGCCTTTGTCGCCGATGAATAGCAGTCAGCATGGGTGCATGAACCAGAGACCTGCTCCAGGGCTCATACACAGCGAAGTTCGCTGAGAGATCGTAGAGGAAACACTGTTGATACCTCCTTGGGTCATCTAGGTGGTCAACTGCTTAACAGTTGCACGTCTATTCCCACATACACATCTCCGCAGCCGTCGTTCACCTCTGTTATCTATGGCCCGAGGTGCACCACCGTTGCCTCAATGCAGGTTTTGAGTGCATGGTATACTGCAACCACAGTGGCACATGAACAGTTTACAAAAATAGCCATTTCGGAAATACTTCCACCATTGGTCCGAAAGTCAATGATCATGTCCTTTTGGGCATAATATAAATCACTCCATTTCCGCATTACGATAACGACTGCATTGTTTTCCGCATCCCCCCGACACTGCTGGTGGTGTCACCTGTCACCTCAAATCTTTGAGTGGTTAGTGCATGTTGACATCGAACGTAGTCAGTGGCCAAATTAATGTTACTGGACTGGGCTTCTAAATCACATGTATGAGGACTGGTTCCTGTAGGTTTGCCCTACTGCCAGTCTGCTTTCTAATTAGTTCCAGGAATATCCACCAGATGGAGTTGGAGGTTACTGTGTGAGCTCTGGCCGTACAGGGCTGATCAAGGAAGATGTTACATGACAGTTCTGTTAGGAAACGCCTATGTAGTAGGTTTTTGCACTTGTGTAAGTTAAAGTAGAAGAAGTTGCGTAAATCACCTTTATGGTTTTTGCTTCACATTCAGAGAATAAACGCTGAAAGGAAACGGAATTACTACTATTGACTTTGTAAAGACTTTTGCAACAAATCTGTAAAACTTGTAGAGAACATTTACGATTGTGGACTACCGGGAAACGAAAACGTCTGAAACAAAAGCCACTCCTATAGCTGTTGTTTGTGAGGACTGGTGTTGTCCCACTGATAGTAATGATGATGACAGTGATTATGAGGTTATGGCATTAATTCCTCAGGCATTAAACTCGGATGAGTTATTAACTCACCAGATATCTCAAGGGAAACTAGCAATGAATATATTACACAGGCGAAGGACAAACTGCTTTCTTTTGTATCTAGGATTTTAGAATTGATTTTAGCCACGGTTGGGGCGTTGAATCAAAAAGTGAAATCAGTCTTCCTCTATCCGCTCTTATTTTTTGATCAGTGTTATTTAACATGCACTTCTACATGAAATTTGCATTTGTAACTCCGGTTTGTGCGCTTCTAAATCACATGTACGAGGATTGGTTCCTGTAGGTTTGCCCTATTGCCGGTCTGCTTTCTAATTAGGTCCAGGAATATTCACCAGATGGAGTTGGAGGTTACTGTATGAGCTCTGGCCGTACAGGGCTGACCGAGGAAAATGTCACATGACACTTCTGTTAGGAAACATCTATGTTGTGGTTTTTTGCACTTGTGTTGTTGAACAGAAATAATGTAAGTTAAAGTAGAAGAAGTTGCGTAAATCACCTTGATGGTTTTTGCTACATATGCAGAGAATAACCGCTGAAAGGAATCTGAATGCCTATTATTGACTTTGTAAAGACTTTTGCAATAAATCTGTAAAACATGTACAGAACATCTACGATTGTGTACTACCAGGAAACGAAAACGTCTGAAACAAAAGCCACTCCGATACCTGTTGTTTGTGAGGACTGGTGTTGTCCCTCTGATACTAATGATGATGACAGTGATTAAGCATGTATGGCGTTAATTCCTAAAGGTTTGAAGCGGGATTTGTTAATAACTCACCAGATATCTCAAGTTGTCAAAACAAGCTTCTGAATTACTGGCTTCCAACAAAAATGTACTGGATCAAGGAACCAAGGTTATCTTTTACTATACAACAGAAAAAGTCTGCTGCCCTTCTTGCTATTGAAATGGTCCATCTGAGGCAAAATATCCTTAATTAGCAATTCCAATTGTAATAAATCTCTACTGTAATTACGTAATAGTTTTAGTTCAATGGAACGTCATGAGAATAAGACTCTTTCAAGACGTGATTAAACAATTTGTAGAATAAAGGTAAATACACATCTTGTTTCAATGAGAAGCGACAGTATTCGCGTAATTTGGGTATGAATAGGTCCTCAGATTGTTTACTAGCAAGTGAAGATACAATTTCTTTACAATTCTTCTTCATTTACTTCACAATTAGTTTGTCCCTCATAGTAAAATACAATACACAGTTTTTTCTTAGTGTCAACATTTTCCATAGTCGAGAAGACAACTAAAAGGTAGTCTCATCATCAAAACCTCTTTTTATACAGGAGCAGCTCATTTTCACATGACTGCTGATAACAAAAATATTACACACGATGTGTCACATACAAAAACTAAAAGTCAACTCAGCTGACTACTATGTCCAATCTGATTTGGGATGCATACAGTTCCATATAACACAAAATTGTTGTCCAAAATGTTCTAGAATTACCTTTGTCAAAATAAATATTTTAATGACTTCTGGTTTTACAAACAGTGGCGATTGATGCAAAAATTATACCTTTTTATGGTTAAAAAATGCTATTTAGAAATGAAATTTCATATATTGTTGAATTAAAATTTAGAAATTCCAAAATACACCACGTCCCAAGATTTGTTTACATATTGCAGGATTAAATTATTATGTCAATCGGAAATTTTCCGGTAAAGTTAGTTACGGTTTTTGAATACACTGAAGATTATTGTCTGATAAACAGTCAATTACGTTTTTCTACAGCTCGTATGACATTTGGAAGTTTGTTGCGTACATGTCATATACAAGAAAAACTGTATATATGAAATGAAATCCAATAAAAACCTTTAAGGTTAACAATACTTTTTAAGAATAGACTTCTGTAAAGACAAATCAGTAAGATGACCAGTTCTCATAATTTTATGTCTTCATAGTTTAACTCACACTAAAGAGGTAAATTTGGAAAAGAACAGGCTACTTTTCGTAAATACTTCAAAGTATCACGTACCTATATAAGAGTCGTAAATATCATACTTTACGATCTAAATCGGAATAAATGTTAGACAAATGGATGTTGTATCGTATCTTTTGGTTTTGCCTAGGCTGGTGTCGTAACGACTTGTTGTTCCAGGAAGCCCTTCATTTTTCTTTTTTATACTCTCAAGTAGACAATCTCGTGTTTTGCACGAAATTAGTGGACTCCTGAGGAAATGGGTCTTCCTTAATGTTTTCTAGTTGACTTTCTCGTTTCTGTGCACAGCTCAAGGCAAATTTGAAATTTGAACTAATACACAATGGTAACAAATTTAGTTCAATATCACCTGCTCCCTCAAGGGAAGTGAAAGAAGAACATAAAAACCTAGTTTTGATCTTTGAGAAGATTACGTATCATACATCAATGGATGGTTTGTCTAGACTTATGAATGGTAAACTTTCTCCTTGGTTAGCAAAGTGCTTCTTGTGATCCTGGAATAGCAGAGAAAAAACACATCCCAGTTGGGCCTTTTGAGGCAGTATGTAAAGGTTTTTGATAAGAACGGATCACGCTTTCCATATACAGGGAAAAATGTCTGAGCTGAAAGCGGAAAAATTAAAGCAGAAATATTTGACGATCCACAAATGCCAATGCAAAGGCCCTCGTAATAAAATAAAACGTTATAAACTACACAGAGGGCATCCACCGCATTCACCAAACTTAATCACTAAAACCCAGCGAGGTGACGAAGTGGGAGGACACCGAAGTCACAGTTAGGAGCCCAGTGGTTTGTATCTCAATCAGGCCATCCACATTTAAGTTTCCTGCAGTCTTCCAAGCATAAGCTTAGACCGGAGAATGATGAGAAGGAAACCTAAATGTAAATGCCCTGACTGAGATTCGAACCACTGACCTCCTGACTGTGAGTCCTGAGTCTTCCCACTTCGCCACCTCGCTGGGTTTGAGCTTTCGTCTATGGAGAGGAGTTTTCTCCTACACAGAAATATGGAAGTGATTGCGCACGCGCGCGCGCGCGTGTGTGTGTGTGTGTGTGTGTGTGTGTGCTCGGCGCAAGGCGGGCTGGTGTGACGGTAGCGGACTACGCGAATTCGTACCTCCAGGAATGTTAGGACGCTTTTCGTGTGTCGGATAGCCAGATGCCGGATTTACTACTGTTCCTGTTCCCTTGAACAATGTTATAGCACACAGCCATCTCTGCAGAAGCATAATACAACATGCGCCCTGTAGGACGAACCCCATGAACGAGGAACTTCGTAACTTGGTCATTTCCAACAATAGTCTATAATGACATCTACTGGGCGTGGACACAAATATGGAAAAACCAAAAGTACAACATCTTACCACGCCTAAGGCGGTGTAGGAAAATCGTTGGCATTCTAAACAGATTCTAGTAGTCACAAACTGGCGAAATACAGGTACTGTGCGGTTTTCAGGGGAATCTTATACCATTGTTCCTGAAAAATCTTGGGAACTTCAGGTAGTGATGATGGAAGCGTGTAGTGATCACGTACACTTCATTCCCAATTTGACGATGAAGGCTGCATAATGCTGAGATCTGTCACTGTGGTGGCCAGGGGAGATGCGACAACTCAATCTCTTGGTCACAAACCAGTCTTGGACGATGTGAGCTGCGAACAGGAGCAATGTCTTCCTGGAACACAGCTTCTATATCTTCATGATTACTTTGCTATTCACAATAAAGTGCGTGGCAGTGGGTTCAATGAACCACTTTCAAGCTGTCTCTCTGGCATTCCACTCACAAACGGCGCACGGATAAAACGAGCACTTAATTTTTCTGTGCAAGCCCTAATATCTCTTATTTTATCGTGATGATCGTTTCTACCTATGTAGGTGGGTGCCAAGAGAATTTCTTCACAATTGAAGGAGAAAACTGGTATTAAAGTTTCATGAGAAGATCCCGTCGCAACGAAGAACGCCTTTGTTTTAATGATTGCCACTCCAATTCACGTATCATGTCCGTGGCACTATCCCACCTACTTGGCGATAATGCAAAACGATCTGCCCTCCTTTGTACTTTTTCGATCTCATCCGCCACTCCCATCTGCTGCGCATCCCGCGCCGCACAGCAATACTCCAGGATAGGGCGGACAAGCGTGGTGTAAGCAGTCTCTTTAGTAGACCTGTCACACATTCTAAGTGTTCTGCCATCGAATCTCAGTCTTTGGTTATCTGTACAAACAACATTATCTATGTGATCGTTCCAATTTAGGGTATTTATAATTCTAATCCCTAAGCATTTAGTTGAATTTACAGCCTTCAGATTTGTGTGACTTACCGTGAATCGAAATTTTGCGGTTTTATTTAGTACTCATGTGAATAACTTCACACTTTACTTTATTCAGGGTCAATTGCCACTTTTTGCACCATACAGATACCTTATCTAACTTATTTTGCAGTTCGTTTTGGTCATATGATGACTTTACAAGACGGTAAATAACAGCATCTTCTGCAAGCAATCTAAGACGACTACTGAGATTGTCTCCTTTCTGCTGAAGTTGTTTCCGGCTTTAGCCAGCCAGCTATTTGATGTTCTGTGCTGGCAATTTGGGCTTGGAGATCTGGTTCTTTCCCAACACAGCTACAACATTTAACAAGTATAATACCCATCGTTTTTACAACTAACTGACTGTGTTTTACCTACCCCCTTTTAGACGGACGCCCTTTCTGTGGTTCCTTGAGGCCCACTAAACTAAAAGACCACGCAGTCCCTTCCACACAGTCCCCACTACCTGTGTAGCAGCTTCCTGTGTGTAGTGGACTCCTGACCTATTAATCGGATCACGGAAACCCAGCACCTGATGGCGCATGTCAAGAAATCTGCAACCCACACCGTCACAGAACCGCCTGAGCCTCTGATTCAGACCCTCCACTCGGCTGTGCACCAAAGGACCACAGTCCATTCTATCGATGATGCTGCAGGTCACTACTGGAGAACAAATATTGTACCATGTAGTGGATCTGATCAGACAAAACTGACACACAATCCTTAGCAGCAATATGACCTTGTAGAGTAACCATGGTGTCCAAGGAATACCAGGGTATGGCTGACCAAATTATCACCGAACCCTCGGCATGTTTCGCTCTTTGCAGCAAGCAGTCTGTAACATAGGCTTGGGACATGCATATGCCAGACAATACCTCGGGCAGCAATTGGAAACAGTGTAAAACAAGACTCAGCCAACCAAAGGACTTTCATCCATTGCTCCATATTTAAGGTTTTATGGCTTCAGCACCACATTTTCCTTTTACACCCATTGCAGTCACTAATGCTTGGTTTTGAAATTCCACGTCGGACTGCAGTTCTCTGCTTATGAAGACCCCTTCCTGACTTTTGGTGCTGACAGTGTACTCGAGTGCGACATTGAGTTCTGCAGTGATTATTATAGCTGTGGTCCTCTTCCTTTTCGTCACACTCCTCTTCAGTGATCATTTGAGATGGTTACTCAACGCGCACTTTCGTTCGCATTGTGACTAAGAGGGCGCGTTTCTGCTCTCTTTGTATTCGGTATAAATCTTTGATACGGTGCCTCATGAACCACGAACCACTTCAGCTACTTGGTAACTGAAGCAAATACCACAAAAACACCAACAATGTGGCCATTTATGAATTCACTTACCTCTGAAATAACACACTTACAGCTGCACAGAACGCTCTTCTGACCACGACTGACACTTGCAACGTATTGAGGGCATTGCACATGTGCCGTTCGTGATCAAATACAACAGCGCACCCAGCAGGTTTGATAGCATCTGCAGTTATGTTCAAGCATTCTTTGTATTTCTCTCAGTGCTTCCAAGTTTTTGTCCAACACCTGTATATCTACATCCATTGTCGAACCCCTGTGTATCTACATACAGACTCTGCAAACCACTATGAAATGTGTGGTAGAGGGTACATCCAACTGAACTAATTAGGGTTTCTTCTCCTTCCATTCACGTACGGATTTCATGAAAAATTGCCATTTGTATGCCTTTATAGTTGCTGGAATTAACCTAATCCTGTCCTCTCGATTGCTGTAGAGGAGTTGTAGTATACTCTAAAATTCGTCTACTAAAACTGGTTCCTGACACTTTGTATGTAGATGTCTGCCAAGCCAGTTTCTCCAGAATTTCCGTGACACTGTCCTGTAGAGCAGACAAACCTGTGATCGTTGCTGTGTCATTTCTCTGTATACGTTCAGTGCTCTTTTTCGTCCTATTTGGAACGGATCACACACACTAGTGCAATATTCTAGGAAGGGTCGTATGAGTGTTTTGTAAGCAGTCTCCTTTGAAGATTGAGTACATCCTAGTATTCTACTTATGAAACGAATTCTGCGATCTGCTTTGCCTACGGATGAGCAAATGATATGCAATTATTCAGTTTACAGGGTACGTATATATGACGACTGTTTACATTAATGAACACATTTTTTGTCCTATTATCGCTCAACTACATTTAAAAATATTTTCTTTCTCAGGCTACCGGCTTTTAAAGATAAGTTCGTCCATGAAGTAGAACTGGGTTGTCCACGGAAAATGATTCTAATATATATATAAATCTTGCTGCGCTACCTGCCAGACATTACGTTATTGTGCAAATGATTGTTGTAACTGCGACGTGAAAGGTCGTGGGGTTGAAGTGACGGAAAGTGCGGCGGGACCCGCGGAGCAGCCCGCGAACAACAGTACAACGGGAGAGGACGGACACGACCAACGAAGGACAGAACAAACAACAACGAGATCGAAACAACGGAGTCAGCAGGAAACCTTACAACCACGTCCACTCGTACACGGAACAAGAAAGTAAGTAACTAAGCTGTGTCCACAGACGTACGAAAGATCAGACTTCTTGGCTGAGTGAGAGGCAGGCGCTTAAATACTCTATCAGGGCAACACCGACTCTAAAGGAAGGCCTCGGCACTTGTTCGTGACGTCACGTCAGCTAGGCACGGCGAACGCCAGGTCTGTTGCAGGCATACTCATAATGGTGGTGTCTCCCTCTCCGACACAGGAAAATGTGAAACTATTGGCGGTAGTTTACCAACACACATTGGTCTGAGAGATTTCTGCAATCAATTAATTCTGCAATTCATTACATTTCTTAACAAATAGTGTACTACTGAATTTAAATTTCCACCTGTTTTAAGGATTGACATACAAAAACAACTTCATGGTCTAACAGCAACAGAATTCATGCTTTTTTACCTTATTTGTAAATTTGAGGAAGTTACGTTTGTACTGGGTTGCTTTTACAACAAACTGTGAACATGTTGGTGCTCTTCTTAGGTATCTTGGTTGACTATGGGGTGAGGAGCACTGAATGTTAATGAAATATCTTGCGATTGTACACGTTGGGAGAGGGGGTGGGAGACAGAAGAAGAGGCAAAAGAGAGATACTTGTTTTATCAAATAATTTTTTTTATCCTATAAAGTTTCTCCTATCAGTTGCAAGAGGGGAATATTTATCTTTTCTAATGTGCATGTTTAAAATAGTTTAAGCTCAGCATTATTTTCGATGTATGAAGCTATTTCATTTCCTGTTTAGAATTCCTTTCGTTGAAAACGACTGTAATCTAATGACTGGCAACAGTTGGACATTTACACATGTAAATTAGTTCACATTTCCAGTGATGATCTCAAACGAAAATAAATAAATAAATAAAAGAAACGAGGTAATTGTAAGGGGTTTGGGGTAGGTTTCGATAACAAAATGGATCAAGTAAATATAGTTACTTGAGTGTAAAATTTCCGAAGCTTGCAGTGGGGCAAAACATCTTCTCATATTGATCAACGTTTGTTTCGACAAGATTCAGTAATACAGAACTATGATCTTCATTTGTAGCTTTACAATAGTAAGAAAATCTTTCATCTAAATAAAACTGCAGAATCCAAAACAATACCAAACATTTTGTCCAAAAATAAGAGATTTATAGTGATAAGCACGCCCAGGCGTTTCTGCGTGCAGCAGACCTGGCGTTCGCCGCGCCTAGTTGACGTGACGTCACCAACAAGCGCCGAGGCCTTCCTTTGAGTCTGTGTTGATCAGGGGCCCGGCTATTGGGCGCTGCAACTACGTGGCGCCCTCACTCTAAATGCAGGCCATGAGGCGCGCGCCACCACAGCTTATGGCGCGATGGAGAACAAAAGTGGGTGAACTTAACTGTTTGAGAAACTCAGCAATTCGCTTCTTCCAGTTCAAGTTTTCATCAGTATGTAGACCCAAAAATTTGAAGCATTCTACCCTGTTTACTGACTCCGGTTCTTGTGCCACGTCTATTGTTGATATTACTCTGTTTATTGTACAATGCTAAATATAGTGTATTTCCCCAAACACTTAACGTGAGTCCAATTTCAGAGAACCAGTTAATAAGCCTAATAGAAACATCATTAACAATGTCTTCTATTCCTTTCCCTTTAATGCCATTTCTTAAAACACAAACATCATCTGCAAAAACATACCAGTTTTGCGACCAACTTTGATTCCACAAGGAACTGATGTGCACAGGAACCGTAGACTACAAGGAAGGAGAGAATCACAGCACTCAGTCGCATTTCCATTACTATTATAACTCTTGCATATGTGGAGACGGCTACTTAGAGCCGAAATCTGGATAGGCAAGAGTAGTAAAACCAATGGGTCGCGAATGATTGCTGCGTGTCTCTTCTTCCTTAAATTTTGCCATCATCAAGTCTGATACCTACAAAAACTATTACATCGAAGTATTTTTATGTGTTTACAGATTCCATTTAAGATGCGTTGAAATTGTGGTTATGAAATACTACATTGTTTCCTTTTTGCGAAGTGCGTAATTTTGCATTATTACCATTTCAAGCAAGTGTCCAGGTGTTGCATCACTCTGAAATTCAATCAAGATAACACTGAATATCCGTGAACCGTATTTCAGGCAGCTCTTAATTGTAAATAACTACACCATCTACAAAAAGTCTGAGGTTACCGTTAATATATTCTACACTGTCATTAATATTCAACATGAACAGCAAGGGCCCAAACACACTTCCCTGGGGCACAGGGTGTCCCAGGAGGAATGGTCAATATTGATGAAAGTCACAGGAACGATCGTTTGAAGCAAAAAGCTTCATACAGACATATGCCCTATTCTGAATGACTTTCGAGACAGATCACATTTAATGTACATCGTTATTTACTTTCTGTATTCGTCAACAAATTGCCAGCTTCATTCATTTACAACAGTTAGTAAATATAACATTATCAGTTTAACAAAGTATCAGCAAAAAATTTGATTTTAGCACATTCATCTCAAAGTATTATCGTACACGTCACATCACAGCTGATGTACGGTGCACAATCAGTGTTCGAGTATCCCAAATGGTTCAAATGGCTCGGAGCACTATGGGACTCAACTGCTGAGGTCATTAGTCCCCTAGAACTTAGAACTAGTTAAACCTAACTAACCTAAGGACATCACAAACATCCATGCCCGAGGCAGGATTCGAACCTGCGACCGTCGCGGCCTTGCGGTTCCAGACTGCAGCGCCTTTAACCGCACGGCCACTTCGGTCGGCTCGAGTATCCCAGCGCCAACTTCAGTGCATTTGGACACTCTTGGAAAACATGTTGTGTTGCCTGTCTGAGTGCCTCAGCACTTTCCCTAATGAGGGCACCAGTGTCCATGATGCAACCATGCGGTTCATGTCTCGTACATATCAGATGTCTGAGACTTCATCCAACCTCAAAGTCAAAAATCTAACAACATAATACCTGGCGATCTTAGTGGCCAGTTAATTGGACTACTACAACCAAACTAGCGACTAGGGAAGTGCGGCTGTGAAGTTTTCTCATACGTCTGGTAAAATGTACTGGGTCTCCATAATGCTCGAAGTACATTGCAGTTCCTGAGGCCAAGAGAATGTTCTCAAGCTTTCAACATGCAACTCATTCTGTCTTGTTATTCGCTCTTCTAAACTGATTGAACGTATCAGCATTTTACCGATCGTGTCACACCAGTGATCGTAGAAAGAACTTGTAAATTGGTTTCAACTGTAGCCTGCAAATTTTCCTGCAGCTACCGGTAATTATTGAGTGTGTTGTTGATTACGTTCCATATAAACGTGTCTACAGCAGCAAAAAGTATTAATGGAAGCAAATGACGATTATCATGTAACCAGTCACAAAATTTAATTACGATGCTATTGTCGGTATTATGAAGATTGTGAAAAGGTATTATGTAGAATGGGTAAAAGTAACCAGCGAGGGCGAGGCCACAGGCAGCTGCGACAGCGGCGCTTCCTGGGGGAGTGACACGCCAGAAGGCGACATGGCTGCTCTTTGCTCAGCGGTCGTGCGTGGGTCTGAACCCATGCCTCTCAGACAGGCGACAGACAGTGGCTGACGGTGTGATGTCGACTCCCTCCCTGGGTCTCAGCATATGCGGCAGCAGACAGGAACAGCAAGCCAGCAGGGCTATGACGCCAAGTCTCACAAAGGACCCAGTGTGTCGGCAGACACAGCCTGGTCTCGAACCATAGGCTGCTGCTGGCGCTGCCCAGTCGTCTGATTGGACAGTCTTTGAGTGATTATTGCATGTTGACGTTGAACATGGGCGGTGGCCACATTAATGTTACGGGACCGTGCAAATTTCGGAACCTGTATGCTTCCAAATCACCTACAGATTTATTCACGCATTCTTTCCACTACACTTTATGAGGACTATGAGTAAAATGTCATTATTTTCTATCCTTCCTGGTGAGCAGTTTCAATGGCCAGCAATGTATTTTCGATCGCTCCTACACTGAGCTACAAGGGTGTCATCAACTATTACCACTGGCGGATTCTGATTTCTATTCCAAAACGATGTTTGCATACATCTCCACAGCTGTCAGGTGTTGCAAGTATGAAGCAAGTAATGGTTTCCCATGAATTACCATTTCAGCACTTAACGTGTCATCTAGCACTGCAGTTGTTTCCTAGCTAGTGGAAGTGGAGCGTTCTGGTTTTGCAAAGATATAAATTATACAACGAAACTAATTTTCGTTGAGAGAAGAGCAGTAGATAGAAAGAAGTAAAGTTCAACAGTCCATCATTCTGTTTTGCACAGCGTGGTCAACAAAGATATTAACTAAACAACGAAACTATCCTTGTACAACGAAGACGATGGAGACAAAACGGAACGTTGGGGCTCAAATCCTCAACGACGACGGTATGATTATCTACCGAATACTTCCTCAGTTGGAGAAGGATGGGGAAGAAATTCATCTGAGTCTCATTCAATGAATCGACCTGGAAATGCCTTGCATCGATTCAAGTGAACCATAGACAACCTTAATCTCAGTGGCCAGATCATGTACTCGGAAGCTATTTCTACTGGAAGCAAATCTACTATCTTAGCAGAAATAAATTATTATTCATTTAATGCATCAGTCTGAAGAGGTCAAATCTATATTGGCGCCTTGCACACCTATTATCAACAATAATAACTGTTACTACATTTTAAGATACTCAGGGAAACTAGCAGTGAAGTAATTACACAGGCCAAGAACAAACTTTTTTTTTTTATATCTAGGATTTTACAATTGATTTTAGCCACAGTTGGGGCATTGAATCAAAAAGTGAAATTAATATTCCTCTATCTGCTCTTATTTTTTTGATCATTGTTGTTTAACATGCACTTCTATATGAAATGTGCATTTGTAACTCTGGTTTGTGAACATCTAAATCACATGCACGAGGATTGGTTCCTGTAGGTTTGCCCTATTGCCGGTCTGCTTTCTAATTAGTTCCAGGAATATCCACCAGATGGAGTTGGAGGTTACTGTGTGAGCTAGGCCGTACAGGGCTGAGCGAGAATGACGTCGCTTGATAATTCAGTTAGGAAGCATCTATGTTGTAGTTTTTGCACTTGTGTTGTTGAACAGAAATAATATAAGTTAAAGTAGAAGACGTTGCGTAAATCACCTTCATGGTTTTTGCTACATATGCAAAGAATAAACGATGAAAGGAAACCGAAAACCAATTATTGACTTTGTAAAGACTTTTGCAATAAATCGGTAAAACTTGTACAGAACATTTACGATTGTGGACTACCGGGAAACGAAAACGTCTGAAACAAAAGCCACTCCAAAACCTGTTGTTTGTGAGGACTGGTTTTGTCCCTCTGATACTAATGACAATGACAGTGATTATGTGGGTACGGCATTAATTCCTCAGGTTTTAAACTGGGATGAGTTAATAACCCACCAGAGATCTCAAGCCGTCAAAAGAAGCTTCTGAATTACTGACTTCCAACAAAAATGTACTGGATCAAGGAACCAAGGTTACCTTTTACCATACAACAGAAAAAGTCTGGTACCCTTCTTGCTATTGAAATGGACCATCTGACGCAAAATATCCCCGATGAGCCAGTCCAATTATAATAAATCTCTGCTGTAACTATGTAACAGGTTTAGTTCAACGGAACGTCATGAGAAAATGACTCTTTCAAGATATGATTAAACAATTTGTAGAGTAAAGGTAAATACTCATCTTGTTTCAATGATAAGAGGCAGCATTCGCCTAATTTGGGTATGAATAAGTTCTCAGCTTGTGAAGATACTATTTCTTATGATTACTTCTTGATTTATTTCACAATTAGTTTGTCACCCATAGTAAAACATAATACACAGTTTTTTCGTAGTGTCAACTTTTTTACCAA
The DNA here is from genome assembly GCF_023864345.2 of Schistocerca serialis cubense. NCBI lineage: Eukaryota > Metazoa > Arthropoda > Insecta > Orthoptera > Acrididae > Schistocerca > Schistocerca serialis. The sequence goes on from NC_064640.1 coordinate 228,415,775, forward strand.
TCAACAAGACATAAAAAACGGAGCCTCATCACCAAAACCTCTTTTCACTCAGAAGGAGCTCATTTTCAGATGATTGCTGATAACAAAAACATTACACACCATGCGTCACATACAAAATCTTGAAAGTCAACTCAGCTAACAACTATGCCCAATTTGATTTGGGATGCATACAGTTCTATGTAACACAAACTTTTTGTCCAAAACGTTCTAGAATTTCCTTTGTCAACATAATTATTAGTACGACATTTGTTTTTAAAAACAGTGGCGATTCATGCAAAAATTAAACCTCCTTATGGTTACAAAAATGCGATTTGTAAAAGAAATTTTATATATTCCTGTAGTAAAATTTAGAAATATAAAAATCCAGCGTGTCCTAAGATTTGTTTACATATTGCAGTATTAAATTATTATGTCAAGCAGAAAATTTCTTGTGAAGTTAACTGTCGTTTTGTAAAACACTGAAGACTGTTGTCTGACAAACAATCAATTACTGAAGCTGTCTCTCTACCGTTCCACTCTCAAACGGTGCACGGGAAAACGAGCACTTAATTTTTCTGTGCGAACCCAGGTTTCTCATATTTTATCGTGATGATCATTTCTCCCTATGTAGGTGGGTTCTCGCGATCGGAGTAGAAAACTGGTGATTGAAATATCATGAGAAGCGCACCCAGCAGGTTTGGATAGCATCCGCATTTATGATTACGCATGCTTTGTATTTCCCTCAGTGCTTGCAAGTTTTTGTCCAGCACCTGTATATCTACATCCATTGTTGAACCCCTGTGTACCTACATACAGACTCTGCAAACCACTATGAAATGTGTGGTAGAGGGTACATCCAACTGAACTAATTAGGGTTTCTTCTCCTTCCATTCACGTACGGATTTCATGAAAAATTGCCATTTGTATGCCTTTATAGTCGCTGGAGTTAACCTAATCCTGTCCTCTCGATTGCTACAGAGGAGTTGCAGTATATTCTAAAATTCGTCTACTGGTTCCTGACACTTTGTATGTAGATGTCTGCAAGTCCAGTTTCTCCAGAATTTCCGTGACACTGTCCTGAAGATCAGACAAGCCTGTGATCGTTGCTGAGTCATTTCTCTGTATACATTCAGTGCTCTTGTTCGTCCTATTCGGAAAGGATCACACACACTAGTGCAATATTCTAGGAAGGGTCGCATGAGTGTTTTGCAAGCAGTCTCCTTTGAAGACTGAGTACATCCTAGTATTCTACTTATCAAACGAATTCTGCGATCTGCTTTGCCTACGGATGAGCAAATGAAATAAAATTATTCAGTTTACAGGGTACGTATATATGACGACTGTTTACATTAATGAACATTTTTTTGTCCTATTCGCTCAACTACATTTAAAAATATTTTCTTTCTCAGGCTACCGGAAGCAAATGACGATTGTCATGTAACCAGTGACAAAATTTAACTACGATGCTATTGTCGCTATTATGAAAATTGTGAAAAGGTAGTATGTAGAATGGAAAAGTAACCAGCGAGGGCGAGGCCACGGGCAGCTGCGACAGCGGCGCTTCCCAGGGGAGTGTCACGCCAGAAGACGACTTGGCTGCTCTTTGCTTAGAGGTTGTGCGTGGGTCTGAACCTATGCCCCTCAGACAGACGACAGACGGCGGCTGACGGTGTGATGTCGAGTCCCTCCCTGGGTCTCATCATTTGCGGCAGCACACAGGAGCAGCAAGCCAGCAAGACTATGACGCCAAGTCTCACAAAGGACCGAGTGTGGCGGCAGACACAGCCTGGTCTCGAACCATAGGCTGCTGCTGGCGCTGCCCAGTCGTCTGATTGGCCAGTGGTGCTCCAGCATTGTAGTGCGGCTACGCATCAGTTACCAAGTCCCTGACTCGAATAACGGCATATCCTCAAATTCAGCCTCATTTATACTCCATTACTGCCCATTTGTTCCTCTAAAACCTGGTGTCTAGTCACACTGCCCATAATAGAGAGACCTATATCAGTGCAGTGGAAACGACCCAATTGCTACTTCATTATGAATTACCTCGAAGAAAACAGTCTATTGACACACAGTCAACATGGTTTTAGAAAAGATCGTTCCTGTGAAACACAACTAGCTCTTCACTCACATGATGTGCTTAGTGCTATTGACAAGGGATTTCAGATCTATTCCATATTTCTGGATTTCAGGAAAATTTTAGACACTGTACCGCACAAGGGGTTTGTAGTGAAATTGCGTGCTGATGGAATATCGTCTCAGTTCGTAGTAATTGACGGAAAGTCATCGAGTAAAACAGATGTGATTTCTCGTGTTCCCCAAGGTAGTGATATAGGCCCTTCGCTGTTCGTTATCTATATAAACGATTTGGGAGACAACCCGAGCAGTCGTCTTAGGTTGTGTGCAGATGACGCTGTCGTTTATCGACTAATAAAGTCATCAGAAGTTCAAAACGAATTGCAAAACAATTTAGAAAATATATCTGAATGGTGCGAAAATTGGCAGTTGACCCAAAATAACGAAAAGTGTGAGATCATCCACATGAGTGCTAAAAGGAATTCGTTAAACTTCGGTTACACAATAAATCTGTATAATTTGAAAGCCCTAAATTGAATTAAGTGCTTAGGTATTACAATTACGAACAACTTAAACTGGATGGAACACATAGAAAATGTTGTGGGAGAGGCTACCCAAAAACTGCGTTTTATTGGCAGGACACTTAGAAAACGTAACAGAACTACTAAGGAGACTGCCTATACTACGCTTGTCCGTCGTCTATTAGAACACTGCTGCGCGGTGTGGGATCCTTACCGGATAGGACTGACAGAGTACATCGAAAAAGTTCAAAGAAGGGCAACACGTTTTGTATTGCCGCAAAATATGGGAGAGAGTGTCACAGAAATGATACAGACTTTTGAAATAAATCTGTAAAACCTGTACAGACCACTTACGAGTGTGGACTACCGGGAAACGAAAACGTCTGAAACAAAAGCCACTCCGATACATGTTGTTTGTGAGGGCTGGTGTTTTCCCTCTGATACTAATGACGATGAGAGTGATTATGCGAGTATGGCATTAATTCCTCAGGGTTTAAACTGGGATGAGTTAATAACCCACCAGAGATCTCAAGCCGTCAAGAGAAGCTTCAGAATTACTGGCTTCCAACAAAAATGTACTGAATCAAGGATCCAACGTTACCTTTTGCTATACAACAGAAAAAGTATGCTACCCTTGTTGCTCTTGAAATGGTACATCAAAGGCAAAATATACCTGATGAGCCATTCCAATTGAAATAAATCTCTTCTGTAACTACGTAATAGTTTTAGTTAAACAGAACGTCATGAGAAAATGACTCTTTCAAGATATGATTAAACAATTTGTAGAATAAAGGTAAATACTCATCTTGTTTCAATGAGAAGCGGCAGCATTCGCCTAATTTGGGTATGAATACGTTCTCAGTTTGGCTACTAGATTGTGAAGATACTATTTCTTACTATTTCTTCTTGATTTATTTCACAATTGGTTTGTCACCCATAGTAAAATACAATACACAGTTTTTTCTTAGTGTCAACTTTTTTACCAATCAACAAGACAAAAACAAGCAGTCTCATCACCAAAACCTCTTTTTAGACAGAAGCAGCTCATTTTCACATGATTGCTGATAACAACAACATTACACACGATGTGTCACATACAAAAGCTTAAAAGTCCACTCAGCTAACAACGATGTCCAATCTGATTTGGGATGTATACAGTTCCATATAACACAAAATTGTTGTCCAAAATGTTCTAGAATTTCCTTTGTCAAAATAATTATTATAACGAAATCTGGTTTTACAAACAGTGGCGATTTATGCAATAATTATACCTTTTTATGGTTACAGAAATGCGATTTGCAAAACAAATTTTATATATTCCTGAAATAAAATTTAGAAATATAAAAACACACCACGTCTCATGATTTGTTTACATATTGTAGTATTAAATTATTATGTCAAGAGGAAATTTTCTGGTGAAGATAACTGCGGTTTTTGAATACATTGAAGACTCTTGTCTGATAAACAATCAATTACGTTTTTCTACAGCACATTTGACATTTGGAATTTTGGTGAGTACATGTCATATACGGGAAAAACTGTATATATGAAATGAAATCCAATAAAAACCTTCTTGGTTAACAATGCTTTTTAAATATAGGCTTCCGTAATGTGAAATCTGTAGGATGACCAGTTTTCATAATATTATGTCTTCATGGTTTAACTCGCACTAAAGAGGTAAATTTTTAAAGAATACTATTTTGTAAATATTTCGAAGTGTCGTGTACCTATCGTAAATCTCATACTATACGAATTAAATCGGTATAAATGTTAAACAAATGGATGTGGAATCGTATCTTTCGGTTTTGCCCAGGCTGGAGTCGTAACGACCTGTTGTTCACTCTTGGAGTACATGTTGTGTTGCCTGTCAGTGCCTCAGCAAGTTCCCTAATGAGGGTAGCAGCGTCCACGATGCGACCATGCGGTTCATCTCTCGTACATATCTTCCGCTTGTACATCTGAAACTTCATCAAAACTCAAAGTCATAAATTTAATGACGTAATACCTGGCGATTTTAGTGGCCAGTTAATTGGAGTACTACGACCAAACCAGCGACTTGGGAAGTGCCGCTGAGAAGTTTTCTCATACGTCTTGTAAAATGTAGAGGGTCTCCATAATGCTGGAAGTAAATTGCACTCCGAGTGTGTAAGAGAATGCTCTCAAGCTTTCAACATGCAAATCATTCTGCCTTCTTATTTGCTCTTCTAAAATTAGTGAACCTATCACCATATTACCGATCGTGTCAGACCAAACAGTGATCGTAAAAAGGACTTGTAAATTGGTTTCCACTGTAGCGTGCAAATTTTTGTGCGGCCATCGATAATTATGTGTTGTTGATTACATTCCATATAAACGTGTCTACATGAGCAAAAAGTATTAATGGAAGCAAATGACGATTGTCATGTAACCAGTGACAAAATTTAATTACGATGCTATTGTCGCTATTATGAAGATTGTGAAAAGATAGTATGTAGAGTGGGTAAAAGTAACCAGCGAGGGAGAGACCACAGGCAGCTGCGACAGCGGCGCTTCCCAGGGGAGTGACACGCCAGAAGGCGACCTGGCTACTATTTGCTCTGCGGTTCCGGAGGCGGTTGTGCGTGGGTCTGAACCTATGCCCCTCAGACAGATGACAGACGGCGGCTGACGGTGTGATGTCGAGTACCTCCAGGGTCTCATCATTTGCGGCAGCAGACAGGAGCAGCAAGTCAGCAGGACTATGACGCCAAGTCTCACAAAGGACCGAGTGTGGCGGCAGACACTGCCTGGGCTCGAACCATAGGCTGCTCCTGGCGCTGCCCAGCCGGCTGATTGGCCAGTGGTGCTCCAGCATTGTAGTGCGGCTACTCAGCAATTACCAAGTCCCTAACTCGAATAACGTCCTATTCTCAAATTCAGCCTCATTTATAATCCATTACAGCCCATTTGTTTCTCTAAATCCTGGTGTCTAGTCACACTGCCCATAACTGCTTCAGTGCAGTGGCAACGACCAAATTGCTACATCATTATGAATTACCTCGAGGAAAACTTATTAACACACAGTGAATATGGGCTTAGAAAAGATCTTTCCTGTGAAACGCAACTAGCTCATTATTCACATGAAGTGCTTAGTGCTATTGACAAGGGATTTCAGATCGATGCAATATTTCTGGATTTCCGGAAAGTTTTAGACACTGTACCGCACAAGTGGCTTGTAGTGAAATTGCGTGCTTATGGAATATCGTCTCAGTTATGTGACTGGATTTATGATTTCCTGTCCGAGAGGTCACAGTTCGTAGTAATTGACCTAAAGTCGTCGAATAAAACAGATGTGATTCCTCGTGTTCCCCAAGGTAGTATTACAGGCCCTTTGCTGTTCGTTATCTATATGATAACGGCAACCTGAGCAGCCGTCTTATGTTGTTTGCAGATGACGCTGTCGTTTATCAACTAATAAAGTCATCATAAGATCAAAACAAATTGCAAAACGATTTAGAAAAATTATCTGAATTGTGCGAAAATTGGCGGTTGACCCTAAATAACGAAAAGTGTGAGGTCATCCACATGAGTGCTAAAAGGAATTCGTTAAACTTCGGTTACACAATAAATCTGTATAATTTGAAAGCCATAAACTGAACTAAAAGCCTAGGTATTACAAATACGAACAACTTAAACTGGAAGGAAAACATGGAAAATGTTTTGGGGGGAAATCTACCCAAAGAATGCGTTTTATTGGCAGGACAATTAGAAAACGTAACAGAACTACTAAGGAGACTGCCTACACTACGCTTGTCCGTCGTCTATTAGAACACTGCTGCGCGGTGTGGGATCCTTACCAGATAGGACTTTCGGAGTACATCGAAAAAGTTCAAAGAAGGGCAACACGTTTTGTATTATCGGAAAATATGGGAGAGAGTGTCACAGAAATGATAAGGATTTTGGCTGGACAAAATTAAAAGAAAGGCGTTTTTCGTAGCGGCGGAATCTTTTCACGAAATTCCAGTCTCCAACCTTCCCCTCCGAATGCGAAAATATTTTGTTGATGCCGACCTACATAGAGAGAAACAATCACCTCGATAAAATAAGGGAAATCAGAGCTCGTACGGAAAGATATAGGTGTTTGTTCTTTCCACACTCTATACGAGATTGGAATAATAGAGAATTGTGATGGTGGTTCGATTAACCCTCTGCCAGGCACTTCAATGTGATATGCACAGTATCTTTGTAGATGTCGATGTAGATAGAGATTCTGTGCTGCGTGGGGCAATTTACCATTGCGCTAAGCTATACTTGCTTCACAACTCACTTACGCATCTATTATTCTGCCCTATCTGTCGACGTAGCATGGCTGATGGCCAGCGCTGTCAATATAACACTCCGTGGAGGCCTCCATGCTACTTTCAGCGCTTACAATAAAGGTTTATTACTTTTACCAGAATTCTGGGTAGTGCCATTACGCAGTGCAGTAGGAGTAATACCACCTACATTCAGCATATATGGGTTTCTCATTCAGAATGTTGTTTGCTAGTGAGATGATCGTGTTACGCCTCATGTACGGACACAAACGTCTACCAGCACATGTCAGAATTCGACAGTGGCAGCATCGTGAACATTCGAAACAGTGGTTTATCGTTCCGCGATATCACTATTGCCTTGGTTGGCATCCCACGATTGTCACGTGATACGGAATTAATGCGTTCAGTAGACTCTTTCTCCGTATACCATCATGGTTTTTCAGCTTTCCCATCGCTGTCATACATGCTCCAATACCTGGTATCATGCTATTCAGGGCCAATGCGTACGGGAAATATCTACTTCTGGTTCTCATAGCCGGTAACTTGGACAACAGCCGTTACATTTCCGACTCCTTAAGGCCAGTGATATTGCCTTATATTTGAGGTCTCCAAAACGTTATGTTTCACCAAGACGATGCAAGTCCGCATGTTACCACACTGTCCAAACCTACCTCTATACAGAGGGTGTACAACTGTAGTCCTCGCCAACACGTTCTCCAGATCTCTCGCCTATTGAATACGTTTGGTCACGGGTATCCAAGAGACTACGATGCTTCCACTTGACACTTCGATTGGCATGTAACTGAAGCAGCATAGCGTGCTGCACCCATACCACAGTCTTTAGGTACGGATCTTTCTGTGAGCGAGCGGGTGTATATAATTGCTAAATATGGAGCTATTGTATCAGCATACTCTGAGACGAACCTGACTGGTATACAATCTGGACTGGAAGCCTTGCTTTTATAAAGTGATTCTAGCTGCTTTGCGACTGCGAGGATATCTGTTTCTAAGTTTCTCATCTTGGCAGTTGTTCTTGATTTCAGGAGTATTTACTTTGTCTTCTTTGTTGAAGGAGTTTCGGAAAATCGTGTTTAATAACAGTGCTTTAGTGGCACTGTCATCAGTGACTTCACCGTTGTTATCGCGCAATGAAGGTATTGACTGTGTCTTGCCACTGGTGTACTTTATGTATGATCAGAATTTCTTTGGGTTTTCTGCCTTATTATTTGTCCCGGATTATTTAATCCTAAGAGGTCAAGTATACTTTCAGAAGCATTTACGCTTCGAATGGGCTCATGAACTAAATAAGCCCAGTACAATTTCGGATGACGTTTTATGCCTGCCGCCAGTTTTAACGTATAATTTTTCCAGCATATCGAGGGTAGATTAAGGTCACCACCAACTATTACTGTATGAATGGGGTACCTATTTTAAATGAGGCTCAAGTTTTCTTTGAACTGTTCAGCAACTGTATGTTCTGAGTCGGTGGGTCGGCAAAACGACCAAATTAATAAATGGTTCTAATGGCACTGAGCACTATGGGACTTAACATCTATGGTCATCACTCCCCTAGACATGTCCCCTAAGGACATCACACAACACCCAGTCATCACGAGGCAGAGAAAATCCCTGACCCCACCGGGAATCGAACCCGGGACCTGGGCGCGGGAAGCGAGAACGCTATCGCACGACCACGAGCTGCGCGCTAGGGCTTGGAGCTCTGTTTCTTTCCCAACATAGCTACGACAATTTACAACCACAATACCGATCGTTTCAACATCTAACCTACTGTGTTTTACCTGCCCCGTTTTAGACAGACGCCCTTTCTGTGGTTCCCTGAGTCCCACTAATCTAAAAAAACCGGCCAGTACCTTCCGCTCAGCCCCCGCTTCCCGTGTAGCAGATTGCTGCGTGTAGTGGACTGCTGACCTATTAAGCGGAACCCGGAAACCCACCACCCGAAGGTGCAAGTCAAGGAATCTGCAGCCTACACCGTCACAGAACCGCCTGAGCCTCTGATTCAGTCCCTCCACTCGGCTCTGCACCAAAGGACCACAGTGTGGTACATCGACGATGCTGCAGATCACTATTGGAGAACAAATATTGTACCATGAAATGGATCCGGTCAGACAAAATTGACACACAATGCTTTGGCAGTAATATGACCTTGCAGAGTAACCAAGGGGTCCAAGGAATAGCAGGGTATGGCTGACCGAATTATCACCGAACCCTCGCCATGTTGCGCTCTTGGCAGCAAGCTGTTTGTATTGTAGGCTTGGGACATGCAAATGCCAGATATTAACTCGGGCAGAAATTGAAAAAAGTGTAAAACAAGACTTAGCCAACCAAATGACTTTCTTCCATTGCTCCATATTTAAGGTTCTATGGGTTCAGTACCACATTTTCCTGTTACACCCACTGCAGTCGCTAATGCTTGGTTTTGAAATTCGACATCGGCCTGCAGTTCTCTGCTTATGAAGACCCATTCCTGGCTTTTGGTGCTGACAGCGTACTCGAGTGCGATATTGAGTTCTGCAGTGACTATTATAGCTGTGGTCCTCTTCCTTTTCGTCACAGTCCTATTTAATGATGATCTGCGATGGTTACTCAACACACACTTTCCTTCGCATTGTGACTAAGAGGGCGCGTTTCCTCTCTGTCGGTATTCGGTATAAATCTTAGATACGGTGCCTCATGAAACACGAACCACTTCTGCTACTTGAGGCCATTGCACAGGTGCCATTCGTGATCAAATCCAACAGCGCACCCTGCAGGTTTGGCCAGCATCTGCATTTATGTTCAAGAATCCTTTGTATTTCTCGCAGTGCTTCCATGTTTTTGTCCAACACCCGTATATCTACATCCATTGTCGAACCCCTGTATATCTACATCCATACTCTGCAAACCACTATGAAATGTATGGTAGAGTGTACTTCCACCCGGCCTGTGTGGCCGAGCGCTTCTAGGCTGTACAGTCTCTAACCGAGCGACCGCTACGGTCGCAGGTTCGAATCCTGCATCGGACATGGATGTGCGTGTTGTCCTTAGGTTAGTTAGGTTTAAGTAGTTCTGTGTTCTAGGGGACTAATGACCTCAGATGTTGCCATATGTATGCCTTTATACTCGCTGGAGTTAACCTAATTCTGTCCTCTCGATAGTTGTAGGGGAGTTGTAGTATATTCCAAAATTCGTCTACTAAAACTGGTACCTGACACTTTGTATGTAGGTGTCTGCCAGTCCAGTTTCTTAAGAATTTCCGTGACACTGTCCTGCAGATCACACAAACATGTGATCATTGCTGTTGTCTTTCTCTGTATATGTTCAGTACTCTTGTTCGTCCTGTTTGGAAAGGATTTACATCACCATCTACATGGTTACTCTGCAATTCACACTTAAATGCCTGGCAGAGGTTTCATCGAACCATTTTCCTACTACTTCTCTACCATTCCACCCTCGAATGGCACGTGGGAAAAAGAAACACCTAAATCTTTCCGATCGAGCTCTAATTTCTCTTATTTTATTATAATGATCATTTCTCCCTACGTAGGTGTGTGTCAAGAAAAGATTTTCGCGTTTGGAAGAGAAAGTTGGTGATTGCAATTTCGTAAATACACTCCTGGAAATTGAAATAAGAACACCGTGAATTCATTGTCCCAGGAAGGGGAAACTTTATTGACACATTCCTGGGGTCAGATACATCACATGATCACACTGACAGAACCACAGGCACATAGACACAGGCAACAGAGCATGCACAATGTCGGCACTAGTACAGTGTATATCCACCTTTCGCAGCAATGCAGGCTGCTATTCTGCCATGGAGACGATCGTAGAGATGCTGGATGTAGTCCTGTGGAACGGCTTGCCATGCCATTTCCACCTGGCGCCTCAGTTGGACCAGCGTTCGTGCTGGACGTGCAGACCGCGTGAGACGACGCTTCATCCAGTACCAAACATGCTCAATGGGGGACAGATCCGGAGATCTTGCTGGCCAGGGTAGTTGACTTACACCTTCTAGAGCACGTTGGGTGGCACGGGATACATGCGGACGTGCATTGTCCTGTTGGAACAGCAAGTTCCCTTGCCGGTCTAGGAATGGTAGAACGATGGGTTCGATGACGGTTTGGATGTACCGTGCACTATTCAGTGTCCCCTCGACGATCACCAGTGGTGTACGGCCAGTGTAGGAGATCGCTCCCCACACCATGATGCCGGGTGTTGGCCCTGTGTGCCTCGGTCGTATGCAGTCCTGATTGTGGCGCTCACCTGCACGGCGCCAAACACGCATACGACCATCATTGGCACCAAGGCAGAAGCGACTCTCATCGCTGAAGACGACACGTCTCCATTCGTCCATCCATTCACGCCTGTCGCGACACCACTGGAGGCGGGCTGCACGATGTTGGGGCGTGAGCGGAAGACGGCCTAACGGTGTGCGGTACCGTAGCCCAGCTTCATGGAGACGGTTGCGAATGGTCCTCGCCGATACCCCAGGAGCAACAGTGTCCCTAATTTGCTGGGAAGTGGTGGTGCGGTCCCCTACGGCACTGCGTAGGATCCTACGGTCTTGGCGTGCATCCGTGCGTCGCTGCGGTCCGGTCCCAGGTCGACGGGCACGTGCACCTTCCGCCGACCACTGGCGACAACATCGATGTACTGTGGAGACCTCACGCCCCACGTGTTGAGCAATTCGACGGTACGTCCACCCGGCCTCCCGCATGCCCACTATACGCCCTCGCTCAAAGTCCGTCAACTGCACATACGGTTCACGTCCACGCTGTCGCGGCATGCTACCAGTGTTAAAGACTGCGATGGAGCTCCGTATGCCACGGCAAACTGGCTGACACTGACGGCGGTGGTGCACAAATGCTGCGCAGCTAGCGCCATTCGACGGCCAACACCGTGGTTCCTGGTGTGTCCGCTGTGCCGTGCGTGTGATCATTGCTTGTACAGCCCTCTCGCAGTGTCCGGAGCAAGTATGGTGGGTCTGACACACCGGTGTCAATGTGTTCTTTTTTCCATTTCCAGGAGTGTAGATTTCGCTGCAAAGAAAACCGCCATTGTTTCAGTGACTGCCACCCCAACTCGCGTATCGTATCAGTGACACTCTCACCCCTATTGCGCGATAACACGAAACGAGTTGCCCATCTTTGCACTTTTTCGATATCCTCCGTCAATCCCACCTGGTAAGGATCTCACACCACGCAGCAATATTCCAGCAGAGGACGGACAAGTGTAATGTAGGCTGTCTCTTTAGTGGGTTTGTCACATCTTCTAAGTGTTCTGCCAACAAATCGCAGTCTTTGTTTCACCTTCCCCACAATATTATCTATGTGGTCTTTCCAATTTAAGTTGCTCGTAGTATTTAGTCGATTCGACAGCCCTACGATTTGTGCGATTTATCGAATACCAAAAATTTATTGGATTTCTTTTAGTACCCATGTGGATGACCTAGCACTTTTCTCTGTTCAGTGCCAATTGCCACTTTTTGCGCCATACAGAAATTCTCTCTAGATCATTTTGTAATTAGAATTGATCGTCTGATGATTTTACTAGACGGCAAATTACAGCGTCATCTGTAAACAATCTAAGGGGGCTGCTCAGATTATCTACCAGATAATTTATGTAAATCATGAACAGCAGATGGCCTATGACACTGCCTTAGGGAACGCCAGGTATCACTTCTGTTGTTCTCCATGATTTACCGTCTATCACTGCGAACTGTGACACTAGATCAATACTCGAGGAAGGGTCGTATGAGTGTTGTATAAGCAGTCTCATTTGAAGACTGAGTACTTCCTAGTATTCTACCAATGAAACGAATTCTGTGATCTGCTTTGCCTACAGCGCAGCAAATGATATGGAATTATTCAGTTTACAGGGTACGTACATGTGACGACTGCTTACATTAATGAACACATTTATTTTGTCATACTCGCTCAACTACATTTAAAAGTATTTCCTTTCTCAGGCTACCGGCTTTTAAAGAGAAGTTCGCCCATGAAGTAGAACTGGGTTGTCCAGGGAAGATGATTATAATTTTTATTTAAATCTTGCTGCGCTACCTGTTAGATATATTACGTTATTGTGCAAATGATGAAAAATTTTTTTGCAGCGCATTGAACTCCTTTGTAACGCATGGACTGCTTTAATAATGGGTAATGAAGTACACATTTTCCTATAGTTCTGTAGGTGTGTAAATCACTATTCTTCTCAAATTGTGGTGGATTATATGTGACGAATTTGTGACATCACAGTTAAAATGCACAGCTCCTTGAAGAAGTACCTACATGACGACCGTGTGTGAACATAACTTATTATTACTTATTATTCTTACTGCTCGTGTTTGGGCAATCAGTACCTTATTTCTAACTGGTAGTGTCCCAAGAAAATTACTACATGAGTCATTATTCAGAGTAAATACGCAAAATATGTTAGTATATTGTTTCCAAGACTAGCAATTATACGAAGAACAAAAGTAGGTGAACTTAACTGTTTGAGAAACTGAGCAACACGCTTCTTCCAGTTCAAGTTTTCATCAGCATGTAGACCCAAAATTCAGAAGCATTCTACCCTGTTTACTGACTCCTGTTCTTGTGCCACGTCTATTGTTGATATTACTCTGTTTATTGTGCAGAACTGAATATACTGTATTTTCCCAAAAAATTTAGGAGAGTCCAGTATCCGAGAATCAGTTAATAACCCTTTGAAAAACATCATTAACAATGTCTTCAGATGCTTTCCCTTTAATGGCATTTCTTAAAACGCAAACATCATCAGCAAAAACCTACCGCGCTCAGTCAGGAACCGCGCGACTGCTACGGTCGCAGGTTCGAATCCTGCCTCGGGCATGGATGTGTGTGATGTCCTTAGGTTAGTTAGGTTTAAGTAGTTCTACGTTCTAGAGGACTGATGACCTCAGATGTTAAGTCCTATAGTGCTCAGGGCCATTTGAACCATATGTGAAGACGGCTACTCAGAGCCGAAATCTAGATATGCAACAGTAGTAAAACTAATGGGTCGCGAATGATTGCCGTGTGTCTCTTCTTCCTTAAATTCTGCGATCATCCCGTTTCATTCCTTCAAAACCTGTTACATCCGAGTATTTGTATGTGTTGACAGATTCTGTTGTGGTTGGCAGGAGAGCCAACACCGTGTTACTAGAGGAGGCCGAAAGGCACGCGTTTTAGCTCACGCAGGCAGGCGTGAGGTCTGGAACAGGACAAGGAAATTAGACTTTAGAAAAACGGACGTAGCTGGTGGAATACTTAACTTTAATCCATTAATGATGAACGTCGCTCTTGACGGCACATCATTCACAATATCAATAGTAACTGAATATGGCGCCTTGCTAGGTCGTAGCAAATGACGTAGCTGAAGGCTATGCTAAACTATCGTCTCGGCAAATGAGAGCGTATTTTGTCAGTGAACCATCGCTAGCGAAGTCGGTTGTACAACTGGGCGAGTGCTAGGAAGTCTGACTAGACCTGCCGTGTGGCGGCGCACGGTCTGCAATCACTGATAGTGGCGACACTCGGGTCCGACGTATACTAACGGACCGCGGCCGATTTAAAGGCTACCACCTAGTAAGTGTGGTGTCTGGCGGTGACACCACAGACTCCAATTAAGGCTCGTTGATATTTTAGTTATAAGATACTACAAGGTTTTCTTTTTGCGAAGTGCATAATTTTGCATTCTTAGCACTTGAAGAAAGTGTCCAGGTGTTGCATCACTCTGAAATTCTACCAAGATTAGACTAAATATCTGTGGACCGTATTTCAGGCAGCTCTTATTCTAAATAACTACACCATCTACAAAAAATCTGAGGTTACCGTTAATATTTTCTGCACTGTCATTAATATTCAACATGAACAGCAATATTCAACATGAACAGCAAGGGCTCCAACACACATTCCTGGGGAACATGGTGTCCCAGGAGGAATGGTCAATATTGAGGGACATCACAGGAACGATCATTTGAAGCAAAAAACTTCATACAGCCACATGCCCTATTCCGAATGATTTTCGAGGCAGAACACATTTAATGTACATCGTTATTTCAAATGGTTCAAATGGCTCTGAGCACTATGCGACTTAACTTCTGAGGTTATCGGTCGCCTAGAACTTAGAACTAATTAAACCTAACTAACCTAAGGACATCACACACATCCATGCCCGAGGCAGGATTCGAACCTGCGACCGTAGCGGTCACGCGGTTCCAGACTGAAGCGCCTTTAACCGCACGGCCACACCGGCCGGTATCGTTATTTATTTTCTGTATTCTTCGATAAATTGGCAGCTTCACTCATTTACAACAGTTAGTAAATATAACATTATTAGTTTAACAAACTATCAGCTCAAAAATACGATTTTTAGCACATTCATCTCAAAGTATTATCGTACACGTCACATCACAGCTGATGTACGGTGTACAATCAGTGTTGGAGTATCCCAGCGCCAATTTCAATGCGCCGGCCGCGGTGGACAAGCGGTTCTAGGCGCTTCATTCCGGAACCGTACGAGGTTAGTTAGGTTTAAGTAGTTCTAAGCTCTAGGGGACTGATGACCTCAGATGTTAAGTCCCATGTTCCCTAATGAGGGTAGCAGTGTCCGTGATGCGACCATGCGGTTCATCTCTCGTACATATCATTCGCTTGTAGATCTGAGACTTCACCCAACTTAAAAGTCAAAAATCTAATGATGTAATACCTGGCGATCGTATTGGCCAGTTAATTGGACTACTACGACCAAACCAGCGACTAGGGAAGAGCGGCTGAGAAGTTTTCTCGTGCGTCTGGTAAAATGAAGAGGGTCTCCATAATGCTGGAAGTACATTGCAGTTCCTGAGGCCAAGAGAACGCTCTCAAGCTTTCAACATGCAAATCATTCAGTCGTGTTATTCGCTCTTCTAAACTGATTGAACCAATCAGCATTTAACCGATCGTGTCACACCAGTGATCGTAAAAAGAACTTGTAAATTGGGTTCCACTGTAGCGTGCAATTTTCCTGCGGCCACTGATAATTATTGAGTGTGTTATTGATTACGTTCCATATAAACGTGTCTACATGAGCAAAAAGTAATAATGGAAGCAAATGACGATTGTCATGTACCCTGTGACAAAATTTAATTACGATGCTATTGTCGGTATTATGAAGATTGTGAAAAGGTAGTATGTAGAATGGGTAAAAGTAACCAGCGAGGGCGAGGACACAGGCAGCTGCGACAGCGGCGCTTCCCAGGGGAGTGACACGCCAGAAGGCGACCTGGCTGCTCTTTGCTCTGCGGTTGTGGAGGCAGTTTTGCGTTGGTGTTAACCCATGCCCGTCAGACAGGCGATAGACGGGGGCTGACGATGTGACGTCGAGTCCCTTCCTGGGTCTCATCATTTGCGGCAGCATACAGGAACAGCAAGCCAGCAGGGCTATGACGCCGAGTCTCACAAAGGACCCAGTGTGGCGGCAGACACAGCCTGGTCTCGAACCATAGGCTGCTGCTGGCGCTGCCCAGTCGTCTGATTGGCCAGGGTGCTCCAGCATTGTAGTGCGGCTACTCAGCAATTACCAAGTCCCTGACTCGAATAACGTCCTATCCTCAAATTCAGCCTCATTTATACTCCATTACTGCCCATTTGTTCCTCTAAAACCTGGTGTCTAGTCACACTGCCCATAACAGAGAGACCTGCTTCAGTGCAGTGGCAACGACCCAATTGCCACTTCATTATGAATTACCTCGAAGAAAACTGTCTATTGACACACAGTCAACATGGGTTTAGAAAACAGCGTTCCCGTGAAACACAACTGGCTCTTTCTTCACATGAAGTGCTTAGTGCTATTGATAAGGGATTTCAGATCAATTCTATAATTCTGGTTTTCCGGAAAGTTTTAGACACTGTACCGCACAAGCGGCTTGTAGTGAAATTGCGTGTTTAAGGAATATTGTCTCAGTTATGTGACTGGATTTGTGATTTCCTGTCAGAGACGTCACAGTTCGTAGTAATTGACGGAAAGTCATTGAGTAAAACAAATGTGATTTCGCGCGTTCCCCAACGTAGTGTTATAGGCCCTTTGATGTTCCATATCTATATAAACGATTTGGAAGACAACCTCAGCTGCCGTCTTAACGTCTTTGCAGATGACGCTGTCGTTTATCGAATAATAAAAACATCAGAAGGTCAAAACAAATTGATAAACGATTTAGAAAAAATATCTGTATGGTGCGAAAATTGACAGTTGACCCTAAATAACGAAAAGTGTGAGGTCATCCACATGAGTGCTAAAAGGAATTCGTTAAACTTCGGTTACACTATAAATCTGTCTAATCTAAAAGCCGTAAATTCAACTAAAAGCCTAGGTATTACAATTACGAACAACTTAAACTGGAAGGAACACGTAGAAAATATTGTGGGGAAGGCTACCAAAAGACTGCGCCTTATTAGCAGGACACTTCGAAAACGTAACATAATTACTAAGGAGACTGCCTATACTACGCTTGTCCGTCGTCTCTTACAATACTGCTGCGCGGTGTGGGATCCTTACCAGATAGGACTGACGGAGTACATCGAAAAAGTTCAAAGAAGGGCAACACGTTTTGTACTATCGCAAAATATGGGAGAGAGTGTCACAGAAATGATACAGAATTTTGGCTGGACATAATTAAAAGAAAGGCGTTTTTCGTAGAGACGGAATCTTCTCACGAAATTACAATCACCAACTTTATCCTCCGAATGCGAAAATATTTTGTTGACATCGTCCCACAGGGGGAAACGATCATCACGATAAAATAAGGGAAATCAGAGTTCGTACGGAAAGATATAGGTGTTTGTATTTTCTGCGCACTATAAGAGATTGAAATATTAGAGAATTTTGATGGTGGTTCGATTAGCCATCTGCCAGGCACTTAAATGCGATTTGCAGAGTATCCTTGTGTATGTAGATGTAGATTCTTTGCTGTGTGGGGCAATTTACCATTGCGCTACGCAACACTTGCTTCACAACTCACTTACGCATCTATTATTCTGCCTTATTTGTCGACGTAGCTTGGATGATAGCCAGCGCTGTCACTATAATACTCCGTGGAGGCCTCCATGCTACTTTCAGCGATTACAATAAGGATTTATTACTTTTAGCAGAATTCTGGGTAGTGTCAATACGCAGTGTAGTAGGAGTAATACCACCTATATTTTGGATATATCGGTTTCTCATTCAGAATGTTGTTTGCTTGTGACATGATCGTGTTACGCCTCACGTACGAACAGAAACGTCTACTAGCCCATGTCAGAATTCGACAGTGGCAGCTTCATGAACATTCGAAACTGTGGTTTATCGTTCCGTGATATCACTACTTGCGTTGGTTGGCATCCCACGATTGTCACGCAGATATGGAATTAATGTGTTCAGTAGAATTTTATTCAGTGACATGAGGGATTGCAACAATCACATATGTCTCGAGCCTGTGGGGCATGCATATTCATTCATCTGCGTAGGATCACAAAGTAAAGTTACATGCCAAGAACCAGGAAATGGGTTTGCTTACTACACGACAAGTATCCACGCGGAGAGTGAGATTACGTCTCGAGCACTACAGACTATCAGTGCAGAAACCATTGCTGCTGTAACCCTTGACACAGCAGCAGAGAGAGGTGTGGTGAGAACCCTCGACACAGGAGTGGCGCCGTGACACTATTTCTGCGTATACCATCATGATTTTCAGCTTTCTCATGATTGTCATACATGCTCCAATACCTGGCATCGTGCTATTGAAGACCAATTGGTACAGGAAATATCTACTTCTGGTTCTCATAGCCGGTAACTTGGACAGCAGCCGTTATATTTCCGACTCCTTAAGGCCAGTGATATTGCCTTATATTTGAGGTCTCCAACAGCTGCCAGGTGTCCGGTGTCAGGTGTTGCAAGTATGAAGCAAGTAATGGTTTCCCATGAATTAGCATTTCAGCACATAACGTGTCATCTAGCACTGCAGCTGTTTCCTAGCTAGTGGAAGTGGAGCGTTCTGGTTTTGCACAGATATTAACTATACAACGAAACTAATTTTCGTTGAGAGACGAGCAGTAGACAGAAAGAAGGAAAGTTCAATAGCCAATCATTCTGTTTTGCACAGCGTGGTCACCAAAGATATTAACTAAACAACGAAACTAGTCTTCGTACAACAAAGACGATGGAGACAAAACGGAACGTTGGGGCTCAAATCCTCAATGACGACAGTATGATTATGTACCGAATACTTCCTCAGTGGGAGAAGAATGGGGAAGAAATTCGTCTGCGTCTCATTCAAGGAATCGACCTGGAAATTGCTTGCATCGATTCAAGTGAATCATAGCCAACCTTAACCTGAATGGACAGATCATTTACTCGAACTCTATTTCTATTGGAAGGAGATCTACTATCTTAGCAGAAATAAATTATTGTTCATTTAATGCATCAGACGGAGGGAGTCAAATCTACATTGGCGCTTTGCACACCTATTATCAACATTAATAACTGATACGCCATTTTAAGATACTCAAGGAAACTAGCAATGAAGTAATTACACAGGCCAAGAACAAACTGGTTTTTTTATATCTAAGATTTTAGAATTGATTTTAGCCACAGCTGGGGCATTGAATCAAAAAGTAAAATCAGGCACCTTCTATCCGCTGTTATTTTTTTGATCATAGTTGTTTAACATGCACTTCTGCGTGAAACGTGCATTTGTGACTCTGGTTTGTGCACTTATAAATCACACGTACGAGGATTGGTTCCTGCAGGTTTGCCCTATTGCCGGTCTGCTCTCTAATTAGTTCCAGGAATATCCCCCAGATGGAGTTGGAGGTTACTGTGTGAGCTCTGGCCATACAGGGCTGACCGAGGATGATGTCACATGACAGTTCACTTAGGAAACAAGTATGCTGTAAGTTGCACTTGTGTTGTTGAACAGAAATAATATAAGTTAAAGTAGAAGAAGTTGAGTAAATCGCCTTGATGGTTTTTGCTACATATGCAGAGATGAAACGCCGAAAGGAAACCAAAAACCTATAATTGACTTTGTAAAGACTTTTGCAGTAAATCTGTAAAACTTGTACAGAACATTTACAATTGTGGACTATAGGGAAACAAAAACGTCTGAAACAAAGGCCCCTAGGACGCCTGTTTGTTGGGAGGACTGGTGTTGTCCCTCTAATACTAATGACGATGACAGTGATTATGCAGTTATGGCATTAATTCCGTTGGGTTTAATTTGGGATGACTTAATAACCCACTAGAGATTTCAAACCGTCAAAAGAAGCTTCTGAATTACTGGCTTCCAACAAAAATGTACTGGATCAAGGAACCAAAATTACCTTTTAGCATACAATAGAAAAAGTATGCTACCCTTCTTGCTCTTGAAATGGTTCATTAGATGCAAAATATCCCTGATGATATTGAAATAATTGAAATAAATCTCTTCTATAACTACGTAATAGCTTTAGTACAACAGAACGTCAAGAGAAATTACCTCTTCCAAGATGTGATTAAACAATTTGTAGAATAAAGGTAAATACTCATCTTGTTTCAATGAGAAGTGGCAGCATTCGCATAATTTAGGCATGATTAGGTCCTCACATTGTTTACTAGCCTGTGATGATACTATTTCTTAACATTTCTTCTTGATTTATTTCACAATTAGTTTCTCACCCACAGTAAACCATAATACACAGTTTTTTCTTAGTGTCAACGTTTTACCAATCAACAAGACAAAAAAATGTAGTCTCATCACCAAAACCTCTTTTTACACAGAAGGAGCCCATTTTCGCATGATTGCTGATAAAAACAACATTATGTACGATGTGTCACACACAAAATCTTAAAAGTCACCTCAGCTAACAACTATGTCCAATCTGATTTGGGATGCATACAGTTCTATATAACACAAATTGTTGTCCAAAATGTTCTAGAATTTCTTTGTCAAAATAATTATTACAACGACATCTGTTTTTACAAACAGTGGTGATATATACAAAAATTATACCTTTTTACGGTTACAAAAATGCGATTTGCAAAAGAAATTTTATATATTCCTGAAATAAAATTTAGAAATTTAAAAATACACCACGTCCCATGATTTGTTTACATATTGCTGTATTAAATTATTATGTCAAGGGGAAATGTTTCTGGTGAAGGTAACTGCGGTTTTTGAATACACTGAAGACTATGGTGTGATGAACAATCAATTACGATTTTCTACAGCTCATATAACATTTGGAATTTTGGTGAATACATGTGATATACGAAAAAAACTGTATATATGAAATGAAATCTTATAAAAAGCTTTAAAGTTAACAATTATTTTTGAATATAGACTTCTGTAAAGTGAAGTCTGTAGCATGACCAGTTTTCGTAATTTTATGTCTTCTTCGTTTAACTCGCACTAAAGAGGTAAATTGGGAAAGAATACTATTACATAAATACT